>NC_139636.1:8325666-8405666 GCF_964638095.1 Poromitra crassiceps | reverse complement strand
GGTCAAGATGAGTGAATGAGAAGAGTGATGGCACTGAAACATCTAAACTGATTTTTGCTTTTAGATGTTTTATTACAGAAAGTGTATGAAAAATCAAAGTCATATATTCTGTGATTGTGTTACTTAAGGATGGTATTATAGTGAAAATGAATCATTCCCCTTTTTTTGCTGGGGACCCCCTGGAACCCCCTCAAGGAACCCTGTGGGGGTCCCCGGTCTCCAGAACCACTGGACACACATCCAATCAAATATAATCCCCCCACAACTGAAGAAGAGGAGGCTTACTGGACGGTAGCAGGGTCCATGTGGCCCGTCACCTCCAGGCCATAGAAGCTCTGCATGTCACTGATGGCTGTGGACAGGATCTGAGCCGACTGCATGGTGGACATCTGTCTGCTGGCCTGGGACAGGTAGCCAAACTGACGCAGCCACGCCTGTGGGAGGAGAGACAGAGAGAAGACAGAGAGAGTGGACAGGCTGTGTGGGGGTGGAATAGGCTGAATTTCCAGAGACAAGTAGCCAAACTGCTGCAGCATGTGTGGACAGAGTGTGTGCGTGGGTTTACGTCTTGTGCATCATGTGTATAAACGTGGATGTTGGCCATAAGTGTTATGAGGGAGGGACTGTTATGAGCCACTGTCCACTAACAGCAGGAAGTCATGTAGGTCGAGTGAAGGAAAGGAGAGATAGAGGCCAGGCGGCTTCCATTAACATTGCAGCATTCCTGCTCGCAACTGCACCTCCTCCCCCACTGACAGCTGCACCTCCTCCCCCACTGACAGCTGCACCTCCTCCCCACTAGCAGCTGCACCTCCTCCCCACTGACAGCTGCACCTCCTCCCCACTGACAGCTGCACCTCCTCCCCCACTGACAGCTGCACCTCCTCCCCACTAGCAGCTGCACCTCCTCCCCACTGACGGCTGCACCTCCTCCCCACTGACAGCTGCACCTCCTCCCCACTGACAGCTGCACCTCCTCCCCACTGACAGCTGCACATCCTCCCCCACTGACAGCTGCACCTCCTCCCCACTGACAGCTGCACCTCCTCCCCACTGACAACTGCACCTCCTCCCCCACTGACAGCTGCACCTCCTCCCCACTGACAGCTGCACCTCCTCCCCACTGACAGCTGCACCTCCTCCCCCACTGACAGCTCCACCTCCTCCCCACTGACAGCTGCACCTCCTCCCCACTGACAGCTGCACCTCCTCCCCACTGACAGCTGCACCTCCTCCCCCACTGACAGCTGCACCTCCTCCCCACTGACAGCTGCACCTCCTCCCCACTGACAGCTGCACCTCCTCCCCACTGACAACTGCACCTCCTCCCCACTGACAGCTGCACCTCCTCCCCACTGACAGCTGCACCTCCTCCCCCACTGACAGCTGCACCTCCTCCCCCACTGACAGCTGCACCTCCTCCCTTCCACACTGACAGCTGCACCTCCTCCCCACTGACAGCTGCACCTCCTCCCCACTGACAGCTGCACCTCCTCCCTTCCACACTGACAGCTGCACCTCCTCCCCACTGACAGCTGCACCTCCTCCCCCAGTGACAGCTGCACCTCCTCCCCACTGACAGCTGCACCTCCTCCCCACTGACAGCTGCACCTCCTCCCCACTGACAGCTGCACCTCCTCCCCACTGACAACTGCACCTCCTCCCCACTGACAGCTGCACCTCCTCCCCACTGACAGCTGCACCTCCTCCCCACTGACAACTGCACCTCCTCCCCACTGACAGCTGCACCTCCTCCCCACTGACAGCTGCACCTCCTCCCCACTGACAGCTGCACCTCCTCCCCACTGACAGCTGCACCTCCTCCCCACTGACAGCTGCACCTCCTCCCCACTGACAGCTGCACCTCCTCCCCACTGACAGCTGCACCTCCTCCCCACTGACAGCTGCACCTCCTCCCCACTGACAGCTGCACCTCCTCCCCACTGACAGCTGCACCTTCTCCCCACCGACAGCTGAGAGAGAGGAGAAAAGAGGAGAAGACAACAGAAGACAGGAAGAAAGATGGCTGATGACCTAAACTAAATAAATACATCTGCATGTCTCGTGTGGGATTCAAGTGTTGACTTGTTGACACCCATCCTGGATTTTCCCTTTTTTTGGTTTCTGCACCACTGTTATGTTGGCTGACAGTGTAGAGCAGTGGTTCTCAACGTGGGCTCCAGGGACCACCAGAGGTCCTTGAGGGGGTTCCAGATGGTCCCCAGCAAATTGATGAATTCTTAAACTTCAGCATTATTTCATTTACAAGAAGGTAACAGTTATAGAATGTAGAAGAATGAGTGTTTGGGACCATAGTTTCAGATCTGCCTGTTAAGACACGCCTGGACAGGAGAATCCACCAACACTGTGGGGCCCCTCCACGCAGCTGCATCACGGGGCTCATACTTTCACGCATGTATAGGCCGAGGGCAATACATGTCACACACACACACACACACACACACACACACACACACACACACACACACACACACACACACACACACACACACACACACACACACACACACACACACACACCATACTTCAGGGAATAGATAGATAGATGGATAGATGGATAGATGGATAGACAGATAGATAGATAGATAGATAGATAGATAGATAGATAGATAGATAGATAGATAGATAGATAGATAGATAGCCTAACTTGTGGTCTCTCTCCATGTGTGCCACATGTGCAGCTGCTGGTGTGATTTGTTGCCATTTGGGCAAAAGGTCATGAGGTCAAATAACATTCCACATAATCCTGCAGTGCAACAGCCCACCTGTTGGTTCATTGTGTTTTCTCAGCACAGTGGACCCACTAAATCCCTTACAAAACTAGCTCTGATCCTATAATAATACCAGATACACATTTTAGAGAGAACAAATGTAGGATATATGGCCAGTAGCATATTCTCTCTTTTGGGTAGCAGATACACACTACAGGTCCCCTATTAGGTCCTAGGAATATCAGGGAGTTTACCAGGAGATGAACAATAGCATAAAGTATGATAGATCACTCAAAACTCACAATATAATAAATCACTATAGGAATACAGAGACCCTCTTGTCTTCACCCACAAAAAGTTGATTGTATCGGCATTCTCTGAACCTGACCTTGACTCGAGCGACAGACGCAGACAGACAGACCGAGCGTTACCTCAGCGTTGAAGCCGTCCTCCTCGGAGGCAGCCGCCCCTCTGTGGCACAGGAGCAGGCTGAAGGACGCCGCCGTCACGATGAAGACCGCCGGGCTCCAGCCTCTCAGCCGGGGTGAAGCCATCTTCTGCGGCGGTGCGGTGGTGCACCGTGTCCGGGCAGTGCAGGCAGCGGGAGCACGGTGCGCTGGAGCCGGGGGCAGAGCGGCGGACACACGCCGGCGGGAGGAAGAGGACACAGACAGGAGGACCAAGAAGTGCCGTTACAGCGCTCTTTCCCCGCTCTTGTTGTTGCATTGAATGACAAACTCCCAACTTCGGCCACAAGTTATCTGCACATTTTTGGAGTCGATCGGCACTATAATCTAATAATCACAAACCAATTGCTCTGTCAAAATGGGTCCAAAGTTGACAGAATATTAGGCCGACCCCAAGCAAAGAAAAGTGCGTTTACAAAAATTGATCCGAAGTCATCAATCGAGATGATCTATAATCCATTCCCGAGTGAACAGTCTGTTGTGGTTTCGAGACTTTTATTGTCTCATGGTCCAGACAACTGAACTGTTCAATGAGCGGTTTCTTCATGCGTGGGGCAGCAGGCAATGAAGTAGTCCTTCCCTTGGCTTTCCACAATGGCTGATCAGCATGAGGGGGAGGGAGGGAGAGAGGGAGCAGAAAACCCTGCAACAAGTCTCCTAATATCCACTACACTACACACCATCATTATCTTTAAACTGTCTGGTGCAAACACAAAGGGAACAGCCCGATCACAGTGATGACACGGGCATATGAAGTTTCTAAACATGGCATGCTACAATAAAGCACAATAAAGCAAAAAAACAAAAAATATATATTAAATATATAATGCAATATGCTTTGCCCCGTTTTGCACCAATAGGCCTCATTGGTTTTGAATTTAGGGCAGGAAAAGTATTATGTAACTCTTGTTTGGGACCACCAGTGGTGTATCTGATCTGATGAACAAAAGATTTCCTTTTATTTATACAGGGTCCTCCCTCCCTTCAGCAGACCAGAGCCACATCAGCCACATCAGAGGAGCCAGAGGAGGAGGAGGGGGGGAGGAAGGCTCCTGCTGCCATCTGCTGATCACTGTGGGGAACTACAGTCAAGATTCTCAGACTAGGCCTACAACATGACCAGAAATAACATTATGGATCATCAAGAAGCAAAGGAGTTTCATCTGCACTCCCATTCTACTTCCATGTGCTCACTGGTGAGGGAATGAAACGCTGCCTGCCTTCAGCATTCTCTCCCAGCAGACGCAAGCAGCATGACTCCAGAGACATTCAATCAGACCGCAGCATTACTTTAGTTTGCTGCACAAACAAAAGCAACCCAAAGAAGTTCCAGAGTAACCAGGATATAAAATAGTCCTAAAATAATCGACACTGCAAATGGTGACACTGACTCCTGCTGCAGCTGTTTAGTGGCAACATTTACCGTTTTAGGAAAATCCTGTAACGGCAAACCACACCAATCCTCCGTCCTAACTGCAGACCACACCAATCCTCCGTCCTAAACTGCAAACCACACCGGCCTGGTTCCCACTCGGCTGCCAGTGAAATGAACCCTGTGAGCGACAAATGCTCTTTTAGGGTTCCCTTTAATCCCACCAGTTGGGGGCTGTAATATGAACCATTTGAAATGAAAGCACATTTCAGGGCTTCTGATCTTTAAATCCGTCCACATCTGGAGGTAGTCAATATCTCAGATAGTCCTGCTGTGAAAACAATGCTCCTTTTAAGGCAATCGCAATCATGTCTCAGGACAGGAATGGAGAAGATGCATGCTTGTTAAAGTTTTATTTGAAATGCACGAGCAGGTCAGCTCCTCTGTATGCGTGCCAGCCTCCTGCTGCCTGCCTTGGCCACGGTGATGAGGATGATGAGGAACAGGCCCATGATCCAGATGCACGCTACAGGCAGCACCGCCATCGTCAGAATGCTGCCTACAACAACAACAACAACAACAACAAACAGAGTGAGTGCGTTTATATGCATGCCAATAAAACTGATCATTATCTGATTTCTGGAGTTACCCGAGTATTCAAGTGGTCAGTGTAAACAACATAAACCGATATGCTTTATTGGATGAAGGCCGTTATCGGGTTATGAGAAATCCGATAAACACACCTAGCTTTTTGCCGAATCATCGGTTTTATTCAGTGGGTATCTCAATGTCCACTCACAGACTTTGAGATGAGTTCCCACTACTTAATAAAGTACATGTAAATGCGTAAATCAGATTATTGCCAGTTACCTGATTATTCCGTTATTTTATTATGTGCATGATGTAAATGCACTCATTGAATATACAGTACTATATATACACAAGTGCACGTCGGTGTCTAAGCTTATGTGTCAATTCTGAAACGGTTAAAGGAACACTCCGCCCATTTTCAACCAGCTTTCTATCATTAGAACATCAGTAGTATATCAGAAAACTGTAAACGGTTTTGAAGTCTGTCATTTAATTTGACAGTTATTGAGTGTTAAAGTGTGGACCAGTGACATCACTGGTCCACACTAACTCAAATTAATAACTCATTAACTCAAATCAACTCTCAATAACTGTCAAACTATTCATCATTCATCTAGTTTGACAGTTATTGAGAGTTGATTTGAGTTAATGAGTTATTAATTTGAGTTAGTGTGGACCAGTGATGTCACTGGTCCACACTTTAACACTCAATAACTGTCAAATTAAATGACAGACTTCAAAACCGTTTACAGTTTTCTGATATACTACTGATGTTCTAATGATACAAAGCTGGTTGAAAATGGGCGGAGTGTTCCTTTAATAATCTTCCGTAGCGACAGCTCCCCCAGTCTTGCAGAGTTGAATGTGGGAAGAGAGAAAAGGAAAGTTCAGCATGTAATAGAGCCTTACTGGATTGAGATCCGTCTGGCATGTCAATCCTGATAGGGCCGTATGAGAGCAGGCCTTGGATAGGCTGGCCTGTCAGAGGGTCAGCTTGCATCGCAGCTCTCTTACTGATGGATTTACAGTTCTAGAAAGAACAAAACAGAGTCACCTATCGAGATGGCAGGGTGAAGGCATCATACCAGAGATGATACATACATGATACATCTCCTTCCATGGTTAAGCATGCAGACTGCATTGAGTTTTCCCTTACGCCTATAATAGGGGGTGTCAAACTCATTTTAGTTCATGGGCCACATACGCGATCCAATTTGGTCTCAATACAAGTGGGCCAGCCAAAGAAAATCAATAATAGCCTATAATTGACAAAAAAAATCAAAATGTTCCAGTTTCTTTTAGTGTAAAAAGCATTACAGGTGCATTTTAAGAACACGTTGTCACGTAGGGTTATCTCAGCTACCATCAAACAAATCTACTGTCTGTAACTGAGCATTACAATGCACAGCAAATGAGCAATTCTCTATAGTCAAGGGTAATGAAATCTAATTATTTTACCATTTAGTGATGCATACATACATGAATAGAGTTCATATTTAACTTGCTCCCAATTCTCAACTATCTGGGACCCGTTTTTCTGGCCTACTTGGACGAGGTTTAAAGCGACAAGTAACTCGCCCAGCTGATTTCTCATAGACCCCTTGGGTGGGATCCCACACACATCTCTTACAAGCACATTAAGCACCTTACTTGGGTGGTAGCACCACGTTGTGACATTGGAATGTTGATGATAATATGTATGTTTGTTTGTTCTTTCTTTTCTTTAGCAGGATTATTGGAGCAACGAGAGGCTTTTGGGGAAAGTCACTCACGGGTTTGCAGGGCTGGTCGTCATCAGTCTCGCACAGCTGGACGGTACAGTGCAGGTACAGGTCGTGAGGGGCGGTGGTGAAGCGGAACATGTCAAAGCTGTAGCGAACAGTGGAGCTGTTGCCGTTAACGTTGCTGCTCCACTGTGCCGTGGTCACGTTGAGGAAGGTCACCGTTTGGTCGTCCACACACCTGGGAGGGCAGATTAACGGAGAGAAGGAGTGGAAGAAGGCTTGAGCCAAGATACCTTTAATGTTCAAGGTGTGGATGTGATGTCAAACCAAATAGAAATATTCAAACAATATTCCTCACAAGTGTTTCAGACTTTTTGGCAAGTCAAATTTGCTTATCAATTTAGACGGCAGAATGGTCCGTCACGATATCCCAAAATCACCATATCATCACGATATGACTCCACTGAAAGACGATAAAGGATCATATTGAATTATCGCTCAGGCCTACTTCGGTGGACCTACTAACCCGTTAAGAAGCAGTTTGTGAACAGAGTCCTCTGCGGCGTCGGGCCTGTGAGACTGTGTGGCCCAGCACTCATTAACCAGCAGCAGGAAGAAATCTGCAGGCATCGTCACCTTCACCTCCACGTACACCTGGGACACAAGATATATTATATGAAGAAAAATAATCTTCAGCTAAAGCAATATTCCACTTGGTTTTAACACGGGGATTATGTGACTGCCATGAAAAGCAGAATATAAACTAATCACAACAGATTCAACAGATCCTACTTTCAATAAAGCAGTCATTGGTCCCTCATGATTTTGCACGTCTATTCTTGGTTTACATTGAAATTCGATTTTACAAATTAATAACAGGAACTATCTCCACTATGTTCTCTTTATAAATAAAAATGCTATGGTGAAATGAAGTCAGTTGAGAATTACTACCGGGAGCGGTTTTTAATTTATTAGCAAATGTGTTAAATGTCAGTTTTCAGGCTATTTCCATAGCCTCATTCACATGAATGGGAAGTAACACTCAGAACACTACAAACTCCAACTCGTAAGTCCAAGTTGCATCCAGTTTGTATTACGACAGTCAAGTGCCGAATAACCCCCATGTTGAAAGATTAAATAAGTGGAATATTGCTTTAAAGCCACCTCTGATCTGAAAAACTAGCTTAAGGAACAGTTCACCCAAAAATGAAAATTATGCAATCATCTACTCACCCTCCTGCCAGTTGAAACACAGGTGAAGCTTGTGAAAACCAGAGAAAATCAGTCACCAATGACTTCCGTTCCTCAGTACAACTGAAGTCAATGGTGAGCGTCTTTCTGTCGAGTTGTGCTGGCGACCTCCCTGTGTGTTATATAGACAAACTTCACCTGTGTATCAACTGACATGAGGAGGGGGAGGAGATAATGGCAGAATTTTCATTTTTGGGTGAACTGTTCCTTAAGATTGGGTTGAATTGGAAGTCTACCTACCTTGTCTCTCAGTTCGATGGTGGGGGCGACGCTGTACGCCTGGGTGTAGGTGTGGTCTGTGTACAGCATCATCTGTATGGTGGCGTCAAGCTCATCCACACGCATCACTGTCTCACTGCCCACCCAGGCAGCAGAGATGGGACACAAGTACACACATTCTTTAGTAGAAGTACAGGTGTGTAAAAAAAAGACAAAATGTCTCAAACGAAATGTACTCAAAAGTATGAACGTACAAAGTATTTCTACTGGCTGTTTCTGCGCAAAGCTAACCGAAACTCACGTCATATTAATTGGAAGACTATTCAAATCAAAAGATCCCCTCCAAAACTACAGATGTCCCCATCTTAAATAAATATAAATAAATAAATAAGAAAAAGAAACAATGTGCAATGAGTAGTAAAGTCACCTTCTACCCTTACCTGGAGAAAGGGATGACTGGAAATGGCAGGCTGATGGTTCTGACATATGGATAGACGCACGTGTACTTGATCTTTATGATTGGATCTCTTATGATGTTTCCAGTCCTTTGCGGGTCTGATAGGAGACTCAGGGAATAAAAGATGTGAGTGATGTTTTTCTGCAGGAGGAAGAAAAAACAAAACAAAAACCAGATCAAAACAAAACAAGACTGATTTAACAGTGATTCGTGTTAAAGACATGTCCTTTCCTATGCTGACCAAAACGGACATTTTCTGTTTGTGCTGTAGTCTTACCTCCATTGGTTTGCCTCCACATGCCAGGTACTTGTATTTGGATATCCTGGACATGAAATATGGCACGTTAGCGATCACCTCTCTCTGAGCACGACAGGACTCGTTAGGTAGGTGGAGGGACTCCAGCGGTATGTTGTAATATCGGAAGAATTCTTCAAGCACCTGGATTGTTATGAAGTCCTTCCCGCACATAACTTTGATGTCTGCGTCTGTAAAGATTGAGATGAGAGACACCAGGGATGTTTTTCTGCTGCAGCTTTCCTTCACCGACTGCCTGTCCATTTTAAATGAGATTTACAAATGTTTGTGTTGACATTTAAGGCCCTCCATGGTGTACAGTGTGTGGGAACGCCCACAAAACATTACTTTCAGTATCGTTGTGTCAGTATAGGAGGAATGGTAGGATGGTGGGGGAAAACCACCCATATATCTCAATGGGCTGACTCCCCAGCGGAAATGTGCTGTGGCTTTACACTACAGGATTGGGGATTCGAGAGCAGGTACATAGACTTCTGTTCAGATGTGCATTTACTGTGGGGGTTGATTGAATCCCCGATCCTGTCTGCCTGGGCTGGGCTAGCGGCTAAATGCTAACTTTGCTGAATGGGGAGAACGGGAGGATTTCCCCCATGCTGAGCCATTGACGCCACGCGAGATGACGAGACACCGCCTGAATGTATGGCACCAAGCTACCTGGTTGAACTTCTACATCATTACACACTGGCCCCTTACTTGAGGTCCTCTGATAAAGCCCAGTTAGCTGTTCCCCGGTCAAGGCTAAAGACCAAGGGTGACAGGGCTTTGTTCACACAACAAAACCTCAATAAACTTCAGTTCATTCAAAATGCTGCAGCTAGACTCATAACCAGGTCCAACAGGAGAGAACATATCTCACCGCTTTTAAAAGCACTTCATTGGCTCCCAGTTCATTTTGGAATCTATTTTAAACATTTTAATGGTCTCTTAAGGCTTGTAGATTAGCTCCAGAATATATACCTGACCTCCTGAACCCCTACGAGCCCAAATAACCTGAGGTCCTGTGGGAGGTCACTCCTGGCTATTCCCCCCTCTAATCTTATCAATAAAGGTGACCGGGCCTTCTCTGTTCGGGCCCCTTGGTTATGGAATGACCTCCCAGACGAGATCAGGGAAGCGAACACATTGTCTTAGGTCAACGTCTAAAAACACACTATTTTAAACTGGCTTTTTATTGATTTTGCTGTGATTTTGTTTCATTCACCTTTGTTGTATGTTATCGTTACACATACATTTTATTAAATTTTATTTGATAATTTATTCCATTTTATTTTACTTGTATGTAAAGTGCTTTGTAACTTGTTTTGGAAAGCGCTATATAAATAAAGATATTATTATTATCATTTGCTGTGAGGGCTCCAACCCTTTGGAACCCTGAGGAGCTTAGACTAATTACATTCACTGCCCCTCTTTCAAATCCTCCCTCAAGACTCACTTTTACCATTTGTCTTTTTCTTAATACTTTGTTAGTTATGTATGTGTACATTTATTCTCTTTTATTTGTTATTATTGTTGATTGTGATTGTGGTCATTTCTTGTACATGTTTGTGAAGTTTGTGGACAGCACGGTGATTCAGTGGTTATAGCACTGCTGCCTCACATCAAGAAGGTTGTGGGTTCGAGCCCCGGGCCTTCCCTAGTCCTTTCTGTGTGGAGTTTGCATCCCACCATCAAAGACAGGTACGTTAGGGTTAATTCTCCTAACATCCTATCCTAATAACATAATGCTTGTGACCTCTGGAAGAATAGCTGCTGCAATGCTGTAGCTAAAGGTGCTATAGCCTATATAAAGATTATTATTATCCCAACCTACTGCACCTGATTGTAAGGAGAGGGGGAAAAGTGGATTCATAGTATGTGTGCTATATGGGGAAACAATTCCATCAGGCATCCGAATAACCTGTTTATGGATAAATTAAGAAAGTCAAAGATGAGAACTAAATTCAGATGTTTCAGCCTAAACCACTTTAGCCAACAAGATAGGACCCAAATAATCTCACCTTTGTCGCAGCGGTCTGCGTAATACCCGGTGGCGCATTGGCACCGCTTTCGGTCGTGAGACAGGACACATCTGGAGGGGTCAGTGCAGTCCTCCACACTGCAGATCCCTGGAGCAGAGAACATGCGTTTGACTGATTCACAGCCATCTCATCCACATGTCTGAACCTGTGCATGTTGATCTCACTTACCCACGACACTATGGTGACACGTGAAACCGAGGAAAAGCAGGACCGCGCTCAGCTGGTTTGAAGAATGAATATTTTCCACTTTAACTGTGTGAAATGTTACATAATTTATTCACCCTCTAGCTACTTTAGCAGTTTAGTCTGACTATGACAAGACATGAGTTTTTGGTCGAGTAACTTTAACATTTCTGAATATGCCCAAAGAAACATCAGCGAATAGCCTAGAATAGGCTATTTACACCCACCTTCAATCCGATTAGGGTCATTGTTGTAGGTTATTGGTATTTACAAATAAAGGTATTTCTATTCTCGCTATTTGCAGTCAAATATGCTGCTCTGTTTGAGTCCCGCATTGAACTGCTGGCTGCCAATTAAGAACACCTGTGTCGCTATAGGCACGTGTTCACACAGCAGCCAACCACTGCCCTATTTCCATATTGATCACTTCAGTGTTTATTTTTGCCATCTTGATGATTGTGTTTAGAACGTAATCACCTACAACCTGGATGTTAAGTTACTGTCTTCCCCAAAAAGTAAAAATGAAAATGAATGATCTTAATGTGATTTACTTCTGGGGGGAGGGGGAACTTCTCCTAATTAGCCTACTTACTACCATCAAAGGGAAAACACAGGATTAAAAATAAAATAAACAGCAATAATAATAATAATGATAATAATAGGCTATGGTAAATTGCCCTAAAGCCATAGGGAAACTATAGACTTTTGGCACATGGACTTGGTCACACTGGCGGTCTGGTTAAAGTATAATGATAAGCTGCACAGGCTCTAGCCTACTGCAGCACTTTCTGTTATGTGAAAAATATCCATATAGTTTCAAGAAAGGCGTTGGTACAAATAGGCCCTATATTATTGCAGACCAAGGTCAAAGTGAGATTCTGGAGGTGCTGTAGGCTACATATAGATGATATGTCAATTTCAACACATGAAGTTTGGGTCATGTGTTACTGTACTAGAGTACTTTTACATTTGTCTCTAGTTACTCATCTTCAGTGAAAGAAGTGTCAGAAAAATGGGGGGGGGGGGCAAAGTGAAAGAAAGTTTTGAAAGAGTGAATGAAGAATGAGAAAGACAAGAATATGACAGGAGGGGGAGAGCCAAAGCATAATCTAGTAGCTACAGCTTCATATAGGAACAATACTGGGTATTTAACAGTGACCTTGGACTCTCCTTTATAGGCTACTTTGTGTCGGCTAGACCAGTGTGTGTGTGTGTGCGTGCGTGCACACACATGCACTGAACACACACACACACACACACACACACACACACACACACACACACACACACACACACACGCACTGATCAAAACTGTCTGTGAAGAAGCTGTGTCTTGTGTGCTTGGGGGTAAAAAATAGGCACTATTATTGTAAGTGGCTGTGATAACTACGGTCTCGGCCGATTAAGTAGCTTGCCTGAAGCAGAAAGCATGCTAAGTCATTCTGTTTCTCATTAATGTGCACAGTGGGTTTAACTGGGCAAACAAACCCCCTTTTAAAGACCTTTCTGCAGGAAAGACTGTGTGAAGGACAGAAATGTATACAGTAGATGTAAAAAAACCCAGAGAGATGTGACCACAATAGAGGCAGAGATCGGAGAAAAATCCAAGTTTATTGAAACATTTCTACTCCTGCATTGAGGCTCACAACATGTTCTTTTTACATGATCGCATTCATGGTACATCGAACAAACCATCAAAATCCACACATGCACCACTGGAACCATATGCCATTTGTTTTAAGAGCATCCTCAAATCTGACTGTGTGTGGTAATAATCCTCTATCTCAGTTAGTGCTGAGGTTGAGAAGAATACTGGAAAAAACATGGTGTACGGTAATCAGGAAAACCCTGAGATATCGGAGTCCTCTCTGTGTGTTGGTTGGGCTTGGTGGTTTCTCTTCCTGCGGGCCTTGCAGCATGTCATCTGGTCGTCAGTGGTGTGGTGCCACCCTGGTGTTGTGAAATAGCCGGGTTATCTGAGGTGTTTGTCATCGGCCTGATTCACAACACCAGCTGCAGCACACACACCTAGGAGGCAGGTCTTCTGCTGCTGGAGGTAGTCTCTCTCTCTCTCTCTCTCTCTCTCTCACACACACACACACACACACACATGCACACACACACACACACACACACACACACACACACACACACACACACACACACACACACACACACAAACACTTCTGTATTTCATTTTAATTTGTTCTGTTGTGGGTGTGTGCATACGTGTGTGTGTGTGTGGGGGGGGGGGGGATAAATGTGTGTAAATTATTGTGTGGGTGGGGACATTAGATTGCCTGTAATAACAACCATATTTGACTGCATACTTGTGAATGTACAACTCAAACAGAATCGAATCATGACTCTTCTGTTATTTCTTGTAAAAAAGAAAAATTGGCTGCACTGTGAGCAAGTCAGACCCTTCTTCCGTGTGCCACGTCACCTCACCTCACCCACGTATGCTCTTTTATACAGGTGCGGCAGCCCACACACCCAGCTAACTACATACAGCCTGACGAAGACCAGCGAGGGTTGAAACACGTTTATTTGATTGAAGATGTTTCACTGTTGGTCAACTTTTCCAGTACACATTACTTCTGCATTAAATTGTGCTCCTAAATATCCAAGAAGCGCCATTTTTTCTCTTGATGCTTCTACTGTTGATATTGTGACATCACTGATGTTATCACTCCCTGATGACATCGCAATTGTTCAAGTGACATCACTGATAACATCACAATTGCTCGAGTGACACCAGTGATGACATTTCACTGATGACATCACTCACTGGATTGGCGATGACTCGAGCAAGTGTGATTTTTTTTCCTCAGTGAGTGATTTCACTCGAGCAATTACAATCTTACTACTAGGGTGGCATTTAACATACTACTATAATAGGGCAGTGTTCTGAGCATGCTCAGTTGAGCCATATCATTAGTGATGATGTAACCAGTGTTCTGAGCATGCTCAGTTGAGCCATATCATTAGTGATGATGTAACCAGTGATGTCAATCTTACTACTATAACAGGGAGCGAGAGAGCGACAAGGAAATTTCAAAATGGGGCTTGAAAGTACGATGGTCTGTATCGACAACAGTGAGTACATGAGAAATGGAGACTTTCTACCCACGAGACTACAGGCACAGCAGGATGCTGTCCTCATCGTTTGCCACTCCAAAACACGCAGCAATCCAGAGAACAATGTGGGCCTCCTCGCCATGGCCAATAACTGCGAGGTCCTGACCACACTGACCGCAGATACTGGACGCATCCTGTCCAAGCTACATGCTGTCCAGCCCCGTGGAAACATCTGCTTCTGCACAGGCATCAGGGTGGCTCATATGGTCCTAAATCACAGACAAGGAAAAAACCACAAGATGAGGATCATCGCCTTTGTGGGAAGTCCCGTGGAGGACGGCGAGAAAGATCTCGTCAAACTGGCGAAGCGCTTGAAAAAAGAGAAAGTGAACGTGGATATTATCAACTTCGGAGAAGAGGAGGTGAACACGGAGAAGCTGACTGCCTTCGTTAGCACTCTAAATGGAAAGGAAGGGACAGGCTCCTCCCACCTGGTTAATGTCCCTCCAGGACCCGTCCTCGCCGATGCCCTGATCTCCTCTCCCATCCTGGCTGCTGAGGGAGGAGGCTCCATGATGGGTCTGCGTGCCAGCGACTTTGAGTTTGGTGTGGATCCTGGTGCTGACCCGGAGCTGGCCCTCGCCCTGCGGGTGTCCATGGAGGAGCAGCGACAGAGGCAGGAGGAAGAGGCCCGTCGAGAAGCAGGACGTGTCCCCACCACGCCCACTGCAGACAAATCGGAGGCCTTGTCGAAGACGTCAACATCTCAGCAGGAGCTTCCTGACTTCAGCAGCATGACCGAGGAGGAGCAGCTTGCCTATGCCATGCAGATGTCTCTCGCAGGCGGAGAGTATGGAGACATGGGCACTGCAGAATCAGCCAAGGAGGAAGATGGTTATGATGTGATGGAAGACCCAGACTTCCTTCAGAGTGTCTTGGAGAACCTGCCGGGGATCGACCCCGACAACGAGGCCATCCACAATGCGATGGGCTCCCTGGCCTCCAAGACTGGGAAGAAGCCAGACGACAAAAAGGATGAGAAGAAATGAGTGGAACCCGCCGTTTCATATTGGGCCGGACAACACTACTCGTTTGACGTCATAGTGAAGACGTAAGCGGCCCGTAGACCTATACAAGAGCACCTCCTTGCGGTCCATCTATCAACCCCCCCCCCCCCCCGTCTGTATCTTTTGTAGCTGACATCTTTGAGCAGAGCAGTACTGAGCCCCTAAGGCGAGATGAGGATAAAGAATAATTGTCCGGTCCGGTAGGCTACTTGGAAGTGACTGGAAAAACAGCTGGTTCAGCAACACAGAGGGAAATGTTGACACCCCTGCCTCTACAGGAGTGACAGGTGTTCCCATGCCTACCACACTAATCTACCAGACCAGCCACAGGCGACTGGTCACTGCAGGGTCTGTTGAAGGACCAGACCAGCCACAGGCGAGACTGGTCACTGCAGGGTCTGTTGAAGGACCAGACCAGCCACAGGCGACTGGCCACTGCAGGGTCTGTTGAAGGCATTCAGGAACTACAAAACTTTCTCATGGCCAACTCTGCTGCCCAGCACCATCCTTCAGTATGCCCAGACACCTGACGGCCAGCAGATACCGGTGCCTAACTTTAGCTACGAGGTGGTCATACTTAGCTGATGAGATACTGGTGGCTAACGTTAGCTACGAGGTGGCCATACAAGCTGAAGGCAGCTCCCTGTGTCAGACCAGAGTTATGATCTCCTGAGGCTGCAGGACATAAGTGGCCGTTCACACCATGCACCGAAGCAACGCTCAACCCACAAGTTTCATTTAGGCGTCCTTGTTAACAGGCGAAGCCGACCAGCCGCACGCGTGTCACACTCAAGCCTGGCTCACGCGATCGTTCAGGATTCAGTCCTATTTTCCAAGCGTGACGCGTGAAGCTGCCAGGCATTAAGTCAATGGGAGTTGTGGGCAGGTTCAAGGTGCGCCGAGGAGGCGCTGAGAGGAAAAGAGAAGGCTTCTTGTGTGAACGGTTATGGTCAGCTCAGCTTAGCCTGCCTCAAGCTTCAGCTCTGCTTACGTTCAGCGTCCTGTGTGAACAAAGGCTAACGTTACATAGGTCTCAAACAATAGAGTGAAAGCAAGCTTGTAAGGAACTCTTTAGAGGCAGTTTTTGAACTTTTGCTAAATGTCCGCAAAACTTGGATGTCAGACACCATCCAAATAACAATTAAGCATCTTGATCACTGTCACAAAAACATTTTAGAAAATAGGGTATCTGAGGTTATTATGCCAGCAGATTCTTACATTGCTGGGCAAGTTTGTAAGTTATAGGGAGGGGAATGCACCACCTAATTCTGGACTAAGGACAGCACTCCTTGTCCACAACCAGTACTTGGCCTGAGTGTCTGTGGCCCTGGATGAACCCACCCTGGGTGTACTGTCTATGTGGAGCAGCCAAGACAGAACGGAGCCTCCATCTGTCTTCTCTCAGGGCAGACTGAGGGACAGAGAGAGTGGGCCATTTGTTACAACTCAGCAAGGGGGGTGGTGGGTGGTCAACTAGTGTTTCTGCTCACTTTTATACTCTTCAATCTCAGCTGGAAAAACATCTCAAATTAATAGATCACTCCACTAGTATTAAGTTAATGTCGCTTTGTTTCAAGTCTGCTTTGGAAACAAGCGAAGCTCTCGCACTACTGACAGATTTGAGATAAAATACAATTGACACAATCCAAAGTACTTAAAGGGGAGATTTTTTGCCATTTATGTGCATAAAGAGGGATACATTAATTTCCATTAAAAAGAGGTCAGTCCCCTGTCACACATACAGTAGTACAGCCGGTGGGAAAAACAGCTCTGGCCCGGCCGCAACAACAGAACTGTGGCAGAACAAAAACCCACTGGATAAAAGAGTGGAGACTGTGTGTGTAACCCAGCTCAATAAAACTACAAGGAACTGAACGGAGGAGTACTGAAACAGGATCTGCAGCTTCTCTTTAAACAGTATAAAGGGGTTTATTCCCTCAATCTCAATTAAAATGCTGTTTGTCCCTCCTAACATGTTACTATTCAAACTACATGTAATCTAATAACGGTGTTGGCTGCATTGACACAATGCTTTAACCATTTACTCATAAGAATAAATGATATGACACCATGGTGACATTTCTTTACTGTACACACCTGGGAGGTGACATTCCAGATAAAACACACTGGAAGGTGTGAGCATGTCTATCAAAACTGAACACCTTGTTTAGAGGTGTTGGTGTAGATCACTCTCATATCCAGTCACAGCAAATTTACAACCAAAAATCAAGCAGTCCACAGGGGATTTGACACTGGAATAAAGCCACATCAGCCCACTTCCGTTCAGTCCACTTCAACTGACAACCATTCTGAACAAGACAACGCTCTCATGACTAATGCAATATCATATTGTGTCACAACTGTTCAATTTGACATGTATATATGGACTGGGAATCTACAAGAAATGTATAAATTCATAGTACTGTAGATGCAAAACTGTGGCATGTTCCTTCACTGTTTTCTGTGACAACGCAAATCAAACCCTTCAAGCAAGCAACCAAAACTGCAATAAAAATAAAATAAAGAATGAGGTGAAATAACACAACAAAATGTAACAAACTTGGAGTAGTTTAGAATGAAATAATGACAACTGAAATGTGAACTTATTTTTTTTATTCCAAATCATGAAAAATACAAATATGGATCAACAAAATGGGAAAAGAACAGGTCAGAACAGAACAGAACAACAATGAACAGGAGCCAAGCTCAGACAGGTGTGTTTGTGTGTGTGTTAACACACCAGCTGAATGTGGCATACAAAATCAAACAAGCGATGCTGTGTGTGTGTGTGTGTGTGTGTGTGTGTGTGTGTGTGTGTGTGTAATCTGGGATCTCTGTGACTGTTTTATTTTGTGTCTCCAGTAAATATGGTTTCCAGAACAGTGTGTGTGTGTGTGTGTGTGTGTGTCAGTTCATGAGTACTTCCATCTGCACCAGTCTTGCATTGGTGTCCCCTGCCATCCTGTAGGGAATCATCCCAGCAAAGGTGATCAGGGATCGGGCCTGGCTGCGCATCTGCTGTTACCACAAAAGAAGAACAAGGCAAGTTATAATTAATATATTGATGCTGTGAGTTTTTTTGATCAGTCGCCGTTACCACAGAAGAAGAACATGGCAAGTTATAATTAATATATTGATGCTGTGAGTTTTTTTGATCAGTCGCTGTTACCACAGAAGAAGAACTAGGCAAGTTATAATTAATATATTGATGCTGTGTTTTTTTTTATCAGTTGCTGTTACCACAGAAGAAGAACAAGGCAAGTTATAATTAATATATTGATGCTGTGAGTTTTTTGATCACGTCTTTTGGATTTCTCCCTGTTTTCTCCCCAATTGTACTTGGTCAATTCCCCTGCTGTCCAGGTCATTGCTCCACCCCCTCTGCCCATCCTGGGCGAATTGTAGACTAACACATGCTTCCTCCAATACATGTGCAGTCTCCAGCTGCTTCTTCTCACCGGACAGAGAAGTTTCACCAGCAGGACATAGCGCATGGGAGGATGACGCTACGCTACCCCCCCTCCCCTCCCCTCCGGACCAGGACACATACCCTTAATCCGGTTTCCCACCTGCAGACACAGCCAATTGTGCCTGTATGGACGCCCGCCCAAACCGGAGTCAACACGGGGGCTCGAACCTGCAACCCTCATGTTGGTAGGCAGGGAATCTACTGCTGCACTACCCGTACACCCCTATGCTGTGAGATGAGTGTTGCTGTACGGCCTGATGTGCTCTCTCTCTCTCTCAGCCCTGGGGCATGCGGCTCCACAATCAATCAATAGCATATGTAATTGCCTGGTCTTGCTGCTTCCCCTGTGTATATCTACTGTGTTGGCACAAAAACACAGCTGCGCTCGGCTAGAAAAACGTTTTCTTTGTCATTTTGTATGGTTGCTTATTTGCTTTTTGTTCTCAGATCTCTCTTGAAAAAGAGACCTCAATTACAGGCTAAATGCAATGAAACTGATCTGATTAATCCTTTCATTGGTACAATCATGTAATCTGACTGCTCTGGGAGTTCATTGGATTCTTTCCCTGCCATAATCAGAAAGAACCCATCTGGAACAGTGGTTCTCAAAGTGGGGTCTGGGGACCCTCCAGGGGTCCCGTCCTTGACAGAATATATGACTGTTTTGGTCATGGGTTTCATACACTTTCTGTAATAAAACATCTACAAGCAAAGATATTATCAGATGGGGGACCTGAGAACTACTGGTCTGGAAGACTACCAAGTGTAGAAAATCAAGCTGTATTGTCCCTGCGCTCTAACAGAGTCTCTCTGCTCACCATGTCTCTGTCCTCCATGGTCCTCTGCGGGCGTCCTGGCGTGCCCGCTGGTGCCCCCTTCTGGCGCTTGTACAGGGTGAACAGGATGTTCATGGTGGCCAGCAGCACCTCTGACAGGTTGTGACGCACCTGGGGACACAAAGGAGGGTAACGACAACTATGTTAGTAATAACCAAAACAATACTCTGTGTGTGTGTGTGTGTGTGTGTGTGTGTGAGTGTGAGATAGAGCGAGTGAGACAGAGAAAGAGAGCGAGAACGAGAGAGCGCGCACGCAAGACCGAGATTGCTGTCAAAAAATAAAAATAAATTGTTCAGAACTTGATGGGCGCACCTCGTCACTGAAGTTCCTGAAGGCAGCCACTCTCTCCTCCACACTGTCCTGACTGAGGGGGAGGAGCTTGAGATGCTCCATGACCTAACAGCGGCAGAGACAGATAGAGGCGCTTTGGAGATGAAACACATAAAATCTACACAACATACACAAGCTGATATCACTTACTAGAGTGACTATAGTAATACAATTATACTATATCCAGGCCCAGTCAATGGCGTTTCAGTTATTGTGATCTTTTGAATTGAATCAATGGTCCACTCCTGGTTTTGGTGTTGCACATCCTACCCCTCACTATAAGACCGGTACTCACGTCATAGGCTCTGTCGATGTGACCGGCGTGGTAGTCGTCAAAGAATGTCATCAGGTCCAGCAGCAGGTAGAAAGTGCTGTCCACCGACTTCTCTCCTGCCACGCCCTGAGAGCGATACCTGCAAACACAAGGTAAACACAGCTTTCATTGACATTGCTGCCATTCAGCTGTTAACCAGAGCAGATTAACGTGAGTGCAACACTAGAATAAGCTTAATTTCCTCCATATCCAAAATATAATACAAGCAACCAATAACAAGGAGTGCAAAGGTCAGGGCCTTCTGTGACCCCAGAACAGCTAAGGGGACAAATGGAAGTCCCCCCCACCCCCCAAATATTATACAAGACTGAGTGAGGAGAAATACTGTGCACAAAGTTATTGACTTTTAATATTTTACATTTTGTTGCCAGTAAAGACAGATTTCCTTAAGTTGGCTGTTTATATTCTGACCATTTAATGGAGATAATCTTACTAGTAATAGGATGGCGTTCCGCGGCGGCGCCTCACAAATTGCTCAACTGAGCATGCTCAGAACGCCGCCATATTATCCACGGAATGCTGGCCTATCATATATTTTTTATTTTTCAAGATTACCTTAATTTATTGTTATAAGGCATCACAACTGTACAGTACATTGTCCCATACATCCATCAAGTTGTCTCAAGAGTCGTGCAGACGGAGCAATAGAGAAAAATAGATTGACATGACTGTCTGTCACCATAAGCATAAGAATACTGTACATTCTTTAAAATGAAAAACTAATTTTCAGTGCAGTGACTGTACGGTCATTTTGCAAACCCAAGATTAGAATTGACAATCCTCAGAAGGTAAAAATATGCAGAGCAGCCAGAGGAATTCATCTCTTCTGTAGTACATCCATAATCATAACATCACGTCATCCATCATGAGATACAAGAAAACTTCACATCTGCTCCACATTCATATCTGCTGTTTTGAAGAAGTCTGACTGACGGTCAAGTGGAATAGATTGAGCTGGAAAATGCTATTCGAAAGAGGCATGGTGTATTGGAGGATCCCTGTCTGCTGTGCAGTCAGGAATCTTTGGCTGGCAGTTAGAAGCAGCATGCTGTCGCAGTACAGAGGAATACCGCCACTGTATGTGTGTGACAGCAGGAAGCGCGTCACGACCACGAACCGCGTCATGCGGTCCGCGGTCTTAAAGGGATACACACACAAATGAGGGATATACACGCAAATGCTGCAGGGTATCAATGGGTTAATACAAAAATCATCCCCAGTCACAGAGTAGAGCCCTCATTCCAACAATTACTACTGTGTACACACATTCTTTCCAAGGGAGGGGGAAACATAATGTGGTACAGTTCACTACAAAAAGGTATTTTTTTGCGTTGACATCCTGAGATGAAAGCATCATCAGTTTGATTTGGAGGATATACAATGCAGATTTCCATAAAGTAAAATGGGGCATTCCTTTAAAACTGGGAAACGGGAAAGTGACGGCTCAAAGGGGATGAGCTCGAACGGTGACGTCACCAGTGCTCGTATTTTCTCTCCCAAACTCGTAGGAGCCTCAGCAGCCCCGACCTCAAACATCCAAGATGGCTGCTCCGCGCAACAACAGTAGTTAAAATCGTAGTCAATACTGTTTATTTTTTATTCACATGTAACTTTATTTATAGAAAATTAAACCCGATACCCGTTAGCTGGAATAAAAGATTTTCAGAACTTACCACTTCAGTCCCAAGCCCTCCTCTCCCCCTTATTGCGGTCCCGAAATTCCAAAAGACTGTGGAGCAGAGAGCCCACAAACAGCCACGACTACGCTACTACAGAAAGATGGAACCAGCTAGGTAAAAAGGTCAGGGACAGGACGGGGCGGGAAATCAACATTGCGATTTCATCCACGATGACTACTGTGCAGACTCTGGTCCCAAAATGACGTCACCAGTGGAAGATGGCAGCGCACTCATCTGGGGTATTTTGGCTTCACTCTTCATACCGGTAGGAAGTGGAGATGCGTCGTCCATAAAATCACATATGTCAATGGTCATCGCTGGGTTGCTGGTATCCTTCTTCTCTTTGTCCTCAGTTTCACTCTCTGGCGAGGAGGGGTCAGAAGTCAGCTCTGAGACTCCCTCAGTGGTTTGGATGGGAACTGGTGGCCCTCTGACCTTGCTGGCAGGGTTTGGGCCGGTGACAGACATCGGCTGCTCTGGATCCCGGTACACCAGACAGGTGGGGAAGGAGCAGCCATCACCTAGACTGGAGAAAATTGGAAGAGGCCAGTATCTCCTTTCATCACCAAAGACTTGGCGAAAGTTCTTACTGAAGCCCAAATTAAAGCCGTTCTTATCTGGGCCATGAAGAAACACCGGGATGCGCCTGACCTCAAGGCTGGACCTGTTCTTACAGACGAGCTGGCAGTGATAGGCAAAGAGCGAAGCGACGCTGATCGAGAACACGCAGGCAGCAATGAAGAGCAAAATGATGTGGAACTTCGCCTGAGTATCTGTCTTTGTCCAACATTTTATGAAGTATTTAAGATCTGTAGCAGCAATAAAAAGGCAGTAGAGTAGGATATATGCCAAGAAGAGCATGAAAAACTTGTAGTTGAAGAATCCCACACAGTTGTTCACCCATGGGCAGTGGTGATCCATCTTCAGGATGCATTCATCACAGACCGAACAATGGTGACATCGATCAGGCTTCAGCAGCTGGCAGCGGCCACAGAAACTGATCGCTCCGGAGTTGGTGCGAGTGTTGATGGGAAGATCCTTGGCTCTTCTCCCCAGTATCTCCTGCTGAGACCCTCCCCGATGTTCACGCTGCAGCAGCTCTTTTTCCGAGTTGGACAGGTGGAACTCCTTCAGGGGCTTCATAGGCTTGGTGAAGATTGTTTGCCAGTAAGACCAAACACACAGGATGAAAATGAGATGGTACACCAGCAAAAGGACGATCTGTTCTCCTATGTCGTCGATGGACTGTACACAAAGCTGTAACACATAGGCGTAGTATGACCAAGCCACTATGAGGGTGATTAAGAGGACCGGAATCCAAGACAGAACTCTCTGACAGCCCCGCTTGGTGATACGCGCGCACGACGGTGCCATAGTCTCCACAACTTCACTTCACTGTCTTAAATATATTTGTGTGTGTGAGACAGTATCGGACTCTTCTCTCTCCGCTGGGTCTAAGCTGTAACTCAGGACAACAGCAGCAGCACATAAAAATGCACTAAAAGATGCTGTCACACAGTAGTACAACATACTGAATTGCTCGAGTGACATCACTGATGACCTCAACATCACCAATTCTATGCATATAAGTGATCAGTGAGTGATGTCAATTGTGATGTCATCAGTGATGTCAGGCGAGCAATGATGATATCACCTGGTGTGTGTATGACGTCAGGGATTTATGATATCACGGATGATGTCACAATGTCTACATCACAGCTCCCTGGACATTGTCATTGTGACATCATCAGTGATCGTCAAAATGTTCTATACACGAGTGACATCATCAGTTGAGATCAGTTCACTGGACTTTGTGACATCCGTTAACATTTTGACATCATCAGTGATTTATGACATCACAATTGCTCGAGTGACATCACTGATGTCATCACTCACTGGTGGTAAAATCCGTCTCGCGTTAGCTAGCTTATCTCGTCGCTATGAGCCAACACTGATAAGCTGAAGAGGGACGGATAGCTAGCTAACCTGATAAGCAAACACTGACAGTTCATTTTGAAAAAACAAACAAACAGAATTTAGACGGCTGGTGTCAGTTGTCTCCGTGACTAACATTAGCTTGTCGTTAACCATAATAACCTGCTGGGTGTTTTTCATTTCACGAACAACAGAGAGAGGCTGATAAGCCCTCTCTATTGAGATGTCAAAGTACACAAGCTTTCCAGAGCCAATGGAGGACCACAACCCTCTCCAGGACCCTTTTGTGAATCAACATAGCAGCAACACAGGATATGTCACACTGGACCTTTACAATCCTTTTGACAATACTCCACCACCATATGAAGCCAACTCTCCCTCCGCTCCTGCACAGACCCCATCCAGCAGGACAACGCCCACCGAGCCATGCAACTATGGCTCTGATAACTCAGGCCTACAGACTGCAGTGAACATCACCACAGCAGAGCTCCTGATGAAGCAGGAGGAGCTGGAGAAGAAGGCCAGAGAGTTGGAGAGGAGAGAGAGGGAGCTGCAGTCACACAGCCTGGGACGTGGAGCTGCTCGTCAGAATAACTGGCCTCCGTTGCCGTGGTTCTGCCCAGTGGGACCCTGCTTCTACCAGGACATCAACTTGGACATCAGCCAGAACTTCCAGCACACCGTCACCATCATGTACTACTTATGGATGTTCGGCGCTGGCATGCTGCTCTTCAACGTGATCTCCGCCCTGGCCCATTGCTGCGTTGACACCACCGGTGGAGTCGGTCTGGGGCTGGCCATCCTCTGGGTCCTTCTCTTCACCCCCTGCTCCTTCGTCTGTTGGTACAGACCAGTCTACAAAGCCTTCAGGAGTGACAGTTCCTTCAACTTCTTCGCCTTCTTCTTCATTTTCTTTGTCCAAGTGGTCACCTATGTCATCATGGCCATCGGCATCCCTGGATGGGGTTTCAGCGGGTGGATCGTGAGCCTGGCTGCTCTGAAGTCCAGTTGCCTCGTTGGAGTGATCATGATGACCAATGCCTTGTTCTTCACTGCCCAGGCTGCCATGGGCGTTGTCATGCTCAAGAAGGTCCACTCTATGTATAGGCACACCAATGGCAGCTTCCAGAAGGCCCAGGCTGAGTTCGCCACCGGAGTCATGTTCAATTAGGCTCTGCGCCAGTCAGCCACTAGCGCTGCCCAGGAGGGCCTTCACTGCCCCGCCCGCGATAGAGACGGACCAAGGACCAGGGGGTTGGGAGGGTAAGAGGGCCGGTGGAGCTCCCGCAGAGGCTGATATTGGATCAGTTTTTATTTCCCCTTACTCATGATTACAATTTGATGTGGGGAAACTGAGTCTGTATTAGTATCTCAGGGCAGCTCAACTCCAGGGCGAGTGCATGAGATGATGTTGCAGGGTTGTGTAATTTGTAAAAGTGTTCAGGACGAGTTACGCTTAATTTACACTTATTAGAAAGTGTCGCTCAGCACATGGTCGCAGACGAACAAGAAAGTGTCGCTCATGGTGTTGCATTTATACTTCAGTGAACGTTCAAGAAGACAAGGGAGGGAATGCACAGTGAAACCACCTCGGAGGCAAGATGTAACGTACTCGGCTGCAGCCGCATATAAACGACACACAACCACACAACTCACCTCTCTCTCTCTCTCTGGGAAATTGGTCACGATGTTCATTGTGATTTTCACGAAGTCATACATCAAGGACAGGCTGATAAAAATAACGGGGAAACGTTCATTCATTTCAATCGAGTTAAAACGAAAAAAAAGGAAGTCAAGCGCTACGACACATCGTGACGTAAGTCAGCGACACTAGAAATTTCACTAGGTAGCAGACACCTCTCGCCGACACTTGAAAGTGTCGACTCAAGTCCTCATTTCTGTCTGCGACGGTTTCAAAAGTGTCGACAGACAAAGCATCACCAAGCCGAGGAGTCACCAAGTATGTGTTGATTAATGCAATGGAAAGGTGGTGTGAGGAACACTTCCTGTGAAAACCACAATCATGTTAAAACGGATGCAGGGAAAAGGTTATTTATATGAAAAGTCAAACTGTGCTGCGCCAAGTCGAATGTATGGGGTGGGGGTGGGGTTGCTTCTGTCTTCTTCCGTTCTTTAGTTGCCGACACTTGAATCTAGGTCGTTTTCACCAAATATGTCCGTGGCTCACCAGGAAGCCAAGAAACATGTCTGTTTGTCCAACGAAGTGTAAGTACTGTGTGCTGTGTGTGTGTGTGTGTGTGTGTCAGTGTCTACCTCTCAGCAATGGCCACTGCAGTGTTTTTTAGCCTCTCCTTGTTAGACTGAGGCGCGCTGACCTGTGCGATGACCGGACTCAACAACCTGTTCATCAACTCCAAGACCTTATCAGGACTCTACAGAGAGAAAGAAAAATAAAATATAACAATCAAATAAAATATCCAGCACGGGTGTTTGATAACAGCACATATTAGCTTGTTGAAGTTACTATGATGCTGCTCATTGTCTAATTGCACAACACTCTAACTCAGGGGTGGGCAACTATTTTTCATGGGGGGCCACATGAGAAACCCAGATTGTTGCCGGGGGCCGAACAAATATTGTCATGCCGTAACCCATGGATGGGCAACTTTGATGATAGAGAGGGCCACAAAAAAATGTCCTCGCTACCAGATTTTGCTGAGGGCTGAACTGCGCCAGCGCGAAAAATTTGGGGCATTTGAAGCCAGGTTTAGAGGAATAACTCATTTTAAATTAACAATTGTGATGCAGTCTTAACCACCAATATTTGATCCTTTTCTCACTCACTCCTACTGTATGCCACCACCTGCTCTCCCTGCAGGGCTTGAAATTAACTTTTTTCACCACCTGCCAATATGGCTGCTAGATTTTAAAGTTACCAGAAAATTAGAATTTCCACTTGCCGAAATGTTTTTCTAGAAATAAACGAGAATATGAGTTGGTTAATTTAAGCCTAAGTATCAGTAAGTGGCCCGGGATTCTCAAAGCCTGTGTTGAGGGTCACACAAAAACAAAAATGCACTCTTGAAGCTAAATAAATCCAAAACCAACAAGTTAATTATTTAAATTTCTACTTCAATGTAGAACAGTCATTTCTTACACATGAGATTACTTTTAGCCTTTTAGTCATAAATATTATTGAAAGATAGGCTATTCATATTCCAGACTGAAATGCTATGAAATGCTATAACAGAAGAGTATTGGCCAGAATGACATGAACATTTGGACACTTATTCAGCGGGTATCTTGCATGTTGCGTTCAGGTGCACTGTAAAAAAAAAAAAAAAAAAAAAAAAAAAAAAAAAAAAAAAAAAAATTTTTTTTTTTTTGCAATTCCATCGCGGGCCACACAGGGGGCGCCCGCGGGCCGCATACGGCCCGCGGGCCGTATGTTGCCCATGTATGCTCTAACTGTATATGGATGCAATAGATGATGAGGGTGGGAGAAGTCTGCTCACCTTGGCCAGTTCGTACAGTTTGACCGCTTCCTCGAACAAGCCTTTGTTCTCAGCCTCGAGAGCCACTTTGCTGATGATGGCCCTGGTATCCCCAGCAAACTTATCTATCACGCCAGGCTGAGGAGAGGAGACAGGAGAGGACACATGACACTGACCTCTGACCTCTCTGGAGCAGACCAAGAGAGCTCCCCTCACATTATATTACAATGCAGTGAAAGAAGTTGCACTGTAGGATGGATTATTATTATTATTTTTAATTATTAATTATTGACAAGTGATCCATGACAGCGGAACAGAGTGCTGTTAAACAGGGGGTGTCAAAACATGTGGAGGGCATGTTCAAAATAAGGGAAGATTTCTTCTGACCATCTCTGACAGTTGAAGCTCCCACATAGGGAGCTGGGAGTGAGTAGGAGACACACAAAGACGCATGTGTGAACCTGAATTCTTGCTATGAGCAAACGGAGGAGAGGCAGATGGAGACGAGTGATCAAAGATGCAATCTTCCTACCTTTCTACTGCCGTCCTTCTCCAGTCTGCCCAACAGCATGTCAAACTAGGACAGATGAGCAAGAGAGAGAGAGAGAGAGAGAGAGCGAGAGAGAGAGAGAGAGTGAGTAAGACAAAAACAACAAAACAAGTCAAAAACATAAAGTTATACATTGAGACAAGACATCGCGTGGGCTTTTTTGTGTGTGTGGTCAAAATAAATCCGTAAATTCCGGACTATAAGCCGCACCGGTGTATAAGCCGCACCTGCAAAGTTGACTATTTTTTTCTTATATAAGCCGCACCGGACTATAAGCCGCGGGTGTTTTAATGGTATTTTTTTTTTTTTTTTTTTGTGTTTTAATGTTTAATTACCATATGTAAGGGTTCATGCACAGAGGGGATTGTCGGGAAAGAGATGGCTGTTTGAGGAAGCTCCCATTTATTAACATTTCAACAAAACAACATAACACAACACCACCTGTGTTGTTTTTTACAGTGCACACAGTGTCATACAGTGTCATACAGTGTGGTGAAAAGAGGGCAAGAGAGGAAATTAAAACTTATTATAGTTATATAGGATTTATAGTTAGAAAGAGTGCTAAAAAAGAGAGTTTTTTTTTTTTTTTTTTTTAAATCCATAGATAAGCCGCACCGTTATATAAGCCGCAGGGGCCAAAAAAGGCCAAAAAACGGGAAAAAAGGTGCGGCTTATAGTCCGGAATTTACGGTACATCACAAACTACTAAATTGTGACCAAACCAGCCTGCTTTTTGGCAGACATATTCCATTAGTATGCATGATGTTGAAATGAGTGATCGTCATCGAGGAGACAATCGTTGTGAATATGAGAAGAGGATGGCAGAAGCTACGCGAAAATTCACAGGTAGGGCTGAATTTTCCCAATCAAACATGTACTTCCTTTATATATACTGCTCAACAGACAGTGTCCATGATTTGTAGAAAATTGTTTTAACTGCTGTAAAATATGATGACGTTTGATAGCAGACAGCTTGTCGACTGACTGACCTCGATCCGTTTAGATTTGCATTTATACCGTGTATTTTTAGATTGTACAGTACAGTGTGGTGAACTGTGTCTTAACACCTATTTTTCAATAGTGTGCCATGATATCAATCATGCCGACTGATACTTGAATTTATTTGAATGATAATTTTTCAATTGGCTTTCAGTAAAAATATCCTGTCTGTAAAGACAAATAAAACTAAAAACAAAACCGATGTATTTAGTTTTACAAGTAGACAAGATAGTTTACGCCCCCCACAGACTTTTTTTTGTTTTAATTCAGTTTAAGACAAAAGATCTCCTAATAGTTTGAGTTTAGGATAATAATAACAGTGACGTGCTTCACAAGACGTGATGAGGCGTTTTGTGTAGATGTGGGTGACTCACCTCTCGGCTCTCGATGACGAGCTCGCTGACGCAGCGCATGAACATATTCTCTCCCTGGCTGTCCTTCTCATTGCTGCAGACAGACAGACAGACAGACACACAAATTAGAAACAGAGGCATGGTGGCAGACACAAAACGCCACCAGGCACGAGCAACACTTGAACCTGGTTCATGATGTTCGTCACACAATATCCACTCACCCTCTCCCGTATCTCGCCACAGTATAGTCAAATAAAGCAGATACGCCACAAAAGAACAAACCCATTTCATCCACTGATTTTAATTGAGGAGAAACAGATAATAAAAAGAATGGGAAGGATGAAGGATGCTCTGAAGTAAGGGAAACTTCACTGAGTTTAAAAACTCCATCTCACCAAAGTGCGGGCATAGCACAGCATTAGAATGAAAAGAAATGTGGAAGAAAATATTTAATTAATGCATCAATTATTTCCTGGTATGTGGATATCAGTGTTCTAGTCTGGACTCATTTTCAGCACTTGTGAATCGACTTGGACTTGAGCACTGATGACCCGGAGCATTCATGCATTCGGACTCGGAAGTTGGAGACGACGAGGACTCGGACTTGTTATTTGATAAGGACTGTTTTGTGGTTGTTGTTTTGTAATAATAGGCCATAATAATTTGGCATAGGATACTGATAGCTATATTAATACCGTGACATTATGCAATTTTGTGCAAGGGCAACCATGGGTGTTCCACCTACATGAGGATTCACGCTCATGTTCAGTAACTCCGGACTCAGACTCAGGTAATGGGGACGACTCTAAATCTTCTTTGGTGACTTGGACTCAGACTCGAACACTTTGAAGACTCAACTCAGACTCGAGAGACGAGCCATTTCTAAACATGCAGTGAACTCCTGAACAGATCCAGACATCACTCGGCCAGTAAGAACATCCGATGTGTGTGTGGTATTATTTACCGTAGGAAGTAGAAGTACTGCATGTGTGGTATTATTTACCGTAGGAAGTAGAAGTACTGCAGGGCTTCTCGCGGGTCAGTGGACTCAAACTTGCGAGTGTAGAGCATGAGCAGACGGATAAAATTGAGGCGTCGCACCATGGGGGGGTCCCCGGCCTCCTGACTTACTGCAGGAGAGGAAGAGGAAAACACCACATTTGATTGGCTAATCAATATAATCATCTCCTCGTTGTTTCCCGTTCCGCTTTTGCAATGCGAAGGTGGTAGCACTCACGCAGCTGAGCGCTTTGGCCCGATGACTTGAGCAGCAGCCGCAGCTCGTACAGGACCAGCGCCACGTGCACAGCGTGACTCCGCAGCCTCTCAACACGAAACAAGAACGCCACGGCCGCCTCAAACTGAGCTGTCAGGAACAACACCTGGAAATACAGGAAGGGCTGCTGGCTCGCAGAGAAGTGCGACTCTCCTGTTGGATGACAGACAAGAAGAGAGGAGAGGACGAGCCCATTTGGATGAGAGATAGAAAAACTTTGAGAAGACTTTGTTCATTCCTGAACTGTAAAACCAACAAACAAAAATGAGACAAATGAGTAGTCTGATACATACAATACAGGAAAACAGGAAACCGATTTCTTTCTGCGTCAAACTTAAAAGATTCCACTCATTCATTCATTCATATTTAAAATGTAGTTTATATTTAACATTGAGTTTGTTTTTTAGATAATTTAATTGATAAAATGCCTACAGACAGTTAGTAGTTTTACTCAGCCTTGCGGAAATTCACCTATTTTTCCACTACATTTTGTCATCAAGTCACCCACAAGACAGTGTGATATAACTGTTATTATTTTTATTCGTTTTTTTTTACCTGAATGCCAGGGGGTACCTTTCTCTCCCACAGATTGAGAGAGTACTTGATTATTTTGTATACACACGCCACATCAACTCTCTGTGGCTTTCTCAGTTGCTATGAAACGTGTAAAAACCCAATTTTTTTGAGCGCCAGGTACTTAGCCATCCAGTTGACTTTTTAATTATAATCTTTAATCCCCTTGGCTGGCTAAAACTTTCCTCCTGCGTCAGGGATAGAACAGGGTGGACCATGTCAGCCATTTTACAGCCTTATCTCGGAGTTACAGCACTTAAGTTCAAAAAGCGAGAGTGTGGAGGAAGGGAAAGAGAGGGAGGGAGATGAAGAGAAAGAACAAGTGCAAGGAGGAGCGATAACGGCGCGCGCGCGCGCGCGCGTGTGTGTGTGTGTCTGCGTAGACAGAGTGCGAACAAGAAATGAGAAAGCGAACAAGCAAAGAGACAAAAGAAGGAAAAAGAGGGAGAGGGAAAACAATAGAGTCACGGTGCAGGTGTGTGGGGGAGAGAGAGACCGAAAGAGAGAGAGAGAACAAAGGACAAAAGAGGAGAGGACGGAGAGATGGAGGAAAGAAAGAAAGAATCTAGGGGGCGAGAGAGTATGGAAGGCGCTAATGTGAGAGAGAAATTAAGAGATGCTTGGGGGGGGGGGGGCTTCTACGTCCTGCTGCGAAGCAAGATGGAGCACAACCAGCAATCCTGTGCCAGACAACCAAGGGAGCGGAGCGATGGAGAGAAGCAGAACAAGGCTCCAGGCTTTACCCCCCGCTGAGAAGAGAGGGAAGATGTGAGAGGGAGAGGGAGAGAGAGAGAGGAGAGAGGGAGGAGAGAGGAGAGAGGGAGAGACGAGAGAGGAGAGAGAGGGAGGAGAGAGGAGAGAGAGAGAGAGAGGGAGGAGAGAGAGAGAGAGAGAGAGAGAGAGAGAGAGGGAGGAGAGAGAGAGAGAGAGAGAGAGAGGGAGGAGAGAGAGAGGGAGGAGAGAGGAGAGAGGGAGAGAGAGGGAGGGAGAGGGAGAGAGAGAGAGGAGAGGGAGGAGAGAGGAGAGAGGGAGAGACGAGAGAGGAGAGAGAGGGAGGAGAGAGAGAGAGAGAGAGAGAGGGAGGAGAGAGAGAGAGAGAGAGAGAGAGAGAGAGAGGGAGGAGAGAGAGAGAGAGAGAGAGGGAGGAGAGAGAGAGGGAGGAGAGAGAGGGAGGAGAGAGAGGGAGGGAGAGGGAGAGAGAGGGAGGAGAGAGAGAGAGGGAGGAGAGAGAGAGAGAGAGAGAGGGAGGAGAGAGAGAGAGGGAGGAGAGAGAGAGAGAGAGAGAGGGAGAGACGAGAGAGAGGAAAACAGAGGTCTTATCTGGACAGCACAGGACAAACCCGTGGTGAAGGCAGCACTCAGGAGAGAAAACGGCACTCTCTCAATCTGCGGGGGGCTTTGTGTCATGTGTGCGCAGGGGGCCGTGTGGCGATCAGAGTGGGCAGCTTTATTTGTGAGATCAAAGTCAAAGTCTGTGTGATCGCTCATGGTTTCACTTCCCTCCTTCCTCATCTCTCTCCAAGGAATTCACAAGGTCATTTGAAAGCTGAAGGGAACTGGGCGAGCTTTTTTTTTTCCACCAAACGGCTCAGTCAGAGTCCATGTGAAAAGCCTGTCCCCACATGTATTGTAAATGGCAAGTCACTGAGTACATAGGACACAAAATGAGAGCTGGTCAGCGTTACAGTACAGAGAGAATGAGCAACAATCTTCTGCTTCTTTCTTGCCGTTGCCCTGGTGTGTCCCAGGCTTTACAATAAAGCCTGATGTTGAGCTACTGTCATGGATTAAAAGACACTTAAAATCATTCACATTTAAACATAAAAGCGTTGTATCCCTGTTGTAAGCATATCAACTGAAAAAACAAGCAGGAAGAACTGCAGAATGAAAAACACTTCAAATATGTAGAACCTAGAATCTGGCAAAAATAAAAAAAAATTAGTGAAAAAGCTCAGACACTGCAGCAGCAGACACTGCAATGAGACAAAAACCATGAGGGGAGAAAGGGAAGAGGATTTCAAAGGGCTCTAGATAACTGATGGCAGGTTCCACGCCAACGATCTGCTCTGCACCCACAGGTGCGCTACGATAGAGACTTCTACGGGGGTCCATGCTAGAAGCAAACAGTTTTCATATCTAACCTACAGCCAGATTTGGCTGATGGGGCGCCAGATGGGGCGCGCGCAGAGGGGCAGACATACACAAAGCTACTGAAATGGGGAAAGATAGGGGGAAGACAAGTCATCAAGTGACTAAAATGTAAGCAAAATGTAAGAGTGGTTGTTTGTGAAGCGGGAGACACAGGACAGAGAGGCAGCTCCATACCGTAGTCCTCCAGCAGCTGTTTCTGTAGCTGCGGCAGGGTCAGTCTGTCCTGAGGAGAGCTGCTGCAGTCATCGTCAAAACACACCTGGTTCAACTGCAGGTAGAAGACAAAGACATCATGGCACCTCCACATGTAAAGATCATCATGACAAAAACTGTGGCTCGAGGCTCAGTCGACACGAATCCACAAAAGACAAGAAAGTCCAAGGATTTCCAATGAGGTTTATTAAGCTATGATGATGGTTCACTGTACTTCAAACGGTAGAACATCTCTTGAAGAACCTCGTTCATTCATAGTCTTTAGAAATATTGTTCTCTAGTCAATATTTCACATGCTCAGTTTGGAAAAGTGCTGACAGAAAAGTCATGCATAAGCTACTTTAAAATTGACCAACTGCACTGAAAATTCCAATTTAGAAAACCGTCAATTTTCACTGTCGTGTCTGCCCAGGGTCTAGCTGCATTAAGACCTTTCTGGCCACACAGCCAACATCTGACCTCTCTTTAGAAACTGGTCAAACCTTGCTGCACAGCTGCTCGGCCAGCACCCTTTCACAACCTAGCCAGATTGGTTGCTAACACAACTTAAAAATTCAGCTTGAAGTTGATAAGCCAGCTAAAGGGAGGGCTAAATCGTCTGTTATCTGACCCACCCTAACCTGGTAAAAAAAAGCGCATCCAGACACATTACATATAGAGGAAAAATACAGTCAGTCTGACGACTACAATATGAATCTGGGACAGATGGCCAATATGTCAGGGTTTTCCCTGTAGAGCGGACGTCCCACCCCTTCCGTCATTGTTTACAGTCTCACGACATCTGATATGCAGCTAATTCTTATTCTTATTCTTATTATTATTAGCCAAAATGTCATCTGGACTTGTAAACAATAACCGCGGTGCACGGAAGTGGAAGTCTTGACGCGGACATCCACTATACGGCGTACACCCCGACATATCGGCCGTCTGTCCCAGAGTCCTATCAGTCGTCTCGTCAGACTGATAAGACTCAGGGGTTAGTTACTCTAACTTTTATCTTTTGCCACTGAATCACTGAACACACGTTGATAAGCATTTTAGAATTTACAAATAATAACCCATGCTTTTTCTTTTTTAATCACAGGTCTCTCTCTTTATTGGCAACTTCAGGCCACAGTTCCACATATTTACACTGAACAAGAAAATAATTAAGGAAGAACCCATACCTTAAGCCAGAGGTAGTCTTCAGTTTTATCTGCCACGTCTCCATGGTTATCGCTGATGTCACATTTCCCTATCAGGCAGTAGACGGCTCTCTTATACGGGTCGGCGCTGTTCCTCAGCACCCTGCGGTAGTGGAGTCGCAGCTTGTTCTCTGTCGTCGGGGAAAGGCTGGAAAGAATGAAAGAATAGAGCAAAGGAGAAGAGAGAGATCTCAATAGAGTTTGACCTTCCTTGAGCCGACTAGAGGTCTCTCGGGGGGGGTAGGGCAGAAAAGGAGGCAAAGAAGAAGGAGCCAAAGTGTTCTCACCGTCTGTCAGGACTGCTCATGTACTCCTGGAACCAGGTCTTGAAGTCTCCGAGCTGGTGCTGCACTCTGTTCACCACCTGCATGGCTGCGTTCAGGTCTCCACAACGCAGACAATAGTAGATGACAGCCCAAACTGGGTGGCCCTCTATCTCCCCGTCCTGTCAGACACAAACAGCAAACTAGAAACGAGCGCACTGCGGATACATGCCTCCGCCAAAAACAAGTGAGCAGTCCACATCCATGACTGTCCAGACTTGGACGTTTGAGCCAAATGTGAAGAAATTCCATCAAGGTGTTATGAGATAATGGTCTTACCGAGCTTGAAAATGGCGTTTGTGAGGTCACAGTGAACTCACAAACAAAGTGACCTTGACCTTTGACCACCAAAATGTAATCAGTTCATCCTTGAGTTTGAGGCAAATTAGATGAAATTCCTTCACGTTCCTGTGATATCACGTTAACGAGCATGAAACGAGCGGCCGTGATGTCACGATAACCTTGAACTTTGACCACCAAAATCTAATCAGTTCATCCTTGCGTGCAAGTCGACGTTTGAGCCAAATTGGAAGAAATTCCGTCAAGGCGTTCCTGAGATATCGCGTTAACGATCTTGGGAATGACGTTCATGAGGTCACCATCACAGTGACCTTGAACTTTGACCATCAGAATCTAATCAGTTCATCCTTGAGTCCAAGTCGACGTTCGAGGCAAATTTGATGAAATTCCGTCAAGGCCTTCCTCAGATATCGCGTTAACGAACATCGGACGGATGTACAGACGGACAACCTGAATCCATAATACCTCCGGCTGGGCTATCGGCGGCATAAAAATATAATTACAGCTGTGAGAATATTCCACTGACTTTCATTTTGCTCATTCGCAAACAAGACAAGAAATCAGACTTCTACCATTAGCTGTCATTGATCTCTGGATAGTGGATACATGCACACATTCACCAGGATGCATCCACGGGTAGGGGTGTGCGTGTGTTTGTTACCTGCATGCCAGGCAGGGGCCCTGGGAGTTTGATGTTGAGGAAGCTGCGGACTAGTTGGTACGTTCCAGGCACCCCTCCTAGTTGGGCCTGATGGAGGTTCCCAAACACTGTCACCATGGTGTAATTCTTATAGCTGGGATAGAGGAGACGCACCATAGACATGGAAAGAAAGACACACATGAACACAGTTAGCAAAGGCTGTACCTGACTCTGTGAATTCTGTCAGTCGAATCGGCTTTGGCTGTTTAAGACGAATATTCGACTATTTTTAATTTTTAATAAGACTATCAGGCAATCAGAAAAGCCATTGGCATGAGCTTGTTTGATTTGTTTGTTTAATTGGGACTTGGTTCTACGGTATTAATAGGCTGATACTTATACCAAGGCTGTACTGTATATCACGATCTATTGGGAGAAAGCAAGCAATTCTATGTAAAATCAGACATTCAGCACCCCCATATAGCCGGAATGGAATGATCCTGGTTTCATAACCACATTTTGCGACTATTCGACTGTGAGATTGGCAGTCGAATCAGGCTCCTTGGAACGAATCGTCGACTATTTGGGGTCACCTCTACAGTTAGCAAACATCTCCATGTTCACATACAGTACTTGGATTACTGTAGAGCAATACAATATTCCCTAACCTGTAATCGCTAAAAGGTAAAACCCGAAAAGGCCCTCACAAACACACACCGTTACCTGTTCTCAAGGAAGCTTAGTGCCTGGCGTACGAAGGCCATTTGCATGTCCACAGCGGTGCGACTCTTGAGTGTGTCCTTGGCTGGAACCAACAACACATCGGTCATCTGCTTCACCATCAGCCACATGTCGGAGACGTTCTGGGGGGGGAAGGAGACGGTGACAGTCACAGATAATTTAAGATAAATAGGCAAAGAAACAAAGCAAGCACATACTGGCTATCACGAATAATCTAGTAGCACTGAGTTACGTGTTTGCAGAGGACAACACTATCATCTCATGGTGAGATACATGTGATATGATATAGAGCTGAGCGATATGGTTGAAATCAATATCATGATAATCATACGTTTTTTTTTACCATACCTAATTTTTTTAAGTAAAATGCTGGTCATCACAATTTCGACAGCAGAAAGATTTGTATCACAATAATAAAATATCTTCATATCATCACGATGATTCCACTGAAAGGCAATAAACGCTAATATTGAATTAGCGCCCAGCCCTAAATTATGATATATGTTCTTACCTTGTCATCCAGGCTTTCTGCTACTGAAGCACATAGGTCTCCTAAATTAGGCTGGATGTGACCATTCACTATCTTCTCATTGAAGACGTAGATCTGATGAAGGAAGAAGCAGGGATGGAGGGAGGAGAAGAGTTTGTAGTTTGTAGTCAAATAGCCAACCCAATTCTTCATGAAAAGATGTGCTCACTCAATTTCTGTTTAGATTTCTACTTCAGCAAATCCATGTGTAGGACAAAATAAATACGAAATACACCTACAGCCTCAGCTTGCAGACTATCAGGCGATGCTACGACCGCAGAGTGAAATGGTTGACGAAGAAAAACAACGCGAGAAGAATGAAGATGTTCAGAAGGTTGTCAAAGAAGATGAGGAAAACCAGACAAATGATGCCGCAAGCAATGTGACGACACATGGTCAGAGGGACAAACACAGTTACAGCACTGCCTCGCACAGCAATGTGACGACACATGGTCAGAGGGACAAACACAGTTACAGCACTGCCTCGCACAGCAAATTAGAGACAGACAGAGAGAGAGAGAAGGTCAGACAGGATGATGAGGGAGGGAGGATGGTAGAGTGATAATGAGAGAGAGCAGAGAGAGAGTGGGAGAGAGACAAATTAGGGAGTGCATTTCTACCATCCAATCAATCAATCAATGTGTTTGATCTGTCACTCCCTCTCTTGCTGTGACCCCATTTTTAGTGAGTGGAAAGATGGAGGGCACTGACTGACTGGGTTCATTAGACAGTCGGCAGAATTGACAGTATCTTGTTTAAAACACACTCTTATCAAGCCGCTTTTACCCAACACAGATCCTTGTGCCAAGAGGAAAAGTCCAGGAACTATTTGATCTTGGCATCAAGCCAGTAATTTTCAGTCTGTTGTGTGGTCTTATTCCTTTTATGTTTGTTGTTTTATGCTGAGTCACGATTTGCGGGCGGTGTCTGTTAGTCACGATTTTGGTCACATTTTCAATTTTGTGACATCATCATAAATCAATTGTGACATCACCGGTGATGTCATAAATCAAATAGACATGAGTGACATCTTCAGTGATGTAAAAAAGAAGAGCAAAAGAAACTCATGCTGCGGATCGTCATTTGTGATTTTTGATGGACAGTCAGCAGGACGTTTTACTGGCATCTACTCACTCACCTGTCGACCATAGGCCACCTCCACGCTGTCCAAGGAGCTCCTCCCTGGAACCGCCACCTCGCTCACAAAGCTAGGCTGCAACAGACAGGCGCCACACGTTACTACGCTGATATACTACTGCACACCAACATACACGAGATGCATGTGTGTGTCTGTCCAGTGTCCATTCCCCTGAGGGCGCACAACTTTTATTTGCATTACCTCTGCTATTGATCATGATATGATCATCTTCCTTGGCATTGTTTGCCCAATTGCTGCTGTGGCACCTGAATAAAGTGCAATCGAATCTAATGGTATCTTATTATGGCCTTGCTGATTTCAGCGGCACAACTCCCTAGTCCCTACATTAGAGAAGCCATTTTTTGGCAGTGGGCAAGCAACAGCAAGTCATCCATGAAAAATGCAACTGTTTCTTAATAATTCAACAGAAGAACATGAACAAAATCTCACACCATGACAGTGATGGTCTACTACTACATACTGTAACATAGATGTTTAAGGTCAGCCTAACCTCCTGAATCTTCCAAGGGAAGACGATGGACAAAATCAGTTCAGAGCATGATGGAGCTGGTCTTCCATACAATCAGTTAGATTATGATATTTTTTATTACGTTTTTAGACTGAGCTCCGTCAACTGAAAAAAATCTGAGAAGGAAGAGAAGTCTGGAAGTGAAAACAGTGTCTCTCAATCCAAGGTTAAACCGTGTGAAAAGCCAAAATGCAGACTTGTCTGTCAGTGCTGTCAGTGCTGTCAGTGCCTGCTATTTCTTTTAGGAAACTTATACATTTTTGATGGCAAATCTTGTCAAAGAGAGCGGCTGGGCCGGGCCCTAGAGGCAGTGAGATCTGCACCTCGAAGGCATGCTCTCTGCCACAACTAGCTTATGAATACAACATATTCTCACCAACAAAAGGAGACAGATGAAGCACAAATGGCATTTACAACATTACAACAACACTGAACACTGCCCTCGAGCAAGGCATTTAACCCTCAAATAGCCCCAGCAGCAAATGCTCTGCATTACCAACCCATGATCTGTACGGTGTATGTATTTGTCCTGTACCTGTACGCATTGAAATAGGCTAAATATACACAATCCCAATAACCATATGGACAGTGAAGACTATACTATACAGAAAACGATGATACACAAACGGCAAAATACCCAAACAAATCCTCTTCTCCCCAAAGTGCATGTATTGTATGACTTGGTATTGCAGTTTTCCCCCATACATGGATGTATTTGTGGCAGCCCACCAAAATCTGATTTCCCATTGCAGACAGCTTCAAACAGCTGTTCCAGTGTTGCACCTGTCTTCCCCCACAGCCGCCACCTGCTGCTGCCTGCAACAACCAAAGTTGTTCCGCTTCCTCCATCCACTTCAAGAAGTGGAGATCCTTCCTCACAACATACCAAACCGTGTGTGTGCAGCTTAGGGCGCGTACCTCCACATCTTGACTGAAGTCCAGTGCGTCCTCTCCTGCCCCGAGTAAGGTGTGCAAGACCCTCTGCTTCACCTGCTCCCACTGGACCAGCATAGACTCACGGTGGTACTCCTCAGCCAACAGGAATGTCTGCAAAGACAGGTGGAAAGTTCTTTAGAACAAGCATGGCCCGTCTCAAACCCCTCTTCCTGTTGTTTGTTCTGGCTAGTGAATCTTGTGTTTTCCAGCTCTCGACTTTGCAGCGTTGTAACTGTGTGTTAGTGGTCTATGGTGGTATCAGTAGGTGGTTCCTGATTTAGCACAAGACGAATTCTCATCAGGTAACCAGCCTACCTAGAGGCAGTGTGTGCAGACAGACAGACGATTAAGCAGCAGACCCCCGTCAAGATTGTACTAGTCCACCAGGACAACGATCTATTTTATCTCTCCATAGAGACTCAGAGTGAGATAATGGGGACATGAGATAATTAAATCCTGCCAATTTCTCCAGCTCAGGGAGCAACACAAAACTAGACTAGAGCTGCTAACACTTACTAGTTTAATATTGGCAGTGGCACTGTCCGAGTCGCTCAGCTCTTACTTTACTTTAGTCAGTTTGTTCGGCCATAGTAGCCACCCGTAATGCTAGCAGAGACTGGGAAAAAGTAGCTTGTTTGTTATCCTACTTCACACAAGACTTGTCGGGAACCTACAGTAACCTACAAAGTGACTGAGTCTAGTGTGTTAGCTCCGCCCACCCCTGTGTCACCTCACCACAGACACCAAGTTCATAAAATAAGTGCTGCAATACTGAAAATACAATGGCTTCCATCAATGGGCCATAGGCTCAATCACCATTGTGTTAAGTCACTTAAAAGATATTTATTTAGATGAAAGTCTTTGAGATTATAACTTTAAAGACAGCAAAAAAACAAGGAAATGTTAAAAGTACTAGTACATACTAGATGCACTGCAAAATGACTGGAGAGAATGTAAACGAGATGAAGACAGAAAATGGGCTATAACTCTAAATGACATCCTTTAAGCTTAAGTGGCTGGTGTGAGATTAGACAATTGAGAGGAAATATGACAGTTAATACTACATCATGTGTTTCCTGGTGGTAGCCATGTAAAAGGTCATCCAGCCAGAAAGAAATTGTCAAGAAAAGTTGCATATAGGCAGCGTATCTATTTTTTAAATATTCAGTTACGTTTGATTTCTACACCCTTCCACCCAGGTCCTTCTTCCCCTCTCAGGGAGCAGAGGCAGATAATGGGAACAGCAGCTAATTAAACCCAGGGCCTATTAGCTCTGCACATCAGGGAAAGCAACATGTCACATCCATTCCCTAAAGGTTAGCACCAGAAGGACTTTTAGATCATGGCAAGCAGGGGGGATGACAGAAACAGGTTCAATTAAAATAAAGTTGGAATTCTGAGATTAAAGTCGGAATTCTCAGATTAGTCAGAATTCTGAGAAGTCAGCATTCTGAGATTAATGTCAGAATTGTGAGTTTAATGTCACAATTCTGAGATTAAAGTCAGAATTCTGTGGAAAAAACGCAGCATACTGATAGATTTGTGTGACTTCAAAGTGGGGTCACAAGCCAAAAAAGGTTGGGAACCCCTGAGCCAGCTCCTTTTAGAACAGAATCCACTTTATTGGAACAATAATTAACCTTAGAGGAGTCAACAGTCGGCCCAACTGTAAACTTTTTTATTTTACTGCCTTACCTAGGAGGACAAAAAAGGAATGGCGTTCTGGCAACGCAGTAGTCTTACATAGCCAGACCTATAACCACACTTTGTTTTAGCACTGCGGCAGTGCCGGAGAAAGTAATGCAGTACCTTGGGAGTTAGTTGGATTAGTAACTGTAATATTATTACGGTTTTGGAAATTGTAATCCCTTACACTACTCGTTACTGAGGAAAGTAATATATTACTATTACTACTTAGTAATATATTACTGCCCAACACTGGATACTGACCCTGCGGCGCGACTCCTCGATGGCTGACAGGAGAGCGTTGGTCCTCTCGTTCTTCAAGAAGCCCTGTGGGGCGATGGAGAGACAGAGAGAGAGAGAGAGAGAGAGAGAGAGAGAGAGAGAGAGAGAGAGAGAGAGAGAGAGAGAGAGAGAGAGTGTACAGAAAGAAGGAGAGATAAAAAGCAAGAAAACAGACATTAGTTCCACTGGTGAGGACAAAATGAAGCAGAGATAAACGGTATGCAGAGATTTCTAGGGGGGGGACAGATTTAACGGGTGCACCATCATTTGCTCAACGGGAGGCAAACTGCTTCTCCTCCTTCCATCCTATTTTGTCTGCACTTCTCAGGCGCGCAGTCGTGCGGTCCCATGCAGTCGTGCGGTCCCATGCACTGTCAGGATTAGACAAAAGTACGGACGCTCCAATTCTCCCCTCTTCAGCACAGATCTACAGTATAGAGGCATACCGGATAAGTGTTCCTGCTCCGACTTATCCTCATTGCATCATATGCCAGTTTGTTTCCACATCTGAGACGCAGAGGCAGTCAGTCAGCAGAGCCTCCATTTTGATGTCGTCTCAAGATGGCTGCCCCTGCATGCACCCCCCCCCCCCCCCCCCCCCCCCTGCCTCCCCACCTCCTCGGAAAAAAAACTGCAATTATTCAGCCCCGGCCCTAACATAATATAAGCTACTTATGCTACATTGTACACACAGGATCTGAGCTATCGAGTGAGTAGTAAGTGGCACTTATGTAATAACCGGAGTAGAGGAGTACATAACTGCACTCTTCAGAGGGAGGCAGTGGATGCGGACGTGTATTAAGGGCAGCCATCTTGAGAAAACACCAAAATGGAGGCTGTGCTGTGTATGCCCTCTCTCTTTCTCTCTCTCTCTCTCTGTCCTCTAAGAGCAAACAAAAGTGTGGGTGACTGGGAGCGTTATGCTACCACAGACTATTACAAGTTTATAGACAGACGTGTATTATTTCCCCCCAGGCAACATATTACTGATGTATGTGTAGCATTTTGTATTTTAATGATTGAACAATAAGTTGCATGCATAAAAGCCAGTGCTGAGTCTTAAAAAAAACATTCAGTCAACATTCTTTATTTAGAAATATTGACAAATACGCCTGAACAGTATCAAATTGACAACACAGGTTGTAACCAATTCAGTGCCAGGAACAGAGTTATGAGCATAAATCTACACACACGTCCCTGAAAGGCCAGGCTGGCATTTCAGTTCTCAATAGCAGTAATTGGCAAATTTAAATGTAAGCGCTGTAAACACAGCATGAAATTATACTTCCTCTTCGATCCACGATGCCTTTGTTTGTGCTTTGATTATGATTTGTGGATTAAATTCTCTCTCAGCTTTGACTTACGGGTCAACAGAACATCTAAGAAGTCCCACTGTGGGCACATTTCCATTCCTTAGATGTATAGCGAAATAGTGCAGGACGTCCAAAATAAGCAGGAAAAAGTCCTCCTAGGTGTAAGCAAGCAAGGATATGGGCTGCATTTCCCAGAGTTTATAATAACCAGAGGACACCTATCTCGGACATAATAGCCTATTAGATTGGTGGGTAGTTGTTTCTTCTGTCAGCAATTGTCTATTATTTTACTGCTGCCATTTTTGACACTGTGTGTCTGTCATTCCATCTGGCAGAATTAGTTTAGTTAGCAGAAGCAAGCGCCTGGTGAGAGAGATACCATTTCTTGTTCCTCTCATATCCAACGACATCATTAATATTCTGCACTAAATGGTGAATGGTCTGCATTTATATAGTGCTTTTATCCAAAGTGCTTTACAATGAGTACCGGTATGTACATTACATTCATACACCGATGGCGGCAGGCTACCACGCAGGGTGTTGGCGCAGCCATCGGGAGAAATTTGGGGTTCAGTATCTTGCCCAAGGACACTTTGACATGCAGACTGCAGGCGGCGGGGTTCGAATCACCGAGATCTTTTATCCAAAGCGATTAGTGGACGACCCGCTCTACCTCCTGAGCCTGTAGCCGCACTACAGGAATGTGGGTGTTCTTAGCTTAGTGGTGGGGGGGGAATTCATACAGTATAGCATTGCACTATTTTGTGTGGCAATAATATATCATATTGCACGAATGACAAGTATCGCAATATTTCATTAGAAAAATTGTCAGGTACATGGAACATTTATGACATTTTATGACAGTGTTGGTTAGTCTGTCTACTTGATAATTTTTCTGCAATAAAAATGATTAAAGTGAGATTAACAGCCTGGAAACTTTATCTTAGATCAAACAATATATCGCAATACTCAATATATCGCAATACTAGCACGGCGCACACCAGCAGTAAAGTTGTAGTAGCTGTTCTTCACAGCTTACTTTGGTTTGTAGTTTTTCCTCATTTTGCATGTGCATGGTATGGCAACACCTGCTGCAATACAGCTAAACCTAAGAGGTCAAACTTGGTGAATAGCTTCATACCTAATGTCAATTATGATCCATTAAAAGGGGAAATAAAAGTTAGCATTAGCAACTAATTTCTAACTAATGTAATTTCTCTCTCTCTGACCGTCGGTTCAACCCCCTCATCCTCATCTCCCCATACTCTCCAACCTCTCTCTCTCCCTGTTGCCCACTCAGCCACTCCTCAGTCTCCTCCATCCCCCCCCCCCCTCCATCTTCTCTTCTCATGCCTCCCTCCCTCCCTCTCACTCTCACTCCACCTCGCTCTTCTTCAGGAGAGGCTGAGAATAGGTCTATATTTAACCACTCTAACCAGAGGAGAGCTCAGGTCAATGCTCACTGGAGAGCTGCACTGGAAAAGAAGAATAGAGTAGAGTAGAGTAGAGAGTGCATTAGTTATAATAGGGTTTTATTTGGAGATAGATATTGTTGGATGGAAGAGAACAGAACAGAAGACTGTATTAGTCATGGTGACGACTTCCAGTAACCTGGAAGACGGGAAGTGATGATGATAATGTGTGTTCCAGTAACAGGCAGGGCTGCTGTTTCCAAAGCATCTTAAAGCAGTAACACACAGGGCAACGTTTTGGATAAGTCCCATAAAGCATCTTAATCTTAAAGCAGTAACACGGTAAACACACAGGGCAACGTTTTGGCTAAGTCCCATAAAGCATCTTAAAGCAGTAACACGGTAAACACACAGGGCAACGTTTTGGCTAAGTCCCATAAAGCATCTTAAAGCAGTAACACGGTAAACACACAGGGCAACGTTTTGGATAAGTCCCATAAAGCATCTTAAAGCAGTAACACGGTAAACACACAGGGCAACGTTTTGGATAAGTCCCATAAAGCATCTTACAGCAGTAACACGGTAAACACACAGGGCAACGTTTTGGATAAGTCCCATAAAGCATCTTAAAGCAGTAACAGACAGGGCAACCTTTTGGATAAGTCCCATAGTTAAAAGAGCCCAAGTACAGTAGCTGCGTCAACATTCTTTATTTATTTGCAGAACATACATAAAAGGTTTTTTGACTGCTGTGGCATTTTGTTGCCAGTTGGCGGATCTGTTGCTCAGCGGCAGCAATGCCAAAAACATTGCCTGGGCAACATGACGTGGCAAATGTAGCCTAGATAGGCAATTCTACCAATTGTGGCCAAAAATATTTCCACATTAATTTTGTCTCAGCTGTGGATCCTCTTACCTTCTGAAGGCAAAATAGCCGATCTGCACTGCCTCAACGTGTTAGCTTGGTGTCAGTGCGAGGATGACCTTAGTTTCAACAGAAATCAATAGACAAAGAACCTCTTATTCACATGGAATATTTCTATTCTACCACTATACACATGACTGAAAACAAAGACTGGATCTCACATTTGGCCTTTTCTACTGTAACCGACAACTGAAGTTGTTCCCCGTCCAAAGATTTTGTTTCATAACCCTTGGCTTGGACCCAGCTGAAGAATAAGCGCAGTGTCGATGTTCGAGTTCACCGGGTTTTCTCTCTATTCCAGAAAGCTTTCAAAGCATTGTGAAGGGCAGAGAATTTATGCATCTTAGTTGTTCATTTCAAAACTGCTGCGCAGCTTAAATTAGCGTTGAAGGCCTATAAAGTTGCCGTTTTCGTGTAGCCGCTGTAACCCACATTTGACACTGGCTAAACACTGCAGAAGCTTCTATTCCTCTATGTCTTTATTTCTAACTAGCTAAATATATACATTGAATGAGGGGAGGGGGGTCATTGTGAAGTACCCATCATCTACAATAAAAGATAGGAACTTTCCAAAGAAGAGAAATGGATGCTTATCATCTCCAAGGATCAATTCAATACTGGCAAATAGACTTAGCTATAAAGTAGATGGATGTCTTGTTGCCCCACCCGTGTTACAGTATGTATCCTGAGATCTGACTGCAGCCCACAGCCTGCTGGTTAAACAGCCCAGATGCTTACGAGGACAGGGACGCAGCAAGAGAAAAGAGCTAACCCCCCCACACACAAGTGAGCACACATCACTATATTTCTGAAGTGAGCACAGATCACTATATTTCTGAAGTGAGCACAGATCACTATATTTCTGAAGTGAACACAGATCACTATATTTCTGAAGTGAGCACACATCACTATATTTCTGAAGTGAGCACAGATCACTATATTTCTGAAGTGAGTACACATCACTATATTTCTGAAGTGAGCACACATCACTATATTTCTGAAGTGAGTACACATCACTATATTTCTGAAGTGAGTACAGATCACTATATTTCTGAAGTGAACACAGATCACTATATTTCTGAAGTGAGTACACATCACTATATTTCTGAAGTGAGCACACATCACTATATTTCTGAAGTGAGTACAGATCACTATATTTCTGAAGTGAACACAGATCACTATATTTCTGAAGTGAGTACAGATCAGTATATTTGTGAAGTGAGTACAGATCACTATATTTCTGAAGTGAGCACAGATCAGTATATTTCTGAAGTGAGTACAGATCACTATATTTCTGAAGTGAGCACACATCACTATATTTCTGAAGTGAGCACACATCACTATATTTCTGAAGTGAGTACAGATCACTATATTTCTGAAGTGAGTACAGATCACTATATTTCTGAAGTGAGTACAGATCACTATATTTCTGAAGTGAGCACAGATCACTATATTTCTGAAGTGAGCAGAGATCAGTATATTTCTGAAGTGAGCACACATCACTATATTTCTGAAGTGAACACAGATCACTATATTTCTGAAGTGAGCACACATCACTATATTTCTGAAGTGAGCACACATCACTATATTTCTGAAGTGAGCACAGATCACTATATTTCTGAAGTGAGTACAGATCACTATATTTCTGAAGTGAACACACATCACTATATTTCTGAAGTGAGCACAGATCACTATATTTCTGAAGTGAGCACAGATCACTATATTTCTGAAGTGAGTACAGATCACTATATTTGTGAAGTGAGCACAGATCACTATATTTCTGAAGTGAGTACACATCACTATATTTCTGAAGTGAGCACAGATCACTATATTTCTGAAGTGAGCACAGATCACTATATTTCTGAAGTGAGCACACATTACTATATTTCTGAAGTGAGCACACATCACTATATTTCTGAAGTGAGCACAGATCACTATATTTCTGAAGTGAGCACACATCACTATATTTCTGAAGTGAGCACACATCACTATATTTCTGAAGTGAGCACACATCACTATATTTCTGAAGTGAGCACAGATCACTATATTTCTGAAGTGAGCACAGATCACTATATTTCTGAAGTGAGCACAGATCACTATATTTCTGAAGTGAGCACAGATCACTATATTTCTGAAGTGAGCACACATCACTATATTTGTGAAGTGAGCACACATCACTATATTTGTGAAGTGAGCACACATCACTATATTTCTGAAGTGAGCACAGATCACTATATTTCTGAAGTGAGCACAGATCACTATATTTCTGAAGTGAGTACAGATCACTATATTTGTGAAGTGAGTACAGATCACTATATTTCTGAAGTGAGCACAGATCACTATATTTCTGAAGTGAGTACACATCACTATATTTCTGAAGTGAGTACAGATCACTATATTTCTGAAGTGAGCACAGATCACTATATTTCTGAAGTGAGTACAGATCACTATATATTAGAAGTGAGCACACATCACTATATTTCTGAAGTGAGCACAGATCACTATATTTCTGAAGTGAGTACAGATCACTATATTTCTGAAGTGAGTACAGATCACTATATTTCTGAAGTGAGTACAGATCACTATATTTCTGAAGTGAGCACAGATCACTATATTTCTGAAGTGAGTACAGATCACTATATTTCTGAAGTGAGCACAGATCACTATATTTCTGAAGTGAGTACAGATCACTATATTTCTGAAGTGAACACAGATCACTATATTTCTGAAGTGAGTACAGATCACTATATTTCTGAAGTGAACACAGATCACTATATTTCTGAAGTGAGTACACATCACTATATTTCTGAAGTGAGCACACATCACTATATTTGTGAAGTGAACACAGATCACTATATTTGTGAAGTGAACACAGATCACTATATTTCTGAAGTGAGCACAGATCAGTATATTTGTGAAGTGAGCACAGATCACTATATTTCTGAAGTGAGTACAGATCAGTATATTTCTGAAGTGAGCACAGATCACTATATTTCTGAAGTGAGCACACATCACTATATTTCTGAAGTGAGCACAGATCACTATATTTCTGAAGTGAGCACAGATCACTATATTTCTGAAGTGAGTACAGATCACTATATTTCTGAAGTGAGCACACATCACTATATTTCTGAAGTGAGCACAGATCACTATATTTCTGAAGTGAGTACACATCACTATATTTCTGAAGTGAGTACAGATCACTATATATTAGAAGTGAGCACACATCACTATATTTCTGAAGTGAGCACAGATCACTATATTTCTGAAGTGAGCACAGATCACTATATTTCTGAAGTGAGCACAGATCACTATATTTGTGAAGTGAGCACAGATCACTATATTTCTGAAGTGAGCACACATCACTATATTTCTGAAGTGAACACAGATCACTATATTTGTGAAGTGAGCACAGATCACTATATTTGTGAAGTGAGCACAGATCACTATATTTGTGAAGTGAGCACAGATCACTATATTTGTGAAGTGAGCACAGATCACTATATTTGTGAAGTGAGCACAGATCACTATATTTGTGAAGTGAGCACAGATCACTATATTTGTGAAGTGAACACAGATCACTATATTTGTGAAGTGAGCACAGATCACTATATTTCTGAAGTGAGCACAGATCACTATATTTCTGAAGTGAGTACAGATCACTATATTTCTGAAGTGAGTACACATCACTATATTTCTGAAGTGAGCACAGATCACTATATTTCTGAAGTGAGCACAGATCACTATATTTCTGAAGTGAGCACAGATCACTATTTGTGAAGTGAACACAGATCACTATATTTCTGAAGTGAGCACAGATCACTATTTGTGAAGTGAACACAGATCACTATATTTCTGAAGTGAGCACAGATCACTATATTTCTGGGAGATCAAAGTGTTGCCTCCATTTGTCTCTCTGAAAATGCGCCATACTACGCAGATTAATTTAGATAGTATTTCTGCCACGTTAAAATCCTGCTTTCTAAAAACTGATGGTAAAAAAAGAATCCACATTTGGTCACCAAGGAACTGCTGCTCCTTGTATGTTACATACATGCCGTGTGTGTGTGTGTGTGTGTGTGTGTGTGTGTGTGTGTGTGTGTGTGTGAGACGTGCAGGCGTGTGCTCATTCACCGTGACGGCACACGCAGGCCCTCTTTGCCTCAGGCTTGGTCAAGCAAATCAGACTGTGCCGGATACAATCTATACTTGGGTAATCATACATCGCATATTATCGCTTATCGGCTAATCGGATATCGTCTGATTTTTCACTTTTTCAATCGAGTCAGATAATTAGGAGGAATACAAAGGCTATACGAATCTGGGGGATTTAAGGGAGGTAACCTCTAACAAGTTATATGAACTGTGTCCGTCTACAGATTATATGAGAGAATAAGCAGAAAACACAAGTCAACGAAACTACCTATTGGATAATGGCCAAGCCTACTGTGTAAAATATGAATACGGATATTTAGCAACATCAGAGTAGGATCTCAAGATGGCACGAAGAGAAATGCATCTGTAAAGCCTCACCCTATAACCTGTAATTTATTATCTAATGAACAGATTTATATCCCAAACAAACTGTGTTAAATATTGTCCGGTCAGCTTGCCGTCGATGCAGCAATGTTGGGCAGCACTTTGTATGATATGAAGTGAAAAACTGGCAGACAGTAAGAGTGGGAGGCATTCTGTCCTTATTTGCCATGACACAAGAGCCGACCGGTGCCTCAGTGTGTGTGTGTGTGTGTGTGTGTGTGTGAGAGCGAGAAACCCCACCCTTCACTCCTCCACTTCCTGTGTAGCGTATGTATATATGTATGTATGTGTGAGAAATCGTGGTCATCGTCTATAATCGTATAATTGAATAATCAATTCCTACATCGTCATCATTCTTCATCATCTCCATGTATGCCAGATATAACCAGACAATGTGGCGTATTCACACTACAGGCAGAGACAGAGACAGGTGACAGACAGTGTGACACACAAAGGGCACATACATACTACATGTGTGTGTGTGTGTGTGTGTGTGTGTGTGTGTGTGTGTGTGTGTGTGTGTGTACGTACGTACATGTGTGAAGGCAATATACTCACTCATGCTGTGCTCATGCCTGCCTGACAGGCAGACAGACAGACTGCCAGATGAGAGGACAGGAAGAGAAGAGGAAGAGTGCAGAAAATAGTAAAAAATAAATAAAAATAAAAATAAAATAAATGCCCAGGCTTTGTCAGCCCTAGAGACCCCCACACTGCCCTCTCCACCTCTTCATCCCTCTGTCTTGCTTGGCCAGGGCAGCGGCCGCCATTCTGGGGCGTGTTCGCCGTGCCCTGTCGAGCCGGCATGGCGGTCCAGTCGCAGCCTTTCCCCAGTCTAAAGCGGACCATCGGGTCTGTGCACGAGCCGGGGAACGGAGTGGAAGTGCCACATCAAGACCCGCTGGAGGTGGTTTTATTGTCGGAGGGCCGTACCAACTGAGCGCTCAGACACAGGGGGGGGATGCGCGAGACGGAACTATGGATTCATATACAATATCAGCTTGTACCATGAGCAGACAACCCCCGCCTTCCTCACTCTCTCCCTCTCTCCATCCTTCACTTCTTCCCAGCATCTCAGACGGCCCTCCACCCCTCTCTCAGTCCCACTCATTTTCTTCCTCTTTTTTCATCCATCCTTCCATCCGTTCCTCCCTCCCTCCCTCCCTCTCTCCTCCCTCCCTTAGCGCAATGCAATTATAGTAATGGATTCCCCCCCCTCGGTTGATGGCTTCCGACATCCTGTCTTGAAATGAGGCTAATCATGCTCTTAAGGGTTAATCGTGCTCTTAAGGGGGGTGATGTTTAGTTAATGAAGGGGGGGGGAGGCACATGGGGGGACAGGGTGGGCGAGGGGGGGGGGGGGTACACACATACATACATATAGCATTCCTATACAGACGCATCAGGCTGGCAATCACAGCATGCGTGCTTTGTGTGTTCTAATACACACACCTCATGCTAGCCTTGTGCCGATTTCCCATGGTATCGAATATCGCGTTATTTTCAGAATATATATATATATATATATATATATATATATATATATATATATATATTTAAGTCTTGCACATTCTGCCCTGCTGCCGACCCTTATTTCACTGCTTATTGTACATTAGCCCCCCTCCCGATCATATTGTATATCGCGATATATGGGCGTGACTATATCACAATATTTAAATGTGGGTATCGCCCCAAGCCTATTGTGCACGCACACTGCTGCCACATGCCATACAGCCATCTTTATGCAGGGCAGCACACACGAGGAGGCACGTGTAGCCGAATCCACACTACTACTACACACAGACTCATTCACACACAGAGACACGCGGCGCACACGTCAGCAATCGATGGAGGCGACTGCAAACGCAGCACATGGAGACGGCGTGTGTGTGTGTGTGTGTGTGTGTGTGTGTGTGTGTGTGCACGGCACGCTACGCACACACATGACACACATCCTGTGGAGACACGTCAGTAGGGAGAGTCTATCTCAGCAGATGCTCTGGGCTTAGCCAACTGCATCCGCTGCTGAACGCATGCCATCACTGTAAAGGAAGGGAGGGAGGGAGGGAGGGAGAGAGAGGGGAGAGAAGATGAAAAATAGGAGAGTCAGAAAGGTAGATGGACAGAAAAAGGGAGTGTAAGCAGAGAAGAGGCAGACAAACGGGGGACTAAAGGGGAGGGAAATAATGAGTGAGACGAATGAGAGAGATAAGAGTGAGAGAACAGAGAGAGAGAACAGAGTGAGAGAGAGAGACAGAGAGAGAGAGACAGAGAGAGAGATGGGGAAGAGAAAGAGAGAGAGCACTGGCAGAGAAAGATGGAACAGCGAAAAGTGAGACGAGGACAGAGAGAGAGAGAAAGGATTCGCCTTGCGGCTGGTCGCCATTTTTTTTTACCAGCGTCGTTCTCCGCCCTCCATCTCTTTCATCGTCTCATTTTCAAATTTATTTTGCTCACATTCTCTCATCCACATTCCCTGACTCCTTTCTCTCCTCCACCTTCCCTGGCTCCTTTCTCTCCTCCACCTTCCCTGGCTCCTTTCTCTCCTCCACCTTCCCTGGCTCCTTTCTCTCCTCCACCTTCCCTGGCTCCTTTCTCTCCTCCACCTTCCCTGGCTCCTTTCTCTCCTCCACCTTCCCTGGCTCCTTTCTCTCCTCCACCTTCCCTGACTCCTTTCTCTCCTCCACCTTCCCTGGCTCCTTTCTCTCCTCCACCTTCCCTGGCTCCTTTCTCTCCTCCACCTTCCCTGACTCCTTTCTCTCCTCCACCTTCCCTGACTCCTTTCTCTCCTCCACCTTCCCTGGCTCCTTTCTCTCCTCCACCTTCCCTGGCTCCTTTCTCTCCTCCACCTTCCCTGGCTCCTTTCTCTCCTCCACCTTCCCTGGCTCCTTTCTCTCCTCCACCTTCCCTGGCTCCTTTCTCTCCTCCACCTTCCCTGGCTCCTTTCTCTCCTCCACCTTCCCTGACTCCTTTCTCTCCTCCACCTTCCCTGGCTCCTTTCTCTCCTCCACCTTCCCTGGCTCCTTTCTCTCCTCCACCTTCCCTGACTCCTTTCTCTCCTCCACCTTCCCTGACTCCTTTCTCTCCTCCACCTTCCCTGGCTCCTTTCTCTCCTCCACCTTCCCTGGCTCCTTTCTCTCCTCCACCTTCCCTGGCTCCTTTCTCTCCTCCACCTTCCCTGGCTCCTTTCTCTCCTCCACCTTCCCTGGCTCCTTTCTCTCCTCCACCTTCCCTGGCTCCTTTCTCTCCTCCACCTTCCCTGGCTCCTTTCTCTCCTCCACCTTCCCTGGCTCCTTTCTCTCCTCCACCTTCCCTGGCTCCTTTCTCTCCTCCACCTTCTCTGGCTCCTTTCTCTCCTCCACCTTCCCTGGCTCCTTTCTCTCCTCCACCTTCCCTGGCTCCTTTCTCTCCTCCACCTTCCCTGGCTCCATTCTCTCCTCCACCTTCCCTGACTCCTTTCTCTCCTCCACCTTCCCTGGCTCCTTTCTCTCCTCCACCTTCCCTGACTCCTTTCTCTCCTCCACCTTCCCTGGCTCCTTTCTCTCCTCCACCTTCCCTGACTCCTTTCTCTCCTCCACCTTCCCTGGCTCCTTTCTCTCCTCCACCTTCCCTGGCTCCTTTCTCTCCTCCACCTTCCCTGGCTTTGCCTGGCTCCTTTCTCTCCTCCACCTTCCCTGGCTCCTTTCTCTCCTCCACCTTCCCTGACTCCTTTCTCTCCTCCACCTTCCCTGGCTCCTTTCTCTCCTCCACCTTCCCTGGCTCCTTTCTCTCCTCCACCTTCCCTGGCTCCTTTCTCTCCTCCACCTTCCCTGGCTTTGCCTGGCTCCTTTCTCTCCTCCACCTTCCCTGGCTCCTTTCTCTCCTCCACCTTCCCTGGCTCCTTTCTCTCCTCCACCTTCCCTGGCTCCTTTCTCTCCTCCACCTTCCCTGGCTCCTTTCTCTCCTCCACCTTCCCTGGCTCCTTTCTCTCCTCCACCTTCCCTGGCTCCTTTCTCTCCTCCACCTTCCCTGGCTCCTTTCTCTCCTCCACCTTCCCTGGCTCCTTTCTCTCCTCCACCTTCCCTGGCTTTGCCTGGCTCCTTTCTCCTACATTCAGCCTCACTCTCTTTTCTCTCTCACTCCTCCCTTTGTCTCGACGACGACCAGTATTGCAGCTGTTTCATGACACGCAGAACAAATAACCCACAAATGCTGAATATGCTTAGCAACGTACAGAACATACAGTACAGTACGCCACCCGATCTGACAGAGTAGGGCTGTGCGGTATATCGACTTTTTAAGGTATATATCGATATATTTTCAAACAAGATATAGCCTTGAGACAATGCCCGTTTACATAATAAACAATCTATTGTTTGATGTTGTGCTAAAAAAAATTATGGTATCTGACGAAGGAGAGTGATGCAAATAAAGGTACAAATTAACTACATGTACCATATTAAGATTCGACGGAAAACTGGTGAAAAAAAACATATCTACCAAACCTACAATCGTCTTGTTAAATCTTAAGTTATCCTTTATTTATCCCCATGGGGAAATTCATCCTGTGCATTTGACCCATCCTCTACTAGGAACCTTCCTAGAACTAGGAGCAGTGGGCAGCAGCAGTGCAGCGCCCGGGGACCAACTCCAGTTCTTTTGCCATTGCCTTGGTCAGGGGCACTGACAGGAGTCTTAACCCTAACATACATGTCTTTGATGGTGGGAGGAAACCCACACGAACACGGGGAGAACATGCAAACTCCACACAGAAAGGACCTGGGATGGACCGGGGTTCGAACCCGGGACCTTCTTGCTGTGAGGCAACAGTGCTAACCACTGAGCCACCGTGCCGACATCGTCTTGTCGTGTCTTGTCCACATCTATATAGGCTAACTAGCCACTCCCACATTGATCAAGTCCTCACTCTACAGTAGGACTCCACCACGTCTATATAGGCTAACGTGGGATACAGACGTATCACTCACACACCAATTCCGTCAGCACGTGTGTGCTCCACGCAGGGACAGTAGAGACTACATGTCAGCTCAGCCAAGGCGCGGACACATGGACAGTGTTTCCCACAGGATCTTGAGTTGTTGTGGTGTGTGGGGGATGGACTGCAAAAATAACTCCATCATCAGCATCCGTTGTGGCGCTCAAAATCTCGTTGTAGCGGTGCGTCACAATTCCATCAATGAGTGGGCAACACTGCATGCACACTATATGCATATTATAATTATAATTACCTGGCAATTGTCATATACTCAGGACAAGCCGGCAACACTACGCTCCAAAATTACTTTTATAAAAGGGGGAAAAATGCAAAATGTGTCTGCACTAGTGGGTCTTTAAGCCAATATATTTTCCTCACCTCCCTGGCGTATCTGGTCATGCAAATAGGCCGGGGCTGCAACTTTATCTTCAACAGGGCAGAGTGATTATATCATATTAGATGTGATTTTCCAGGTTCCTACAAAAATGACTAACTTTGTAATGCACTCATCTTCTGTGTAAACCAATAAAAGTGGTAGAGCAAGAGCGCAGAGAGAGAGAGCAGAGAGAGAGAGAGAGAGAGAGCAAGAGCTGCCAGAGGGTAAGTGCTGTTCCAGTCAGTCAGTCAGGTCAGGGGGTGGTGGTGTGGTGTAGAGTGGTAGGGATGCATCAACATGATGCAGCTGAAAAAGATGAGCAGGGCTGCGAGATATGGGCCAAAAATCATATCTCTGTACTATTTTGAGAGCTGAATGCTGATACATGATATATCTCTCTGTATTTTCACTTCGGGTGCCTTTCAGAAAATGTTTACACAATGAGATGTTTTGATTAAAATAATCATCTGTAATGTGGATATGGGGTACTGACTAAATTAAAGGTAAATAAAAGAACAGCTAGAACAGACTGGTAAATTCAGAAAATGACATCACTTTACTTACTGTAATGGAGCCTATAAAACCAGGAAAACAACACGTACTACAATATACAAAAATATTATACAGTATACAAAATAGATACAAAATAGACCTTATTCACTACCCTGGACGGCACCATATTGTTGACATACCGTCCTGCGCGCACACACAGCACTGCAGCTGACAACCAGTAACAGCCTTATTGTCGTTTCTGTTCCATTACAAAATAGCGATGGTGATGACAGCAATAAAAAAAAAACACAGTTGTTGTTTGTATGCTGCCGTTAATGCCTGTAATAATAAACAAAAGAAAAAACGAGGTGAACAGACTTTGCTGTGAGGAGCTGTCAGAAAGTTTCACCTGTCTCTCTCCTAACTATCCAGACACCTCCTGTGCTGCTGACGTATCCTCAGTCTCGCTCCCTTCACGTCTGTGGACGGTATAGATAGTAACAAACCACGGGGCTTTGTTGCTGTCATTACTACAGCCATGTATAACGCAGGTCACCATCCGAACACAACAGGAACGATACAGGTAACGCTAACTAGCTGTCACTTGAGAGCTGCAGCGCTATGTCGATATAAAATACAATGCCAATTGGTATTATTAAAGGGGAGAAATAATCGACCGAAATAACGTTTCCAAGGAGTTTATATATCGAGGAGTTTATATATCGGTGATTGGTAATCGGTGATCGGTCGATGATCGGTTGGGCAGATATTTCCCATAGGCGATGGGCAATCGGTGATCGGCGGCAAAAAAGGTGATCGGTGCACCCCTATATTGCTCAGCCCTAGTAAATGGATGGAGTAAGAAAGTGAGAAGGAAAGAAGGAGGGTGTGAGGAAAGAGGAGGAACAAGTAAGTCAGACTGGGCTGCATTCAGATCAGATGTATGGCTGAACCGGTAAAGGTGCGTTCACACCGACCTATTAAAGTTTTTCGCTGGCATCGAGTTTACATAATGTACAAAGTCAATGCAAACGACGAAACGAGCGATTGAGCGTATATTAGCCCGGGAGAAAAATCGCTGGGCGTCCGAGCGGCAGAGACAGAGCGATAGGGAGAAAATTTGCTCGTCGCCCGAGATGAAATGTGGCAACTCGAGCGAAATTACGCTGGCAAAAGTCTCTCGCTGTTCAAGGCTGATTGGCTGCCGTGTGAGAGTGAGTCAAGGATCACACTGGCTTGGAACAAACCGCTGGTTTATTGTGTGGCAACAAACCGCATTGACAGCTGATTGACAGGCTGACATGAAGTGAAGTCTGTACTACCGGTATAGAGCTCGCGTTAGGAGCACGCTGATAGGCTTAGCTTGTAAACAACTACGGTGCCTTGTAGTGGACAAACATCATGACATTGCATAACGTTATATCCCCCAGATGTCCGTCAATTCTTGTGCCTGTTGACGAGCGATTTAACCCATTGATACCTGATGCAGCGTTTGCGTGTATATCCCTCATTTGTGTGTGTATCCCTTAAAGGGATACACACACAAATGCTGCATCAGGTATCAATGGGTTAAACACAGCGACAGAGCGATTCCAAAGGGTTGAATCGAGTGACAGAGAGAAAAAGAAATATCTCGGTGTGAACACAGAGAGAGAGAGAGAATATGCAACTGATGGAGAGATGCAAGGAAAAGGGGAAGCGATAGACAGAGACAGAACAAAGAGATGGAAGGAAAGAGGGGAAAAAGAGAGATGAAGTACATCATCATCTCTCATCCCAAAGCTAAAGAGATGGAGGGAGAGAGAGAGAGGGAGAGAGAGAGAGAGAGAGAGAGAGAGAGAGAGAGAGAGAGGGAGAGAGAAGAGCCAGGAGCAGATGGGAGGAAAAGATGTAAAGACGCATGGGACATAAACCGCTCCAGAGCACAGACGACACCATCGTTTCACCATCGTTTTCATGCATTATTATGACAGATTGTAATGAAGGCTTGTTACATGTTCTACTAGGGGTGTCAAAATGAATCGTATAATCGACGATGCATCGCGATGCGGACGTGTGAATCGAATCGAAGACAGATGAATCGTTGAATTGTTTATGTTAAAATTTCTGTTGACATTCAGGTTTTAAAACACTTTAAAGTAAAAAAGGGACTTGATATTTATCTGACCGACCGCTTGTATTAATTGATGAAAAAGTAGCCATGTGCAGTAATAGTACAGAAAATTGAGGATTTGATACTTGGAGCTGTAATACTGTTGGAGCTGTATCGAGATGCATCGTGGAATCGAATTGAATCGTTGACAGATGAATCATAATTGAATCTTGAGGCCAGTGAAGATTCACAGGCCTATGTTCTACACATTGGCACATTGACAGGCAGACGCACGTCAGAGGGAAGGGTGCTATCTAGGGGTGACACCTTGGCGGGGGGGATTTTCACAGACAGGAAGGAAGTACAAAATGTTATGTCTTCATGTGTTGGTGGCATATTTCATTGGAGGGACGAGTTCACTGTAGTGGGTAATTGACCAGGTAAGAAGTTGGATTCTAGGAAATAACTCTCCTACCCTTTCCCCAAAGAAAAACAAACACGAAGCATCGTCTATAAAACCACACTGGGTTATTATGCTTGCTGAATCTTTGCAAAGCGGTCCAAGCGGAGCATAATAATAATATTCTGGGCAAACTAAGATGGACTGGTTGTGTTTCTGAGCAGCAGCTGCTCGTAGCCAGCACTGTCACGTGACGTCACTACTAGCCAGGTAGTCAGGTTCTTCTGATTTCCTTGCTTGAGAGACAAAACTAAACACCAACAAATCTGTAAGTGCCTAAACCATCTCATGATGAATCGGTGACACTGACTGACCATAGCATCTGCATACTGTTATTATCTATTTATGACTCTGCACTAGTTTGCGCTATAAATATGTTTTCGTTAAAAAAAAGATTGATGTGAATCAATATGAAACAGTGTGATGTTGCATCTGCCTATCCCTCAGTTGTGGCTATAATGGAGGAGGATGAAGAGGTGGTGGAGGATGGAGGACTATCATAACAGAACTGGAGAAACTGTTGGAGGGGGGGAGGTGTTTGACTTGTCAGTGGCAAGCCTGTTCTTCTTAAATGCCTACATACTGCAACACCGTAGCACGGGTACAACCAGGAGGGGCGGGGAATTAGGGGGTCACATGACCCTGGCCTGCTAATCAATACACCATCCCACTGTTGCAGTGACCTACTGGTTATAACTTATGAGTGCATGTCTCTTTCTTCTCCATGCACAATAACAACGCCTGTTAGCCCGGCTGCAAACCTATTTCAAATTCTGCAGCGGAACAATTAAGTCACTGTGTGTTGCCGTTACAACTGAAACACCAATTCCAGACTTTTTCCAGCCTTAAACTTCCAGTCATCACGAGGGATTTTCCGCATCCAAGACGGTCAAATTCACATATTGCCATTGTCATGTGAAAACCTCATAAACCCAATTTTTGTGACTGTCACATTTTCACCTCAATGGTAGGATGATTATTACCTGTATATCAGTGTCTTTGACCGGCTCCAGGGGCTCGAAGGTGGTGGCAGCACTCAGACTCTCCAACCTCTGAGAAATATGGAAGATGTCTAAACCTCTGGAGCCAAGGAGGATGGACCTGAGTGAGATAAGAAAGGTGATGAGAGAGACAAAGGGAATGTTTCACATTTCCCCGCACATGAACCACCCATAACAGTAGAGCTGACAAAGAACTGCAGTTATGCTTGAACCCCACTAGAGGGCACTGTGGATTTGCTGTGATTGCAGTCTGGCCCTTTCATTACACGTCAGGTCCGTTCCTTAAATGACACACAGGGCTAAGCTGAGGCAAAGTCGGTGGGAAATGCCCAGTCCCCTTACAAATGACTACTAATATTGTGATTTCAACCAACAGGACTAGAAAGAAAACACTATTTTTGGGTACATTTTTCATGTTTGAATGTTGCATGAAGTTTACTTGAACTTAACACTGAAGAAATCAACAAAAATATTTGCATAATAATTCAGATTGTCAGATTCAACAGGCAGTTTCTTGCTTTTGTGACTTCTGCTGAGAGCCACAGATTATGGGAATGCTGCCCATTCACCAGAGAGATTTTCTGGCTAAGTGACATGTGTGTGAATATTCTATATTTTAATATATACTCAAATATATAAATTAAAAGAATATTTGAATATGAAAGATTTATATTTGATTATTATTACCGTATTAATATTATTATTATTATTAGTAGTAGTAGTAGTAGTAGTATTTACATTATTTAACCATGTAAAAAAAACCTGGCCAAGTTGGCGTTGGCAGCATAAAAAAAACATACATTTAGGTTTCATACAAAAACACACAAATAAACATTATGAAGAGGCAAATTTGGATTGCATACTAGGCATTGCACATTTTTGTGAGAGCTTGCGTTGCTGCCTGTCTGTCTGTCTGTCTGTCTGTCTGTCTGTCTGCCTGCCTGCCTGCCTCGCGTGAGATCTGGGCCACTACACTCACTGATGGACAGGAGTCACTTTGTTCACAGCCAAATGCAGCAGCAGTAGAGAGAGTGATTTCCACTCCGAGCAGTCTAAGAAGCCCTGTTTGGAAGCACTTTGGATTTTGGTCAGTAGACACAGACAGCAAAATTGTGGAATCTGAGATAAAGTAGTGTGCAAACTACGTGGCTAAGCTAGTTAGCTTACCATTAGCCGCCTGTGGACCTACGGTGCTGAATAGAGACAAACCAGACTGCAGCAAGGCAAAGCACTATTCCTCCTCCTCACCCAACTTCACTATATTCCAAAGGCTCTATTGAGCTCAGTTTTTCACCTACCATGAAGATTCAACCAGATGAAACTAGACAATCTAACGAATGCAGTGGTATCAAGCTTCTCATGCTAGGCCCTCGGGAAGCTATTGCAATAACGCTCTGAATTTCATCTATTTTGGCGAGGGAAAAGCTATATGAATGAGCGCGATTAAATAAACTGTTACAGACATAATATTATATATAATATATATATTCGAAGGAATATGTATTTTTTAGAAGGAATATTCAAATATCATTTTTGACCAATTTTGACAGCACTAGTGCATGTGTAACTTACGCTTTGACGTCAGCAACATCTTGCGAGGTGCGAGTCAGGGTTCGGGAGCGCAGCCTCTCTCCGGCCTGCTGGATCTCCTGGAGGTTCCTCTCTACGTGAGGCAGCTCTGACACCGCTTCCGTCTCGGCAGCCAGCTGCTCCGCCTGCTGCAGCAGCTCCCCGAAGCCCTCGGCATCCATGACTCTGGAGAGAGAGGGGGAGAGGATGAGTGTTTGAATGAATGACTGATTACAGACAATGTATTTGAGTTATGTTCACACTGCAAGAGCTCACCAAAACCCACAGTGTCAAATGCTCTAACCCAAGGGTTTTCAAAGTCTGAGACTGTGAGGGCCTCCCCTCAGACAAAGCTTGGAAAAAGCCTGCCCCCCTTTAGTTTACTTGCTAGTTATGTTATTTGATCGCAGACACTCAATAAATCAGCCAAGATAGCCTGATATTGCTATTTGACATACTTCAGACTACACCAAACCAAATACATAAAAAAGCCTGTCTGAAGGCATTTATTTGTTTCTGACTGGGAAAATGGGAAAAACAGTAATACCGTATTTATTCACCAAAACTACTGTATATCTGAACTATCTCTTCACATTTAATGTAGGTTATTTTGATAACTAACGTAATAACTAAATGTAATGTTTTTTCACTTCTATTCATATTCACTGAGCCTCCCCTGAGACTGTTTGGACCCGCACTGCGGAGGCCCACTCCCCACTTTGAAAACCTCTGCTCTAGACCAGTGGTTCCTAACCTTTTTTATAGATTATTTGGGCAATTTTTGCCTTTATTGGATAGGACAATATATTGACAGGAAAGATGGGAGAGGGGATGAGAGAGAGGGGACGACATGTAGCAAAGAACCACGCATGCGTCGGTCGGATGTCAGGTCCCAGACAACTAGCCGATTCTCATCAAACTTTATCTTTTAAAACAATAAGCGCTCAGTCTGTGAAGCAACTAGGATTCCGATATGTTAAGTTTGTTCCATCTGACCCTACCGAAACCTTCAGATTGTAGAAATAAGGTGAGTGTATTGTCCGAAACAGATTTCCCCAAGTATTCAGAATGTAAGGTAAGAGGGCACTTACAGAGTCAACAGACAATCTGTCAAAGTATCTGAGGGTAAGAATGGAACCTAAGGGTTTGGATCTGTATGCACTTAGGCTACTATTGACTGCCTTCTCAGTGCCATCTCTGTTAGCCACCCATTCAAATTATGGTGAGCCAGCCAGGTCCTTTTTGCTGTAACGTAATCACCTGCGCAGGTCAGCAAGGCCAGACTAGTAAAAACAAAAACAACAACAGAAACATCTCTGACAGGAGGTCTGCAAATCCAAAGTGTCGCCATTGAAATAAACTCAAAACTTAACATATCTTATTTAGAATATTATACAGGATAGCAATCCGTATTGGTATTGACATTGTCATCTTTGACAGCTGACATAAACAGACTGAAAAAGAACGCGCGCGTGCCCACCCTTGGCTGTCAGTTATTTTAGCGTTAGCAGGACCATGCTAACATCTTGCCCTGCTAGTTAGAAACTCTCCTGTGACCGCGGCGTCAGATAGTTTTACAACTATTCAGCGTTAGTAAGAAGGCTGAAGTTTCTGTAGTCAGGGAAGAACAATTTAACCGCTAGTTAGCGCTAGCCCCTCTACTAGCATGCTACGTATTAGTTAGCTTGATGGCTAGTTAGCCCCGGCGGCTAACGGTCTCAGGGTGGTTCAGTGCTGTAATGTTAATATTTTGACGCATATTGTTGGAGACGGACTATGAAACAACTTACCTGATATCTAGGGCAGATATCTAAATACAGCCCGTCGTTCAGGTGAACACGTTACAGTTATTTATCGCTTATCCAGTTTTGTTTTGCAGTCAGACCATAGAGTCAGACATGCATTTGCCCCGGCACTTCTTGCAGAGACGCTGATTGGACGACACGCTGCCTCGTGCCGGATGTTGCTCTAGCTCGCTTTTTGCCAGGATGTTCTTTTTCTTCTTCTTCTGTTTAGTTTTCACTAATGACATTTTATATTATTTTTATGGAAAAATATATAATTTTCTTCAATAGCTTCCATGTCATGTGACTGAGTGACTCCATATCTATACAACATATTATTACTACAGTATAACTAGCACTAAAATCCAATAAAAAGAGGTGCCTCTCTGGAGCACCTTAGTGTCCACAAGCCTTTATTGGACATTGAGTAATTGATGACCTCTAGTGGAAACCAGTAGGAATTACATTGGACATTAATACAATTAAGGCAAGTGACGTTAGTGGCTGATATGAAAAAGTATTATTTTGAACTCAGATGGAACCCTGTGGTGATCCAATGTTAGCCTTCTTTGCCTTCCTGCAAGAGATTATTGATATGATTTAGAATCAGAATCAGAATAACTTTATTGATCCCTGGGGGGAAATTAAGTAATGCTACAGTTGCTCACACTCGGATAGGGAAGAATATAAACATAGAGACATTATACAAAGCATAGAATAGACCAAAACACACACACACACACACACACACACACACACACACACACACACACACACACACACACACACACACACACACACACACACACACACACCAAGAAAAAAACAGAATAGAATAGAATAGAATAGAATAGAATAGAATAGAATAGAATAGAATAGAATAGAATAGAATAGAATAGAATAGAATGGAGGTTAGGTAGCCTATATACACGAAAGTGTCACAAATGTGGGGCATTGTGTACTAGCCATCATTATAGCACATTAGCTCCACTTTGTTTCGCTGAGTCCTGCTCATCATCTGGCTCTTATATTTTTGAACCTTTTTGACAAGTGGCACCAATAAACGTAAATGTGAATTTGTGATTTATTATTCTCTTTATGGGATCAAATTAGCCTGGCTCCAGAAATTAGCCTGGCTCCAGACCTTCAAAGCCACACCCACTCCACAGTTGTGGATTTGGCTGTAAACAGCTTTATCCTCCAGGCTGTTATCCTCTTGAACCCGAACCCGCTGAACTCTCCCCTGCTCCCCACCACCGTCACCCACATCTCCCTGCTTCAAACTGAGCCCCCCCCCTTGATCCCCTCCTCCCCCTGTCCTTGCACCTAATGACTCCTTGCACTACTGCCATTATGCTAGAATATTTGCACAAATACCATGTGTGTATATACTCAAGCTGTTGAGCTTAGTATATATTAGATGTATTGTTTTTGCAACTGTTGCTGCCCCTTTCCATCACACAGGCTGCTACTGTATGTGCGATGTTCATGTTTATGTTTACTATACCAGTGGTTCTCAAATGGGGGTCCTCGAGAGGATTCCAGGGGGTCCCCAGCCAAAAGGGGGGTCATTTATTTATTATAATTCCATTCATAAGTAACACAATGACTATTTTGGTCATGGGTTTTATACACTTTCTGTAATAAAACATCTCTAAAGCATCAATCTTATTATCATATGGGGGACCGTGGGACAAAATCCTATGAAATGGGGGTCCGTGGTCTAATTTTGGTCAGTTTAGGGGGTCCTTCATGTGAAAACAATTGAGAACCACTGTACTATACTATGCTATTTGCACAAACACCTCAGATACATATACATAAGCCACCTCAGCCAAGTTTGTATTATGTTGTCGTTGATGTTGTTACTATTGTTTTTCTTGTTGGTATTGTGTCGCAGCACTTCCCCTACTTTCGTTATGTGCTTGCACATTGTTAATGACTATAACTTGAATTGAGAATCATTCCACTGTCCCCCCCGAGTTTAGTATTACTTACTGCTCCAGGTTAACCAGGTCATATGATATATGGGAAATAACAACTTTATGGTGTGTGGCTGAGGCACCAAACTCACCGGGGTCAAGGGAGTTCACTGCTATGAAAGTTAGTAAATGAATAGACTCACATTTAGATCTCTGTTTACTAAAACTATGATGTCTATACCTCAGATGAAAAGCTTTGACTCGCCATTTTTAAATTAGTAAGAAAAACAACTTCCTTTGTGTTGTTTGATTTGAAAATACTTGACTCTCTTCCTTCCCTATATTCCTCTCTGTTGCTGTGAGGCGACAGTGCACCACCGTGTTACAGGTAAACATCACTGGCATACGGTAGGTAGGCAATGATGGGCTAAAAGTCTCCATTGAAATTCTTTATACAATACAAATAGTGATAAAATAATTGTTTTTGTCCAAACACTCCTCCTCCTCGTTACGTCTTGTCTGACCACACGTCTCCTCCTGTCCCATGAATCACAAACGCTGAGGAAAAATGAAACTGCTCAGTTCTGTGGGCTGGATCCAGGCCAACAGTCTGCTGCTGCTTTATGTGGTTGAGTAGAATACAAAACCGCCATAGCTACATGATTATATATTAACATGTACATCTGTTCTGTCCGTTATACAAGAGATTGTTTACTACAGGAAACAGATCTCCAGCCTGGTTTCAGGGAGCTTATGGACATTGAGCTGACCTCAGCACGAGCTTCTCTTTAACTTGAGCCTTTGGACATAGAGGCCGGATGTATGAAGCTGTTATTGTTGCAAAACACCGGACAACTTCAATGTTGGGAATGACCTTATCAGAACATATTAGTCACACACCTGTGTCCTACATTTGAATTCACAGATTTCCAAATGTGCAAGTTAGTGTTTGGATGAATGGAACAGAAGCTGCAAATTTGTAATATATTTGCTCCAAAAGAACGGAAGGTATCGGTTGAGTAGCCTGCCGACTTTTAACTAACCAAATTAAATATATCTTAATACAGTATCAATATTGAAAGGTTTCCCTCCAGTTCGCTCATCTTCTCTCGCCCATAGACTCTATAATAAGACCACAAAGTCTGAAAAGAACATTTATTTACTAGCTTACAAATAAATTGCTGTCAAACTGCAGCAAATTGCAGGTTGACTAAATAGTAATTGCAAAGATGTTCAGAGCTTGCCATTAACTTTTCTGGTAAGGACACATAAAAACAGATCCAGGATAATCAGAAGTTGCTTGTCCAAATCATTGACAAGCCAACACGTTCCCCCAATCATACTATATGTTTCACTCTATGGTTTCACTCCAACATAGGACAATACTGCAGGCATCTGATAAAGCATTTCAGTTGTCTGACAAACAAGTTTACTTGTCGCCCGGACATGCCTTAGCCAACGTTCACACTATACGCCGAAGCAACGCTCAACCTGAGCTCAACCTACGCTGAACCCACAAGTTTCATTTCTGTAGTAAACAATCTCTTGTATAACGGACAGAACAGATGTACATGTTAATAATCACGTAGCTATGGGGGTTTGTATTCTACTCAACCACATAAAGCAGCAGCAGACTGTTGGCTTGGATCCAGCCCACAGAACTGAGCAGTTTCATTTCTCCTCAGTGTTTGTGATTCATGGGACAGGAGACGTGTGGTCAGGCAAGATGCAATGAGGAAGAGGAGTGTTTGGACAAAAACAATTATTTTATCACTATTTGTATTGTATAAAGAATTTCAATGGAGAGTCTTTTAGTCCATCATTGCCTACCTACAGTATGCCAGTGATGTTTACCTGTAACACGGTGGTAGTGTTCTTGCCTCGCACTCTCGCCTAACAGCAGACCTGGGGGCACTGGGGGTGTGTCTCCCCATGCATTCGGTGCCTTGTACCCCTAGGTGGGCTATCTCGTGAAAAGGGCCTTTCTGTGGAGTTTGCATGTTCTCCCCTGTGGTTCCTCTATAGAACATCAATATGGACCCCCACTAAAAACACGTAAGAAGATCGTTGCTTCTTGCCTGACCAGTGGCGGTTGGAAGAAGTTGGTCCCCGGGCGCTTAACTGCAGCTACCCACTGCTCCTGGCCAGCCTGTGGAGAAGGACGAGCCAGGATGGGAAAAGGTTGAGGACAAATTTCACTGCGCCTCTAAGCATGTGTGTCTAATCCGTATGTGCATGCACTGGTGCATTGTAACAAATTAAAACTGGGTTTGTCCGTCCTGTACCTTTTTTAATAACCTTATACACAGGCTACAAGTACAGTATAATTAGTATTCTGTACAATACATTTTCTAATTGCATTTTTGTATAGCCCGTAAATATTTTGATAAAATGTTATAATAAAGAATGAAAAGCCTACAATCTCTTGTTTTCTGACCCACTTTTAGAGCCTGACCTGCCAATTGGACACACCCGGCTACATTAACCAATGTTCTCTGTCATGAATGACTGACACAGAAACACAAGACAATGAGTGAAACTCTCACTGTACAAATTAGACCATTTCATGACATGAATATTCTAGTATCAAATTCATGAATCGGAATATAGTTACAAAACCTGTCTCTCGTGATTTGAAAAACTTTCAACTTTCATATCCGTCTGAATCTCTTCTACGTTTCCCTTGAACGCCTGAGGGAGATTTAACACTTGCAACATAATTGCTGTGTGTTTGATGGGCAAGATAATATGGTCCGAACGTATCGTTTTCTAGTCAGTGAAGACTACACCGAGCATCATTTGTAGAAGAAAACACCACAGTTGATTTCAGCCGGTTTATTTTATCCACAATTTTGGTATAAAAACAAAAAAATAATAAAAACCCATCAGCTTTAAAGATCAATGTTGTCACGTAAATAATCAAACTAATAATTCTGCCTGACCCCAGCTCCACCATTCACAATGACACACAGACACACACACGCACAGACACACACACAGAGACACACAGAGAGACACACACACACACACACACACACACACACACACACACACACCCTTTTAATCGGTCAAAACTCTATCTAAGTTGTCCTTTCTAAATGGGCTGGAGGTGCCACTGAGCAAATGCCACCACAGACAAACTGCTGGTCCCAGAGAAGCTGCTGGTCCCAAGCTGACCACCTAAAGAAAAGCTCTTAGCTGGCCCCCACTGCACAGATCAGGACCCAGCTGAGTTCCGCCTGCACAGATGAGGACCCCAGCTGAGTTCCAGGCTCCACGATGGTGGATCTCCGCAGGACAAGAGTCACAAAATGTGTTTTGGGAGTCCCTCAGTGAGAGTCCACCACTCCCTCAGTCCCAGCTCTACTTGAACTGGTTATCGATGAGCGTGCCCTTCATCTTGGCCTTCTTGACCTCCTCCAGCTCAGCCAGCTCCTGCAGCCTCTTCTTGCTCATGCCCTTCCTCTCCAGCTGCTTCTCGATCACTTTGGCATTCTGGGCGTACGAGTCGGCCACCTCCCGGGCCTCAATCTCCTCCTCCTCCTCGTCGATGGTGGAGACGGTGACCGAGCTGAACTTGCCCATGTCTTTGGTGCGCTTGGTCATCATGACGCGGACCTTCTTGGGAGCCTCGGGTGGCTTCTGGCTGTAGACGCTGGTGTTGCCGAAGCCCTGTCCGAACTTGACCACGGCTTCGTCCATGATGAAGGTGACCGGGGTGTTCTTCACCTGCAGGGGTGGAGAGAGAACAACAATGTCCTACTCAAGTAGAAGTACCGTTTGCTGATATCTATAATAAGGCGAGGGGTTGAGCACATGTACTGTCTGCGAGGCACGCTAGAAATGAAACGAGCGCACAAAACACACAATATTTCTAGTTTTACTTAAGGAGAAGTAAATGTACTGGTGTAAAAAAAAAAAAAAAGTACAGTAAAAGTTACTGTTTAAAAAAGTAAAGTATGATCTTTCCCATGTGATTCTAAAATGATGAGGCCAGAGTTAAAACTTAATTCTTTTAGTTGAAAAAAATAAGAAATTAGAAAATAAAGTTCACTGCCAGTCAGATTACTATTTTCTTCTTTGCTGACTGACTTGACAGTTCAGAGTGAATGGCTCCACAGCTGGCCAAAAATATCATCTTCATCATCTAGGCTAGAGGCTTAACGTTGGCTGTGATTTAAACTGCAGTGAAGTAACTACAATACTTCAATAAAAACGTAGGTGAACTCAAAATACTCAAAATACTACCATAACATTCACAAAAATAACGTTCCTCGGGTACTACAGTAACGTGAGGATCAGCTCACCTGGTGCTGGTAGAAGAGTAGCAGGCCGCACTTTCCGCACTTCTTGCGGTACTGCCTCTCGATGCCCTCGGCTCTCTTGATGTAAACGGTCTCGTCCTCCTCCACGTTGCAGAACTTGTGGGCATGTTTGCCCGCGTCGATCACCCGGGACTTGTCCCGAGGCCTCATGGGCAGCTTCTCCACCTGGCAGTCCAGCACCAACACCATCTGGCCGCACAGGCAGTAGTAGACGTGAAGCGGTTTCTCTCCGTCGTCGTACTCCTCTCTGTCTCTGGTGTCCGAGCACACCACGCTTCTAGAGACGACCTTCGGCATGATTTAGCCACTTAATATCAGTTAATGCTAGGCTGTTAAATGTTTTTCGTTTTTTTTGCTTCTAATGAATCACGGGAAGACTTGCCAACTTCAAATTTGTTCGTCAACACAAAAACGAAAAAAATACTTCCCGTGTACGTCACCGGGACGGTTCCTACCAGAAACAAAAGATGTCGCTTTTTCGTTCCGCCTGGTTGCTGGGAGAGTCTGGCAAACGAGACTAATTAGCTAGCATCACTGGTCTGTTCATGAAAACTCCTCTGCCTCAACATTTCATAATAATACTCACTGTAAGTAGGCCCATCCGCCCATGGCGTATTATATTGATTTCATCCTGGTCCTCTGGATCACAGTGAAATTAGACCCAGGATGGATCAGTTTCAGAGAGAGTCAGAGACTGACCTTCAGACACCTTGCAGCAAGCCAGGCCTGAACACCAACTGTCTAACACAATTAGACTTGACTTTCCCTGCTGTTCACTGGATTTGAACCAGCAACCTCCCCATCAAAACCCTGCTACTGTAACCTTCATACACTTTTATTGTGGTAGCCTCAACGCTAGACTCAGTCATTCTTCCTCCTGAAGCAGAGGCTAATATTGTGGTAAACATGACAGAGCAGGGAGAGTGGATGACATGCAGCAGAGGCAAGGGCCAGATTCAAACCAAAGCTGCTGCCTTAAACACCTGTTAAGCCACCTTCCATGCTTCGTTTTGTCCTAATGTATGAACAGAGGGGCACATGAACTCTTCACATTAAGGTGACGCGAGGTTACTTCAACTTCAAGTATCATTTCTTCTGTGGTGGCACCCTAAAACATTACTCATCCTAATGGGACACTTAATTTTTGTTGCTACAAACTAGTTCTCTCTACCATAGGCCCCAGCTTGATAAACTGATTCAATGTCAGGCAATGCCAGACTGTTTATACACACACACGTGTTTATGTGTTCAGTTAAGTGCAGGTTTGATGACATTTTAAAGTACAATGTTTTAATTTAGCTGATCAAGGCCTGTCATTTGATTGGAAATTCAGATTATGGACCATTTGCATTGTCAAAAACAGGCAGTGGTTTAGATCAGTGAAGTTAGCCATCACCCAAATGGACTCATCCACCATCTTCAAAACTGCTGTCATTAAAGTTAACTAGTGGGTGGGCTCTCTGACTATCCATTTGGGTGTTCATTTTGCTCTTGTATCCAGTTTAACCTACACAAATTCAAAACTGGAGTTGGGTGCTCACTGGTCACAGCATTGTCTTATTCCCACTTCACAATTTAAATTAATTAAGTTGGTAACCAAATTTCTCTTTTTAAATAGTATCTGATATATTGGGTTAACCTGGAAAGGAGACAGGGTTGTCAAGAGTGCAAAGAGTCCAAATACTTTAACTTTTTCCAAGAAGTTCCAAGCACACATCATAGAGGAAAATCAGTTTTTATTTTCACATTGAAATAAAGTACAAAAACATCTACTCTAAGGACAGTTGCAATTGCAATAAGGGCATCTTCATTGACAGCAGTCGGGTTGCGTCATGAAGGCAGGCAGGCCTCACTAACAGCAGCCGGTGTCGCACGTCTTCCCATCTTTGCACACGCAGCCGGAGGCACACTTCTGGCAGTCTTTTGGGCAGCATGTGCAGCAGCCTGCACAGAGAGAGACACAATCAACCTCCAGTCAGTGATGTCACTGAAGAGTGTACTTTTCATAGCAGGCATTTTGGTCATGGCAGGGTAAACACAGGTGTAACTAATAATGGTCCCACTGCATTTAGGTGTCCAGTCCAATGAGTCAGCATGCACAATAGGCCTACCAGGGAATGAGGTCAGTTACACCTATGTTTACAATTTTGAGGCCAAGACATTTCAATGTCACTTGGTAGGCTATCCAAAGTTTTGTATTGGCTATTGTTAAGTTTGACATAATGCTGACAGGGGAGACAGGAGTCTTCTTTAAACCCAGGTTGATGGACGACTAAAGGGCAACAACATGAGACTAAGTGGATTAGGCTCCACTTCCAGACCATCTGCGGGTTACCATGAGATGTCAGAAAGCAATTATCCAGTAGGCTAAAAAAACACAGCATGAAAAATGTGCCAAAACCTACTTTTCTTGCAGGTGGTGCATGCGCAGTTAGTGCAGGTGCAGGATGCGCCGCATTTGCAGCTTCCAGCTAGAAACGACAAAAACAAGTACAAAGGTCAGTTCTCCAGTCCACATCACAAACAAACTAAACCACAGCTACAAACAAACAAACTAGAGATAAAACTCACTCTTGGCGCAGTCGCAAGGGTCCATGTTTCAGCAGGTGTGTCGTCGTCTGTCTTGAGAGAGGAAGCCGGTGTGTGGTGAGTCTGTCTCGAGTGTGTTGTTGTCTATCGGTGGAGGGAGAGGCTCGTTTTATAGAGCGATCGAGGAAACGGGACCGGGTGCAAACGGTCAGGCGCTCACGTCGCTGATTACAAGCGGCTTGTGCACACGACCTGAGGCACGAGCAGGAGGAGGGAGCGCACATTCCCAGTGTGGAGTTGGCGTTTTTGTCATGCAAATTAGATACGACCCCCCCCCCCCCCCCCACACACACACACACACACACACACACACACACACACACACACACACACACACACACACACACACACACACACACACAGGAGTTCCTAATTCTTGACACTTTTATGGGGAAAACAAGATTACCTGGTTAACTGGTTAACACAGGTTACTGGTTAACACTGGTTAACACAGGTTAACACAGGTTAACAGAACACACCGATTGGTTGCAAATATTTACGAAATAAACGTAGGTTATCGGTTATTATATAGGTCGCGATAGCCTAATTGTGGTCTGCAGGGAAATAAAATGGCCTGTTGAAATTCATATTATAATCTCGTGAGGGATAATAAAGTGTTTTCAGTCTCTATAGCTTAATAGGCTGATTCCAGATGCTTCCAGAAGAACCGGGGACTTTTTTGTTTTTACCAACAGTCATTCCTCTCTGTCACTGTTTGCACACTACACACCGTGGATGTGGTGCACACGCTCTCTTCCGGGACAGCCCCCCCTCCTCCCCCGCCCCGTCTCTGCACTCGGCCGCTACACCAAGCGCTCGTGAGCAACCGAAAGTAAGTAAAGCTTGGCTTGTATGACAATATGCTGCATTCAAGTGCAGAGTGCAGACACGCTTGAATGCTTCCTTCACGGTTCCTACTAGGCCTATTACAACCAGGGTGCTCGGAAATCGGAGCTTGTGATGAGCACGTGAAGGCAGCAACAGTCATTTTTGCGCCCGCCACTGTGCCACATATCCGACCGCTTGACCAGCGAACCTTGGGTGATTTTCCACTAGTCAGACTATCAGAGAGTAATGACATTATGTCATGAGCTGAGTCATTGTCATCAGGAAACTATGGAATACAGAATAGAATCGTGTGCAGGTTATGGGCTGGAAAATAGCCTATTATATTTTGATATTACTGTCTTTCAGAGGCTGTGGCAGGCTTATTTTTTAAAGCTAGCTTGATGATGCTTTTTGACGAGTTTTACTATGAAACTATAGCATAACTTTTAGATTTAGAATGTCAATTACAAAATATAATTTAATTTAATGTAATTTCACATGCACACTGTCTTCACTTGCTCAAACAGCAGTTTAATATACAACGTTTCCGGTACAAGACCTTTTTCAAGTATGAAAATATTGAAATATTGAAAAAGGTCTTGTAGCCTACTGAAACGTTGTATATCAAACTCCTGTTTGAGCAAGTGAAGACAGTGTGCGGGTGTCCCTTCCTCTTCTAAGTGCATCTTCTCCACCTACGCATCTGCCACAATTCTCAGGTGTGCAAGAGTCTTTGGATGTCATTTCACATAACATCCACATTTATTTTTGGCCCACGGCCATCAATCCAGATTAATTCTGGTCCTTCATAGGAAAGAATAATTTGGGCACCTCTGCTGTAATGTAATGGATCCCGAACGTTTTTGGCTTCGGTAGCTACCCCCTCCTTTCCCTGGCTGATTTCTGAATCCAAGTTCCTCATCAGTTATGTAACCACAGTGACAAGTTTACATTATACATTAGTCAACTATAACTGACCAGGCTAATTTTTTAACAAAAAGAAGAACTGAAATTATCGTGAGAAAAAGAAAAACTAAAATGACCTCATTCCAGTGTCTTTAGTCTTCTATGACAGTAAACTGATTATCTTTGGGTTTGGACTGTTGGTCGGGACAAAAGAAAACATTTGAGGATGTCACCTTGAACTTTGGGGGAAAAGTGATACACTTTTTTGTTTGGCCATTTTATGACATTTCATAGAGACCAAAAGACTAACCGATTAGTTGAAAATAATCAACAACAGATTAATTGATAATGAAAATAATCATTTCATTCGTACCGTACTCAGCATTGGTACCGTGTCCCACGTTGTCCCACACAAACATACTCTTTGTCCTACATTTGGTTTGTTGGGATCTGCTCACCCTATCCTATCCTGTCCTGTCCTATCATCTCCCCCAGGTTGGGAACCACTGAGGGTAACCAGGACGGGCCAGAGGACCGACCCTTACACACTGCAGATGACAGGGAGCAATCTGGACCTGTATCCTCCAGGTTAGAAATATGTCAAAGATTACGTGCATTGTCAACGATTGTGCTTCTCTCGACAGCTCCTCTCATAAAAAATCAGCATAGCAAAACCTAGCTGGCAAGCATCATTAGCTTTAGCACCTTAAATGAGATAAACTAACATCGTGTAGCCTACCTTTAGTGGAAATAAGTTACTATTCGATCACTTCAAACAGCTTCAAAACAGGCATCGGCTACAACTAATAAACTCAACTATAATCACTTCCATATGACTGAACAGATGTCAAAACTTTTGACCAACTTAAAAAGACAGCAGCAGCTTGTGAAAGAGATTCCACCTAATGGAGAAGGTATGTGCTTACACCTCAGTTTATCAGTGTTCATCCAAAAAAAAAAAAAAAAAAAAACTTTTCCAACAGGTTGAACAAAATGGGGTTTCTCTCTGTGTGGACCCTCATGTCATGCGTCTCTCAAAATGCCCTTTATCACTAAAACGTTATTTGAATTGTCATGTGTAAACTTAAAAGTCACATATTCTACACTTTCCAGTGTTTGATTTGATATGTCCATTACAAATTGTTTATGTGTTGTCCACTGACCTATATTACAATCAATGGTGTTGTCATGTAATAAAAACACACTCGAATCCACGTTTACACATTCATTTCCCAGCATCTCTCTCTGAGCCTAGAACAGTAAAGACGAAGCCATAAGCCATAATTGTGTAAAATCGATATTTATTTTCCAGTTTAATTTTATGGACTACAGCTGCCTGGTGGAAGCATCTTGCTTTGGTTTGTCTGTTGATTTGAAGGGGCTGTGACATTTACATCTGGTTTTTAAATGCGACCTGTATCCAGATACGTTATCTGGATAATGGTCGCATTTAAAAAAACAGGCGTAAATAGGATGAAAGAGATCTGGACACAATGTGAGCCAGACTACCTCCAGATGTGGTCAGGCAGATCTGATCACATCCTGATCACGCATGCATTAACATGAATTTTTCCTTATCCAGATAACATCCAGATAACTTATCCGGATACAGCTCACATTTAAAAAAAACAGGTGTAAATGGGGTGTGACAGAAGGCGGGTCCATAGAGCTCAACACTTACGTGACATCACCTTGGGTTCGAATTTCAAAAGAGAATTTCACAATGTTATCTTTCTTTCTTTTTATACCTTTACTTATACAGGGGTGAATGAGTTACAATAAAACATTTATAAAAGTTACAAAATTACAAACAGACAAATATAGACAATCAAAACAAGATGATAAAGGCACATGATGTAAAACAAGAGCACTCCCCAAGCAGGGTACCATCAAGGGGCACTCTAGTCTAAATGACTCTAAAGAGACCAATCGCTCCATTTTTAGAGTGTCCTGACGCGTGAGCGTGTTCGACAACTTGTATCATTGAAACTGAGAAGCGAGGACAGATTTGAAGGACGCTTGTCAGGTTAGGGCTTTATAAATGACTAAAAGACACTTATAGAGCCTTGTGGCTTCTACAGGAACATACTGTATACCATCTTTTCACACCTAGCTCGCCTGTGGTAAGTCTACCTTGGGTGGTTACGCGACATTATGGCTAATAATCTAAATCTCATTGCAGAATATGAACAGAATGTTGAATATGAATGTGTCACATGACTGTTGAGCTGACTATGTAGCTGCAGAGGACATATACTGTAGGAGAGGAAACAGTGGAAATCAGAGAAGAAGAACGTGGAAGTGAGATGTTGCCCTCTGCTGTCTCGTCTCAGCGCTGTTTACTTTCTCCTCTGTCTTTCACTACCAGTGTGTTTCTACTTTTATTCAATTAAGAAATTCTGCACTTTTTCCACGGTGTCACCTCTATACTCTCTCTCTCTCTCTCTCTCTCTCTCTCTCTCTCTCTCTCTCTCTCTCTCTCTCTCTCTCTCTCTCTCTCTATGGATGTGGTGGCAGGTCTTTATTTGATGGGTTTGTCAGAACAATATACAGAAATTAGGTGCTTTGACAAAAGTACTGTTAAACATAACAGTATCATATCAGTAGAGGTGACCATTCTCATACACATAAATAATACACGATACTCTCATCTATTATCTTGAAAAGATGAAAAAAAAAGATAAAAGTAAATATGGCGTGATAAGCAACACATAAAACATCAATATACCAACTTACTAAGATGCTGTGAGAACACGAGAAACAATGTTTTTGAAATTGGAACATTTCCACTCAGACAGTTAGCTGCAGTCATTCTTGTTTGGTGCCGTTTTAATAATTTAGACTTTTCAGGTAATCAGCCACGTACATGACCCTCTTGACCAGGTTTCCTCCGTGAACGTTTGGCTTGGCTTTCGCAAAGACAAGAGCTAGATAGAGAGAGAGAGAGAGGGAGGGGGGCAGAGATGGTTGAAATTGGCAGAGAGAGAGAGCGAGAGAGAGAGAGAAGGTGTAAAATTAAAACATTGATAATGCAATTTGACAGTGGAGGTTGATATGGGTGGAATAATACATTCAAAATATCTGCATTCTCTGCCTCCTGGTGCATCTGTGCTTGTTTATGCAGTTCATACAAAAGAGAAGCCTATGTTTCGGTGATATTTCAGCTTGGTAGAGCTCGACAATAGAAGCTAATGTACACCTTCTGTTTCTTCAGGTGTGTAGGAGGAGAAGTCCATAGGCAAGAGAATCAGCGTGCACATACAGGAGGAGTGTGACCCCACTATGAGGAACAGCATGGCTTGTGCTGAGGAAGAACTCTACCACCTCAACACCATCATTGGTAAGTATAGCAAATAGGGCTAGACTTAAAAAAAATGGCAAACCACCGAGGCACGGCAGAAATGAGCGCCGCCAGTTGAGCGGGCGAGCCCACGCTGCCGGCGAGCATGCGCAGCATGCAAGGCAGCGAGGGACACTAGAAAGGAATATATATCGATACGTCATTGCGTGTATGTGAATGTGTATTTGTCTTATGGCTGTCACGATATCAGATTTTCACTACACGATTATCCTGGCCAAAATCATTCACAATAACGATATTATTGCAATATCTATAGGACGGTTTCACTGGAATTCTGTTGCTAGGGAACACTTTGGACCCAAACACACGTGTGTGTGTGTGTGTGTGTGTGTGTGTGTGTGTGTGTGTGTGTGTGTGTGTGTGTGTGTGTGTGTGTGTGTGTGTGTGTGTGTGTGTGTGTGTGTGTGTGTGTGTGTGTGTGTGTGTGTGTGTGTGTGTGTGTGTGGAGCATTAGGGGAGGGAGACAAAGCGACAACGGAAAGATTATTTACACAATATTCTCATGATAGTATTATGAACACAATATCACGAGTGTGTGTTGCACTTCTTACCCGTGTTGGTTTTGGCGATAAAAATGCAATAGGTTTCGTTATCCGGTGGAGTTTTGAAGGTTTTCATGTGCATGGTACCGTCTTCAGTATAGTAGTCGCGCACCATCGTGCACTTGACTCCGCCCACTTTCGGCCCATTCGTGAACAGAGACCCCCGGTCAGAACTGATCAGGACTTTCACCTCGTCGGCCTGCGTAGGAAACAATGCCACAAGCTCATGAAAATCCTGCAATTTCAAAGGAACAGTTCACCCAAAAATTAAAATTCTGTCATCATCTAAGGTGACTTCAGGTTACATGGGACATAAGGTATTATGGGACACTTTAACTATACAGGGTATATTTTCATGCCTGATGAGTGAAAATAAAAACTTTTTTTTGCTGAGCCCTACCTGTGAAACGACACAATCAAAATTGCATGCCCTCATTGGAGTGACATCACAAGAGAGCTTCATGCCTTCATGCCCGTGACATCACAAGTAAGCTTCATGCCCTCATTGGTGTGACATCACAAGAAAGCTTCCACAAGGCGGACATTCAAAAAGTGTCCCGTATAACCTGAAGTCACCCTACTCACCCTCATGCAGGTCGAAACACAACTTGAGAGAAAACCAGTGACCATTGACCATGAGTAGATGATGACAACATTTTCATTTTTGGGTGAAATGTCACACAAATTTAAAAGAAAGCAATCACAGGGAATACAAGTGGACCACCAAACCCTTTACAAGGATACAAGTGGACCACCAGGTCCTTTACTGTATAACCTACAAGGATACAAGTGGACCACCAGGTCCTTTACTGTATAACCTACAAGGATACAAGTGGACCACCAAGTCCTTTACTGTATAACCTACAAGGATACAAGTGGACCACCAAGCCCTTTACTGTATAACCTACAAGGATACAAGTGGACCACCAAGCCCTTTACTGTATAACCTACAAGGATACAAGGATGCCACACTTTTATTCTCAACCTTTAAAGGAACAGCTCACCCTAAAATCCAAAATACATATATTCTCTCTCACCTGTAGTGCTATTTATTCATCTATATCGTTTTGTGATAGTTGCCTGAGTTTTGGAGATATCGGCCGCAGAGTTTCTGCCTTCTCTCCAATACAATGGAACTGGATGGCACTCGGCTTGTGGCACTCAAAGTGCTAAAGAAATGCATTTGATCAACTCAACAGCAAACATCTCTTTCCAGAAATCATGAGCCCGTTACTCAAGATAATCCACAGACCTTGTTATGAGCAGTTTCATGGAGGAACTATTTTCTTTTGACCGAACTACACCCGCTAGCTGCTGGCTAGTTCCTACATGAGACTGCAAAAGAAAAGAGTTCCTACATGAAACTGCTCACAATCTTCCAAAGAAAAGGACAAAAAAAAAAGTTTGATGGTATTCGACCAATCACGGAATCTCGGAAACATAACCAAGGAAGGTGATTGGGGGAAATGAGCAGATATTCCACCTTATTTTGACCGGACATCCTGCATTATTTGACCAACTTTGAGAGCTGCAAAGTACAGATGGGTAGGCGGGAGCATTTGTAAACGCCAACGCCAACGCGTCTGTCTTGAGAGATGTGCACAGTGTCCGTCTGAACTACAAAACACATCCGCAAACGTCCCTGAGGCTGTCAGTCTTCTCTCTCCTCCTATCTCTTCGGTTCATCCACATTCCAGTCATGGCTTGTCGTAAAAGGCCTAAAGGGCTCAAAATAGCAGCCTGTCCTGTAAAGTGGTCTGACAGTTAACATGGCTGCTCTCACACAGGGATTCACAGCAAATTTTCCAGTGCTAACAAGATTTGTATTTTATTTTATTTTATTTTATTTTATTTTATTTTATTTTATTTTATTTTATTTTATTATGTTTTTATTGATTTATTGATTTATTTTTTATTTATTTTGGGCGTCCGGTTAGTGTAGCAGTAGATTCCCTGCAGTGCGTACCAACACGAGGGTCACAGGTTCGCGCCCTCATGTTACCTCCGGCTTGATTGGGCGTCCTTACAGGCACGATTGGCTGTGTCTGCAGGTGGGAAGCCAGATCGAGGGTATGTGTCCTGGTAGCTGCACTAGCGCCTCCTCTGGTCGGTCGGGGCGCCTGTTTGGGGCGGAAGGGAACTGGTGGGAATAGTGTGAACGTGCTACGTCTTGCCGGTGAATCTCCCGGCTGGCAGCTGCGCAGAGGAAGCATGGTGCTAGTCTACGGCTCTCCCCAGATCAGCAGAGGGGGTGGAGCAGCAACCGGGGCAGCAGGGGGAAATTGGCCAAGTACAATTGGGGAGAAAATGGGGCGAAAATCTGATTTTTTAAAAATAATAATAATAAAAAAAATGTTTTGTTGTTGTTACCAATTAACTCTGATGGGTGTGGACTTACACAAACCGATAGTCGATATCTATACTCTCAGATTGAAATCAACTGAAGATTTTGCAGGGATAGGGGTTCAGCGTCTCTTTACCCATTATTCTATCTTAACGCCCTTGCCCAAACAATGTTGACATAATGATCAAACACAAAGAATTCATTCACATTGCATACACAGTTATTGGGCCATATCTTACGCCCAGTGCAAGTGCTAGGGCAAGTGCTAGCGTTATCTTTGCTAGTTTTTAGCACTCAAAATATTTTCTCTTCTTCTTTTAATT
>NC_139636.1:8303166-8320666 GCF_964638095.1 Poromitra crassiceps | reverse complement strand
GTCTCCTCTGGTCGGTCGGGGTGCCTGTTTTTGGGGGAGGGGAACTGGGGGGAATGATTTCATTCGAAGTCTCTTGAGGAAGTCTATAGCAGCTGGATAGAACTTAAAAGTCACTTAGCCTACTGGGCATGTCACTTCTTGTTGTGCATGTACCCATCCAGGCCTGGGATCATATTGCTGTGTCTCCCTGAAAAGCAAAGGAAGGGTTTCATTCTAAAAACCTACAGGGTCACTCTAGGATTATTATTTTTTTATACTTAAATGTTATGCGCATTTGTGGGAAGAAAAATCTCTGAATGTGTGAAAAGTTAAATGACTATTAAAACTCACTACATTTTAAATGGAATTGGGGGCTCTTTGTATTGAACAATTTGTCCTAAATTGGCCGATATATTTTCCTCCGCAAATCACATTGACTTGAAAACTAGATGGTTTTTCCTAATGAATAATCTTGTCGCACCATCATATCCTGGTGGTCAAGCTATTTGTAGCTGAAAGGAGCTACTGGGAACACTTGATCTGGGAAGGCTCTCTCAGGGTGTCAGTCGCCCGGCTCTGGTCCCAAAGCAGGTCAGTTCATTTTCAAACTGATAATTTTCTAGAAATGAACCTGTGTGTGTGTGTGTGTGTGTGTGTGTGTGTGTGTGTGTGTGTGTGCGTGTGCGTGTGCGTGTGCGTGTGCGTGTGTGCGTGTGTGTGCGTGTGCGTGTGCATGCATGTGTGCGTGCATGCGTGTGTGCATGCATGTGTGTATATATATATATATATATATATATATATATATATTCTGAAAGTATCTTCTCAGGTAGATAGAAAGATAATGACAATGAGAGATCATGTCCACATGTCCTCTGCACCTTTATGATTTTGCAGTTTTGGACAATAGAATACTAGGCTATTACTATGGCATGGTAGCAGTGTCGGCTCCCAGCAAGAAGGTCCCGGGTTTGAACCCCGGTCTGTTCCAGGTCCTTCCTGTCTGGAGTTTGCATGTTCTCTAGGAAAATGTCCATGTAAGATTTACATGTACGTGGGATAATGTCCATAGGAGGACCCCCAGTCGTTGCAGAGCCAGTTTTGCTCGGCGGGGCAAGCGAGGGAGTGACAAAGTCCTGATTTGTGGGGGCTTTTGGATCTCATTGAAGCGCCGGATGGCAGTTGGGTAGAGGTTCTTCCTGTCAGTCTCCTGCCCTGGGGGAGGACCCTGAAGAGTTTATGTCCTGCTGGATGGGTGGGGTCGACCATCATTTTACTGACAGGAGTATTTACCCAAACATACATGTCTGTGATGGTGGGAGGAAACCGGAGCACCCGGAGGAAACCCACATGAACATGGGGAGAAGAACATGCCAACTCCACACAGAAACGACCTGGGACAGACCGGGTTTCGAACCCGGGTCCTTCTTGCTGTGAGGCAACAGTGCTAACCACTGATCCATCGTGCCATCCAAAGGCTGCAGCTTTTCAGTGCAGTGAATGTTCCCCAAGGGGACAATACTTCAAGTTAACTGACTTTCTACTTTATCATATAGAGTGTTTTGTTTGTCCCGCCCTCTCCCAAACACAAGGGGGAGATTGTTAATTGAAGGGCTTTTCACTCTGTCGTGCTTCACAGACTCAGCCATGGATCACGTGCTGAGCGTGGCCGACTCCTACCTCCTCACCCCCTACGTGTACCCAGCCTGCTGGCCTGAGGACGGGGCTCTGCGGCAGCTCCTCAGCCTGCTGCTGGTGACCAACCTGGGAGCACAACTGGTCTACCTAGGCTTCGCTGCTCTGAGCTTCTACTGCGTCTTCGACCAGAAGCTCATGAAACACCCACAGTTCATTAAGGTAGGCTGTTTAAATGGCCATGGATCAGGCCTGCTTTTTGCGTAGTTTGTGGAGACCAGTAAAAAGGTCAGTAGACGTCAGTGGAAGCTTGATTTAATTTGCTTCAGCAAGACTGCTGATGTGGAATGACTATCTTGATCCTATTTATTTGGAAAGAGAAGCTCTGGTTTTCTAGCAGTACTTCTATCCTGAGGCAGTGTTGTAGTACTGAAGCCCTGGACTCACTTTCAGGACTCGTGACTGGACTTGGACTTGAACACTGATGACTCAGACTTTGGAGTCGAGCATTCATGCATTCGGACTCGGAAGTCGGACTTGTTCATTGCTCAGCAGAATTCTGATTTTATTCTCAGAATGTCTGAACTCCAATAAAAATGTACATTGTGTCCATGTTTCTCTTCCATAGTCATTAAAGTAAGAACATTTGTGAAATCACGATAGGTAACTCCAAGATTACTTGTGGATCAAGATCCTATACTAGACTGCTACTGTATCAGAGGCCATTTTACACCTGGCACTATAACATGCGTTTTCTGTGATCAGTTTGCAATTGGATAGTGCTTGACCACATTAACCTGATTACATTTACACCTGGTATTAAAATGTGTCTCCGGTGTCCACATTGAGATCTGATTGTGATCGCATCAGGCAAGTTCCAAAGCGTCGAGCAGCAGAAAACCAGTGGTGACTGCTGTTGTATGTGGATTAAGAGGACGCATTGCATTTACACTTGTGTTCAATGTGGTCACAAATGCGTCATTGACCACCTCCGGAGGTGGTTTGGCTGATCGGATCGCAATCCGTCCTCAATGTGTCTTGGCGGGCGTTTACACCTATACTTTCAAGTGGTCAAGCACGATCTGATTGCAATCTGATCACAGAAAACGCATGTTAGAGCCAGGTGTAAATGGCGTCAGAGGGTCTTAACAGCAACACAGACTCTGCATGTAGTAACGACTCCAGAGCAGCTTTACAAGTCCTATCTTTGTGTCTCCAATGTAACGACAGAACCAGGTACGAAGAGAGATCAGCCTAGGAACAGTCTCACTCTTCTGGATGAGTTTCCCCACAGTGGCCTTATTCTTCGCTGAGATCAGGGGATACAGCAAACTGTACGACGACGTCAGCCAATCTGCCTCGGGTGAGAGAGAACAGTGGCAACCGCCCGAAACCCGGGCTACGCTCATTCACTTTGAATCCAGCCTATAGAATCAAGTTCTCAAATCACATGTTGCAACAGGTTGTACCATGATGAGACCCACGCTAGCCGTTTGTGTTGTAGGCTGGCCCGGGGTGCTGCTGAGCATTGCTGGTTTCCTGCTCTTTACTGACACGTGCATCTACTGGATACACCGCTCCTTGCATCATAAGAGCGTTTACAAGGTGACCTTTTAAGTGCATTTCATGGCTGACTCAAAAGCCGAAACATGTTTTGCCGAGGACAGTAGTGTGGTCCACTCTGGCTCAGCTTGAGTCTGACGGACTCATTGCAGTTAGTGGTCAGTGGTCAGTTATGGTGTCAGCAGGCCTGCATGACAAATTCATATTTCATTGCTGTGGGTTTTTCCACTACACCTATTTTATTAGAGGTCACTTTGAATGTTTGAATTTCAGAACTCAGCAGAACTATTTCCCACCTGGATCCCATTACCTACCAATTGATTTACGCTTGCTTACCTGAGTGCTGGTTCGTTCATGTTTCTTCCCCTCAGCACTTACATAAGCAGCACCATATATTCAAGATCCCGACGCCATTCGCCAGCCATGCATTCCACCCAGTCGACGGCTTCCTGCAGAGTCTGCCCTACCACGTCTACCCTTTCCTCTTCCCACTCCACAAGGTGGTGGCCTTTTACTTAACACCTTTACTTAACACTTAACACCTTTACTTAACACTTTGACATTACAACCATCATGTTTGAGGAGTAACAATCTGGCAAATGATGACTACAATGGGTTTCAGTTTCAGTATAACTGTGTTGTGGGGTGAAAACCTCCTCATTCCATTTTCATGTTTTTACTTCTTATGAGAACATATAAGGGAGTTCCTCTGTGGGTTGAGGAACTTTCATGAATTTCATGGTCTTGCAAAACAGTTCCAAAGACCGCAAATTCTAAAATGTCAGAATGGCTACTCCAGTCCAGTCGTCATGATTTTAATGTTTCCACATTTTTCACTTGAATCGAATGATTACGAATGAAGTTCCTCTGTGGGTTCAGTTTCAAGACACTCGGGTTTGCAAAATACTTTGTAAAACCATTGTGCAACTTCAAGAATCATCAACCTGAAAATGAGGCTGTTCCACTAAAGTCCCATAAAACAATGTTGTTTTTTCAGATGCCCAAAACAATGATTTAAAAAAAGTATGAGCGTGCTATCAACATGATATAAACTGTCTAATGATATTCTCCAGGTGGTCTACCTCACCCTCTTCATCTTCGTCAACATCTGGACCATTTCCATCCATGACGGGGACTACCGCCTCCCCGGTCCTCTGATCGAGGTGATCAACGGCGCTGCGCACCACGTGGACCACCACCTCTTCTTTTACTACAACTACGGTCAATACTTCACCCTCTGGGACCGTCTGGGGGGTTCGTACCGACACCCCTCGGCCCTGCTGGGGAAGGGGCCACACGACCACATCCGCAAACTCACAGCAGAGGCTGCAGGGACGGACAAATGATGGAATTTTGGTTTCTGGTTGAAACTTCAGAGGAAAATGTTTCTGGGGAAGTGCTCGCCCTGCCTCATGACATGAGGGATAGGATTCTGGGGAAGTGAGGACGTGAGGGACAGTTGCATCAGACATTTGGTTACGTGGGTGTTTTAAAATATTTTGTTGTCTTTATGTCCATGTCAGTGTTTTCAGTAGAACTACATAAGTATTGCTGAAAGATGTCTGTGACGTACTATCACATTATTGGCCATGTTACACACAAGGTGATGAATTTGTCTACAGTACAGCACATACCAATCCTTGATGTGCATAAGCTAAACATGTTTTTTCATAAGTATGGTGTGAACAGTGCATTGGTAAAAGTGTTTGTTGGTTGTACCACTTCTGTCTGTTTTTTCCTTCATTTTTCTTTTTTTTTCCTTTTTCTGGGTCACTCTCAAATGTATTTGTCTACCTCCCAAAAGTGATGTTCCAGGCTACTGTGCACGCTTATCTAACAGTCTACCCACTTGTAGGCCTCTGACCCACCTATCCAACATGCAACATGTATTTAATAGACAGTCTTCGGCTTTTTAGGTTGATACTGTAGCGTTGAAAACCACTTTGTTCCATTTTAACCTTTGTGTGTTGAGCAGTTTTGGGCAAGTTACTTTCAAAATGTAATATACTACATATTACTAGTTACTTTCATTTGAAAGTAATAAGTTACTTTATAATAGTACTGTCTGTGTAGAGTAACTTGTTACTTATTACACTACTTTTGCATTACTTTCACCAAAATAACAGCAGTAGCAGAATTAATCACCACGACGGAACCATGCCGAAAAATAATTTCAAACGGGCCAACAGTCCAAAATTCTAAATGTTATCCTTTTCCTTTGTTATTGTCATCTATAGTGGTTATTTGCATAAAAACAATTTGATTAGGAAATTATTGTATCTTTATTTAAATATATACTAATTGTGTAACTTGTCCAAGTAACTGGTATATTACTGAAATCCTATTGGTAATAAGTTATATTACTGAGTTACTGCTAAAAGTAATATACCGTATTACATGTAATATGTTACTTTTGTAATGAGTTACCTCCAACACTGGTGTTGAGGTCCTAGCCAAGACTTTCCAAAGTACTGCTGCTCCAAATGCAGTACTTGTTGACAGAGGTAACATATCAGATACTATTCCTTCACTACTTAAGATGAAAGGCATTATTCTAATCAAGATTACAATACACTTTCTTTGTGGGAGAACATTTAAATTTTTGAAGGACTTTACTCTGATTATACTGCCAGTCCCATTAAAATCCAGGGTTCTATCCATCCATTCCAAATAATGTAAATCCCCACCAAAAGTTGATTTATGATCCTAATTTTATAGTGTGCATTTTGTTTAGCAGAAAGTAGTCCAATATGAGGCACTGTTGCTGCTATCCTGCACTTCAATAGCTAGTAGGCTAGGGGAAACTAATGATGGAGAGCAGACTGAGCAGGTTAGAGACACAGTCGGCTGCTTAAGAGGATTGTTGCTGGACCGTTGAGCAAGCAGGTCAAAAATACTGTCCTTAACTGACGGACTCCCCATGTTGGCATGCCACAGCAGCTGTTTTAGGGCACAGGACACTGAGCCTGAAAATACGACTCCTCAATAGCTTTTGATAAGGAAGAAAAATCTTCTGGAACCTACACGAAAAGAAGCTCCAGCACTGTTTATGGAGAGAGAATTGCTCAAATATCCCCCCACAGGCTGCATTCACAGGTCAGCTAAACTAGGCTTGCCTGGTCTTGTCTGAACAAGTAAAACCTGGTATTAGTAACTTCACATATCTCATCTTCCTAAGTAACCACCTTTTCTCCCCAACCTGATAGTTTACAAATTGACCATAATTTAACATCTAGGAATGTGAAAACCTTATTTTGCTTTTTGAAGGCATTGTTGTTGGAACAAACACTCAATAAATGCAACATTCAAGCTTGTATTTATTGCTTATAAAATGCTTTTGCTCCAACTCATGGCAACATTTCTTCCGTGCTCGGAAACGGAACAGAGTGCACTTGCGTCATCAACTTCTATGCCTGCAGTGTATCCTTGCTCTGTGTGTTGTCTATGAGGTTCGGAATGGTTGGCTTTCACACTCGCAAGTGTTCCGTGCCCGGGCACGCCAAAGCGGTCCCCAGACCACCTTTTCAAGTGGATCCTGTCACGGTTCCCTGTTGCGCGCCCGGGCGCAGAACGGAACGTTCACACTCGTCAAATGTTCCGAAACTGGGGTCAATTTGGGGACAAGTGTGCTCGGGAACGGTACCGGGGCGCCACTGTGAAAGCACCCTAAGTGTTCGAGAAAACAAAATCTAGACTGGAAGCTTGAAGACCTGACCTTAGCATAGCCTCCCCTGGACTGGGATTGGTGCTGTCAGTGCTAGTTGTCTAACCACCCATAGAACATAGAACATACAGCAGCCAGTACCAGGACATTTGGATAGGACTTCTTCCTGTCAAGAGACATCAGAAACCAACAGTCCAGTTAGGTTAAAACTTGTTTAAATGGGGAAGGGGGGGGGGTGTTCACAGGTGCCACTTCACTGTGGTTGAGGTAAAGTCAGGCTTTTAGGTTCCAGTGTTTGGGGTGTTTTCGTGCAGGCTCTGCAGGGCCAGGTCTGTCCACTTCATCTCTTGCTCTTTCACAGACTCGGTTGATCCTCCATTGTCCTGCTCAGCTTCGGGCAGCTCGCTCTGAGAAGAGGACAGGGAGGACAAGACCACATGAGACAGAGCTGGGGTCACTCACATCATCCACCTCAATTCGTCCTGTTTAAGAACAGGGATGGGATGAGGACCAAAAAGGAAACATTTGAGAGATCAAAAATGAAGCTCCATTAAAAATAAACATGAATGCTGTCAATTATCAGGACGCAAGTGAGATCTCGTGAGGACAAAATGTGGTGTTAAGTGAGAGCTGAATTAGGCTTTGTGAACCACCCATCGACAGTAGATAATGACCCTGAACCACCTCGTAGTTTCTTGCACTCCCACCGACTGTGCACTTTGTCAGCTCTGTCTGGCTAACGCTAACTAAATGGCATCCAACATTTACCAGAGGAATGGTGACATCTTCGTAAGGCAGACGGTCTTCCCTCCAGGCGTCATCAGTGAGATCCAGCACTCTCCCATCCCGCTGAAATTCACTGTCCATCCTGTTTTCACGGAAATAACAAGCTAACGCTGTTCCTGTAGCGAAGTAATGTTGTTAGCCTCAAGCTAACTAGCTGTTAGATCAGTCCTACTGTCCTAGGCAGAGGCTATACTACTAGGCTATTGCAGAGGGTAACGCAGTCAACGCACGTCGTGTGCTATCTGTTGTTGTATAATATTTAGCTTACAGAGTGATACGAAAACAGCAGAAACTACAAAAATAGAGTCTGTTTCTGCACAGAAACATTCAAGTGAGAAAGTGCAGATGCAAGAGTCGCGGTAATTGTGCGTAGGCAACTGGCCTGGCGCATTCAATGATGAAAACAAGTTCAAATGCTGCCTTCAAGTACTGCGGGATGGCGGACTTGCCGCTCCGACTCCAATCCCTCCATTTGGCATTTCATCCACCCTAGTGCAAGCTGAACATTAAGTGATTCACATGGAGCCAAAATTCTAAATTGCTGAGTGATTCACATGGTGGCAACATTTTAAATTGCTTTCGGGATCTTTAGCAAATAGGAATCCCATTGGACTTCATATGGTTACTATGGCAACCAGACACCACTTCCTGGAAACAAAACACTTGCGACCTCTTCAGTCGAGCAAACACAGCAGAATGATCACAGGCAGCTAGGATGTATCCAAGTGATTGATAATTTATTCCGGCGATTTCTGGACAATATTCATTCAGATAGCCTACTTCAGTCAACGGAAAGGTGAGTCTAGTTGAAATGAGGTCTATTTATAGGCAGTGGGATATAGGCTAAACGTAAAAGGGTCGTCTCTGAGATGTTGATGTGTTCCAAAAATCACCAACAGATCAAAATTACTGATTTTTATGTAGGTACGTGGAAAGTAGCATCAATAGCTGAGTGCACCTGATAGGACCAGGTTATTGTTCTTTTTTCTTTTGTTTACTTTAGGCTACTTGTCAGTTATTACAACTCTAGATGATTATCTCTTATAGTGCGCATTGTTTATTAAACTTTTGGAATATACAGATTTTATAAAATGTAAAATGTATTTGTCATGTAGGCTAGTCATTCATTCAAAATATGTTCATCATGGGTTATTTTTTTCCTGACCGAATAGGAGGAAATTATCCCTCCATATGACATCAAATAAATGTTTGTAAATTAAACATAGGCTATGCCTACATAGAAAGATGGGTAAACAAAGCAGGATGGACCCTTTGCTTCAGTCAATCAGTCTGTAGGCAAGTTTTAAAACATATTTCTGTCTTTTTGTAATATTGGACCCAAGTTGAGGTTTCTGAATTAAGATATCTCTCCATAGGTACTGCAATGATGTCAGCCTCTCAAGAGCAGCAGGGACCAAATGAAGCGAAAACATGTGTCAACCCTGGAAACCCAGTGTTCTCCTGCTTGATGATGCCAGCAGCTACAGATGAACGCAGAGTGTTATGGGCGAAACCCCAGAGTCTCCTGTACAGGACCACCTCCAACGACTACGGTCTTCTGTCTCCCACGGCTGAAAGTTCACCATGTGCTTTCCACCCTCTGTCACAAAGATTCACTAGAGACCTGGGCAAGTGTGGCATGTACCGCGACAACTCCTTGAACACATGTCTGGACAGAAACAGGGTGTATGACTGCCCCAATTTACAGCACACCATCGAATGAATTAGTTTGGAAGTGAGAAACATTTGAACGTCTTTGGTTCTGTGATAATTTACTTTAATCCTCATGCAATTGGACTTGTAATAAAAACAACTGGAAAGAAGATCATATAATGCCTAACTTACAGTGTTTTCCCTCTGGACAATCTTGAATAATCTTCTTCTCTGTGTATCTGCATAATCAGAGGTTCATTTTGATGATTAACTGTCAGCAAGTTCATAAAGCCTCAAGTCTCAAAGACCTGTGACAATATCATCACTCAGCTTTGCTGACAGTTTTATAGGTTAATGGGACAGCCAGCTCCATCAACAGAGTATAGCCTGTGTAACTGTCAATCATTTGAAAATAAAACTGTAAAATTCAGACGCCTTTATCACCTCCCGTCTGGATTACTGCAACGGAGTCCTGTTCAGGCTACCCGCCAAAGCCCTGGACATGCTCCAATATGTGCAGAACTCAGCTGCCAGGGTTCTTACCCGCACCAAGCCCTGGCAGCACATCACCCCCACCCTCATCCATCTCCACTGGCTCCCAAGTCCCACATCACCTACAAAATCCTGCTCCTCACCTACAAATCCCTCCATGCACTTGCCCCCCAGTACCTGTCTGACCTCCTCCACCACCCATACACCCCGTCCCTGAATCTGAGGTCTTCAGACACTGGTCAACTCTCCATACCCCACACCCCACCACCTGCGAACCTGATCTGCAAGGCCCCATCCAACACCCTGTTCAACAAAGCCTTTGGCCTCTAGTCTACTCTGTTCTCTCTGTTCAGCGTTATTTGTTTGTCATTGTGTGTCTCCCTATTGTAAAGCATCCTTGGGTTCCTGGAAAGGCACTATACAAATCCCAGTTATTGTTATTATTATTATTAATAATAATAATCATCATTATTATTATTATTTAGTATAATAATATAGTTTTGGTTTTAATGTTAAATGCATCAAATACAGGTTTTTGCTTTGACAAACTATGGTGTGTTGTGGTTCGTCATATGACGTGACTGTCATATGGTGTGACCTTCTGAATAGTGGAAATAAAGAGGCTTTGTTGGTGATAAAAAAATTCAATGGAACACATGGAAAATAGTATCAGCAAGAGTCACAAGTATTGTTGGTATATTTATAAGAAGGTTTGTCAGAATTGTAAATTGTAAGAAAAATGTAATGAATTTGCACAAGGAAATGCTAGATCTCAAGATAATAAAGTAAGTTAGAAAAAGAAAAGTATAGCCTACCCCATTTTCATTTTATATGCAATAACTTCCAGGTCACACCATATGACAATATTAGGGACTAATCCCCAAAAATTGGTGAATACATTCATTTTCCAATCCAAAATACCACATATATTTTAGGAAATCTAAGTCAGTACTACACAACTCTATAATTTTCATGGGTAATATTTGATGGGTGGGGAACAAAACATTTTCAGAGGCATAAGTCAAGTCGTCAACCATCCAAATCCAAGTCAGATCTGGCAGTCGATCTTGATGAACAAATGAACAATGCTTGTTCTATCAGACCAGTTATTATTATTAGTATTCGAGGAAAAGTTATTCATGGCAGGCAGGCAACAGAAATCATCCTCCCTCATCAGCCTCGCCTCCGCATCGACATACAGCTGATGGCTGAGTGATGACGTCACAACGCTACGGAACTAGCAAACAGCTAGCGACGATATAGCGCACGTTCTATCAAGTGATAATGTTGTGCTAGTCTAGAATATATATCAGCAGATGAGCAGTTATGAGCTATACGGGAGTCATGTAAATTCGCCATATATCGCGTTGTCAACCCGCGTTCCGTGGTTTGAGTACAACGCACAGACGATCGCTACTCACGTTAGCTAGCTAACTTGTCTATCTGGCTACACAGCACAGATACAGAATCAGGGAAGTCTTCTGCTCACTGGGGTATCGTTGCTACACACACACGTAGCTGTCTGTTTTGTTAGCTACATTCTGCTGGCTTGGCTCTGCATTTGACACCCCCGTTTTTCAGGCGGTGGCAACGTAAGTATGGTTTTCAAATGGACGTTGGTTCACATTTGCTTAATAACAAGATTAGAACTGGAATTCTCCGGCTTGGTCGTTTGAAATGGCTAACTTGGACATAGAAAAGCTTGGTGGGTGGCTAGCTTGCTAATAGCTAACTTATTATCGTTAACGTTAATCTGTCAACAGTCAAATACGATAGGCCATCTCATGTTTTTTTATTTTAATTTTTTGGTAAATGATTCGCGTTTGTTAATTACTGACAAGCCGCTATTAGAAATTAGATGTAGCGTTAATGTATTATCTTCCAAGAGAGATGATTTCAAACTAACGACGATGGCTAATATTGAGAGTTTCCTTAATGTTATTCCAAGTTATTTGATCAGTTGTTGTTAGCTAACGTTACGTTCCACCAAATGTCACTGTTATCTAACAGGATCTGTAGATTAAGCTAAGCTTTAGCTCTACTGCTGTGAGGACATGATCAGATGACTGTATGTACATGTAACATAGGAATAGGAATCAGATTGGACTTTGCTTTTGAGAGTTTCACTTTCTCTGTTGCGTTTGTTTTATTTCCTCAGGTGTACATACCAAGGGAGAAAGCTGGACCCTGTACCAGTAGCACAGGCCTTTTCATTACACAATCCAGGTCCATCTAACCATATAGTATTACTCACTACTACCAATCCCACATCTCTGCTTGGCACCAGTATGATGAGCTACGCTGACCCCACCCGACCCGTTGGGACAAGACCCCCCAAAACCAAGCGCTCCAAATGATATGATAGTAGCCGCCTGGATCACTTTCTGTGCCTGCAGGAGCCTTGCACGGGTTCTGCTCTTCCTTTCCTCAAAACCCCCTCCTCCGTTCTGGGAGACCCTTGCCAGTGTGGTCTCCGGCGCTGTAACCATGGGTAACAGCTGCGTGTGCCGGGAGGACAGTGACTTGGAGGACCACCACCACCGCGGCTCTTCAAGGGCGACCCGAGGCCAAGCCAGGCGGGTGGATCATGGTACCGGCGTCACGGTCGATGCCGGAGAGGCTCGGAGCAGTCGGCCCAGGGACCCGGTGAGGCCGCCGCGCCGAGGCCGCGGGCCCCACGAGCCCAGACGGAAGAAGCAGAACGTGGACGGCCTGGTGCTGGACACACTCGCTGTCATCAGGACGCTCGTAGACAAGTGAGTGTTTTCTATGATTCTATTTAAATGTCTCTATACAACATACAATCTTAACAACAAAACAAGACAAAAACCGGAAAAAAACCAAGATAAAACAATAATACACCATAAACACACATATCATAACAGGCCGACAAAATGATGCTTTTAATTATGCCCAAATGCTCGAACATCATGCAAGCCTGTTCAAGGCGTAGACAAGTGAGTGTAACAAGTGGAATGATATAAATAACATGTTGGGATGGGAGGAAGAGGGGGGTGTGATGGGTCGGTTGGTTCAGTTCTCAGAAGCGACATTATGCTCTTAATAATACCAGTGTTTGAACAGAAAAAGCCCTTGTTGCATTTTCATTCACAAAAAATATATTTTAAGTGCTACAATTGGCAGTGGGCAGACCCAGGACAACAAATACAAGAATCAAGGTTGACTGTTTTTTTCCCCCCTCGCAACAGTAGCTTCCTACGATTTCTGGCTCATTTGAAACAGGCAAAAACCTAGAGGTTGATGTCGGATGTCCAAGGGAAGCATAATAACATTAGGTTCTATTGTGGTCATCATCAATCACATGACATTCACAGTGAGTTTGACAGGGTTGTTTGTGGGCAGTGACGGGTACAAAGTAAAAGGCATGCCCCGGAGATGACTAAGCACTGGCTGACTTTTCGGAGGCACAGAGGGGACAGTAAGGGGCAAATCACCGAGGCGTACCACTCAAACATTCCGCTCATGTTATTGTTGAGTTGTTAAGCTTTGGAAAACTGCCTGGATCCCAAACAATGAGTGCCGCTAGAATGTGAACCAAGGTTGGGAATTTTTTTTTCTTCTTTTTCTGTGCGAGACAAAGATTGAGCTGTTCAGTGTGTGTGCTTTAAGCTTTTGTTCATGTGAGGGTAGAGGAAAGCTCGTGAAAGTGTGTTTTTGAGCAACATAAATGCATCAAGAAAACAACCATAAAACAAATACACAACTCACTGTGCCTGCGAGATACGGTCAAAACAACAAAGGCAAAACAACAACCTTGTAGCATTTGCGATATCCCATATACTCAAATCGCATTTTAAGTTGTATTTTGAGTAGTAGGACAGCCCTACATGAAACATGCCTATAGACCAAGTCACCATGTAAACAAATTTACTTCCGGGTACCACTTGGGGAAGGCGGCAGGTTTAAATGTGCGTGTTGTCAAATAAATGCTGTCAAACCCTCTCGCTGTTTTCGGCCGACTACTTTCAATTTACCGTAAATGGTTAAACGGTTGGTAAACATGCTTGTCCGACGTATCTAGCCTTTCTTCTGTGTTTGTTTTATGTAGTGTTAGCTAGCTAATAACGTTTGTTTGTCTGTCAAACTCACTGTTTTTTTGCAGACTTGTTAACATTACAGACAGAGCTACTGACGCCACGTTAATTTAATTTAGCTTCAAGTCTACTCTGGTCTGGTCCAACAGGTAAATTAGATAGTCTGGTCTCCACTAACGTTAGTGAAAGTGTTGTTATGAATGATATTAAACAACAACACAACACGGACGAACCATTTTTGTCTTCTTTGTCTGTTTTTGTCTTCAACACGTCAGTTTGTGCCGTCCACCGCCATTATAATGTGTGGACCTCAGGGGTACCCGGAAGTAAATGTAAACATCCCCGCTGATTTGGTCTATAGTTGCCTGCCTACACATAGGATCTGTGCGTAGTCTGAATCTGATTCCTAATTGCGACGGACTTGAAATTCCAAGCATCAGCAAGGAAATTCAAACCCTGATCGTAGTGCTTGATTGCTTTGATCTGTTTGGAAATGTGAGTATGCAGCAGGTTCATTGAGATGATGCCTGACAAAGGGAAAACACAGTTCAGGGATGGGCTCGCGTGACGACAATGGCGGCAGCATCATCAGCAACAGCAGCTGGAGCAAATCCATCAAAATTATGTGCTTGTCTTTACCCTGTCTATGGAATTACATTACTGACCGGTCACCGGCGCGCCACGCCTACAAACACAAATGCATGCACTGCATACAGTGGAATCATTTATTTATATATACAGATGATTTATGGTTGTAGTCACATGGGCATTTACAGTGGGGATGTACAGTACTTGCTGGTTGAATGCTCTTACCGACGAGCAGCGCCTCCAACTTGGAACTAAAGAGCTCTAAAGAGTGCAACGTGTGCGCGTGCATTTGGCACACATACCTCTGTAGGCGAGCACGCACGGTCGCGCACACACACACACACACACACACACACACACACACGCACACACACACACACACACACACAATACTCATAAAGACACTTATCAGATTCTATGCAAACTTTCTGCCTTGTTTTTCAGTGACCAAGAGCCCCCTTACTCCATGATCACTTTGCACGAGATGGCAGAGACAGGTATGACATGAAATGAACACACACACGCACACACACACACACACACACAGACACACACACACACACACACACACACGCACACACACACACACACACACACACACACACACACACGCATGCACACACACACACAGACAGACACACACACACACACACACACACACACACACAGACACACACACACACACACACACACACACACACGCACACACACACACACACACACGCACGCACACACAGCACAGGTACACACAATACTCAATGTGCACTGGCAAAAGATAAGACAAATCAACTTTGTCATACTTCCTCTGTACAGTAGCAGTTTTCTAAATTGTTATTTCTTGAGGTCATGTAGGCCCATTTACATGCAAAACTACACTGCATTTATGTGTGTTGTTTTTCTTTTGTCTTCTCGATGTAATTTCATCACATTTTACAGCAGTTGTGTGCATCTCAGGAACAGGGGGTCAGTGGGTTTCCCCTCAGAGCTGCCCCGCCAACAGCGCTTGGACTGCCGAAAAGCCTGCGCGAAAGCTCCGCACGCTCCCCAAACAAAGATGGCATTGAGCAGCTTACTGGAGCAGCTTGATGCGTGTCCCCCTGGCAAACAAAACATTTTCTCAATCGGGTTTACAGGACACTAAGCATCAGTGCCATGTGAGAGCAGAGTGTCTCGTGTTTTCAATGTTAGCAGTGTTCCCACACTCCTGGAAAACCCTGGGAAAGTCATGGGCTTTTAAACATGTATTTTCCACTAGCGATGCACGATATATCTGCAATCATGTAGGAAAAAAATCACTCGATGAGTGAGAATAGCGGCACTCCAAAAAGTAAAATGCAAGACTTTTTTGCTCAGGTTTCCATATTTATTTCCGGCTAGACTGACGCGTTTCGGCCATGGGCCTTCATCAGAGCATCATATCTGCAAGCATATCGGTATCGGCTGAAAGAGTCGTTAAGAGTCATTTTTTAATATCGGTCGGTATCCGTCCAGTCAGCAAGATAACGGCAATGTTAACATTGGTTATCGGTATCGGCCAACATTTTTATATTGAGAGGAAACAATGTGGTAAATCTATGATTGATGTGCTTTTCCAAATGTTTTTTGAAATAAAGAAAGACATTCAGGGTCCCCACGGGTCCTTGAAAGTGCTTGAATTTAGGGTAAAATAGTGGTTATCGGCCATAACAGCGGTGCCTCCCTATTTTCCAGGCCTGGAGAAGTTATGAAGTAATAAGAGAAAGTTTAGATTTTTTTTCTTCTCTTGATTACCGTACTAAAATAGTAAAATGTCACAAAAAGCTGCAGGTGCCTAGAGAGAAGGAAGAGCTGAGATGTTGTGTGTTGGTGTTTGGATAAAGACATGACTTCTTGTGCATCATAATGATGTGATGCTCACTCACAGCCTGCGTGTGTCGTGTGCTAGCGTTTGAATTCCCGTAGATGCGTTTGTGTGTCAAGCACACGGTGTCTGGTGCCCACACGGCGTCTGGTGCCCACACGGTGTCTGGTGCCCACACGGTGTCTGGTGCCCACACGGTGTCTGGTGCCCACACGGCGTCTGGTGCCCACATGGCGTGGTGTTGTGTGGCTCAACTACAGCCAAATTGGCTATTGGCTGAGCAGATATTGGACCCTGAAGGCAGCCAAGCAGCAAGTCACTGGAAGTCAGTCAGCCAGCCCAGCCACTTTCTGTGTGTTGCGCCATGTGCTACGATGTTAGCTTCTTCATAAGTCAGTGTGCTGTGGCTTTGATGTGGGCGAGTGATAGTGTTTCCACAGAGGGACTTTCTTACCTGACACACAGGAAGGACTGGGTGTGGAGCTTCTTTTTCTTAATTCAAATGTTTTGCTCTTGTACAAGTCGCAGTGCAACTAATAAACTGTTGAGGAGAACTCTACCAAAAACAACAACAGAAAAAGCGAATTTATTTTGCACGTGATGTCACACATAACCAAAAACTAACAGTTTTGCAGACATTCATCGAGTTTGACAGTTACTGAGAGTTGATTTGTGTTAAGTTGTGGACATCACAGGTCCACAACTTAACTTAGCTTAGATGATAAAATGCTGTTTCAATGCATTCCTGTACCAGGCCCATTCCTGTACCAGGCCCAGTTTCAACATATCTCCTTGTCACTAGCGGCAGAATCTTGTGCATAATCCATGAGTTTGGGTTGTGATTTGAAGTGTTTTTGACATTGTGTTGTGACAGATGTGGTGTCATGGGCGCCTGTTTGCCTAACGGTCTATATAATGTATAGGGGTGTCAAACATGCGGCCCGGGGGCCAGATCCGGCCCGCCGAAAGGGTCCAATCGGGCCCAAAGGATGACTTTGCAAAGTGTGAAAATTGTACTGAGAAGTCCTTCAATCCAATGTGATGCACTTGTGAAGGCTAAGAGGTAGCAGGTGTCAGGAGCAAGTTAAAGTCGCCTATTCATGTGATCTGTATTAATCACTAAATAGTCAGCTATTTTCATGACCTTTGCTTGACTATAGAGAATTGCACAGTTGCCCACAGTTGTAATCAGAGGTGTAGTGATAAATACAGAGGTGGGTAAACTAACCAAGGTGAGTAGTTTACCCA
>NC_139636.1:8298166-8300666 GCF_964638095.1 Poromitra crassiceps | reverse complement strand
GGCGTTTCCATTGAAGTTGCGTTTGAGTGATTCCCCGTTGCAGCAGCTGCCACAGTGATTACGCACGGGGATCTGCCCCATATCCCGTCCCCTGCATGCTCAAATCCAACCAATGGTCAATGCAAATCCCAACATGAAGTTACAATGCATATAAACGAGCCTGATTATCAATTCAAAAGAAAATGAGTCGCAAAATGTTGCTGGCTGCGTGAATGCAGTCAGCGCGACAGGCAGAGGAAAAAAGGTAGCCTAATAGCCTACAACTGGTCCGATTTAGAGATGGAGGGGGGAAAAGGCTGATTTGGTTCTATAATTGCACCTGAAACGTGTGCAATGTATTAGCCTACTCACAGTCACTGTATTCACTTCAGACAGCACCACCGCACCAGTGTGTGCTTTTCATCCTCTCATCTCGCCGCTGTGCCAAATGCGCGCACACAGGCAGCCTGCTGTCACCATGGACTGATTTCTGCCATTAAACATTATCTAATTTGCCCGGCTACGCTTTTGCATAACACTCGTCTTTCTGCTAGGTAGCGTTGCTTCAAAGTTTTCCACTTGCTGCGGAGGTTTTGACACGGCTATCGAACCTTACTTACCAAACTTATTTTCCGCTCCTTTTCCAAGGGATAATATGGGTCACATGACGTGCAAATGCGAAAAATGTGTTTCCATTACACTTTTGCGATAAACTTCTATATCGACACGTCTGAAAAACCACCTCATGAGAGCGAAAAAACTTTTTGCGATATTTGGGAGGTTTTTCGAAATTCACGTGTTTCCATTACCCAATTTCTATTGCGATATTTAGATTTTGCGCATTTCTGAGGGTAATGGAAACACAACTATAGAGGGACACAATGACACAATTCATTGAGTAATGGGGGGGGCGGGGCCACTCTGCCATGACATTTGATCATTATGCCATCAAAGTCAGCAAGGTGCTCCCTATAGAGAGGCAAAAGTGACCGCCTACTTCCTGCTTCAGCACTGTACCAGAGATTTTCATCCCCCATTTATTTTCCCATAGACATTTCGTAAAATGCTTATAAAAATAGTTTTACTTCATCAAACCAAACGGTTCAGATATATTTAGAATCGGGAGAGACCATAGAACATTTCACTCAGACCAAAACTTAAAAAAAACGACATTGAAAAAATATTTTCTTTAAATCATTTTTTTTTTACATTTTGGTTCGAGTGAAATGTTATGCGGCCTCTCCTGAACTAAATCTATCTGAACCGTTTGGTTTGAACAAGTAAAACTATTTTTTAAAAGCATTTTACGAAATATCTATGGGAAAATAAATGGTGGATGAAAATCTCTGGTGCAGTGCTGAAGCAGGGAGTAGGCGGTCACTTTGCCTCTCTATAAATGTCCAGGAAACTAATGTGGTCAGACAGCAACGGCTCAGTGGTTAGCACTGTTGCCTCGAACCAAGAAGGTCCCAGGTTCAAACCCCGGTCCGTCCCAGGTCCTTCCTGTGTGGAGTTTGCATGTTCTCCCCGTGTTCGTGTGGGTTTTCTCCGGGTGCTCCGGTTTCCTCCCACCATCAAAGACATGTATGTTAGGGTTAAGACTCCTGTCAGTGCCCCTGACCAAGGCAATGGCAAAAGAACTGGAGTTGGTCCCCGGGCGCTGCACTGCAGCTGCCCACTGCTCCTAGTTCTAGGAAGGTTCCTAGTAGAGGATGGGTCAAATGCAGAGGATGAATTTCCCCATGGGGATAAATAAAGGATAACTGAACTTAACTTAGCAAGTACATAACGAACATTGTTCGTCAAAAACAGGAAACGGGAAGTAAAAACCATACTGTATGTCACTGGAGACTTAAATGAGTTACAGACTCCTGAAAGACTCATCCTTTTAGGTTAGATAAGTACCGTAGATGCAACACATGGCGACTCTTCTACCTACAACACTGCTGGGCTCTGTTCAATTCAGCTCTATGGATTCTTTCAGGACCGGCAAGTATTGGACTGCTGAGCCCTGGAACCCTGGAGTATCTTCTGGAGAGCCTGGTGAGAGAACGCACACGCACACACACACACACACACACACGCACGCACGCACGCACACACACAGTGGGAACGTGCATAATGCATGAATGGGCATCAAATCAAGTAGCTGTTTTATTTTGATGTTACCCATGGATCCAGGCAAATACATTTTTTCCATCGGTGGTGGATGAGTTGATTTTTTTTTCTATTGGTAATAATTTTTGTGTAGATCTCAGTAAATCATTTCAAAATAACATTTTTTTTCTCTCCACACAATTATTTTAGTACTACAGTGCTATGTGATAAGTCAGTGGAGCACAAGCTGCTTAGCATAATTGTATTTCTCGTCGTTGTCGTTCTCTCTGTGCAGAGCTCTGAGGCCCATCCCACAGTCATGCTGTTTGCTCTCATTGCCTTGGAGAAGTTCTCCCAGACCAGTAGGTGGACCCAATGCATCTCTACATTCACGCCCAACCAGAACCCAATGCATCTCTACCTT
>NC_139636.1:8270666-8293166 GCF_964638095.1 Poromitra crassiceps | reverse complement strand
GTACAGAGAAATTATTTCAGATATACAGTATCTCTCTTTTCATAATTCTGGGTGTAGATATGCAAACTTGGATGTTTTCAAGGTAGCATCGTCGTCGTCTTTTGCAGAATGTTAGGGAATCTGAATGTTGTTTCTGTACCGACACCTATCCTTTGGTCAGTTTTACTGTCTGTACCGATTGGGTTGCCCCTAGTTAGGGCCGGGGATCAAACACACCTTTCGATAAAAACACTGATTTTTCTTTTCTATCGATGTCAATTCTTGAGGCATCAAAGGTGTCGAAAAGCGTCACAATCTTGGATTCGTACAAGAACCGCTTTCTCATAGTTATTTATATCGATGATCTAAGTTGAACACGGTCTGATTCGGTTCAGTAAAGCAAAGCGCGCGATATTTCTAGATAAGTAGAAAATCGACTCTACTGTCATGAAATGAGCTTTCAAAAATACTGGCGCTGATATCAGAGCCAACTGATTTCCAGCACACGCGGCTTCCTCCTCTCTGCTCACATCCCTCAATCTAAAATCAATATATAGCAACTACAACAAGTAAACCAACATATGGATGAGTTTGTAAGGGTGGGATTAGAATTGATAGAAAATGTCTCGGTACATTTAAGCACATTTTCTGTCCCTTAAATTGTGCATAATCGCTTTCAAAGCCTCCGAGGAGGGAGGAGAAAATATCCCGTTCAAATTGTCACCCTGACCTTCTATATGTCGTGCGGGATTGCCTTAGTTGACGCCAAACCTTTGTGGTTCCACCATAGAGTCGTCTCTTAGAACAGACCAGTTCCACCATAGAGTAGTCTCTTAGAACAGACCAGTTGGCTTCCGCAATTTTCAAATGCTTCCGCCATACCGTCTGTACTTCGTGGGGGAGAATCATGCACCAACCGGAATGGGAAGTAGAAAGGCGGGTTTTCCGCTCATTAGTCCAATCAGAATCGCAGAAAGGCGGGTCTTCCGCTCATTAGTCTAATCAGAATCCAATATGCCGCATTTTTCGTGGACACACGTGTCGTGATTGGTCGGATTCCGTCAAACTTCTTTCCTGTCTGAAGGTTTTTTTTCCCAACTTCCACGTGCATGTTCTGGGGGTGTAACGTACAGACTGTGTATAGCTGCATTTGCCCGGATGTAGATGAGACAGTCTGTTTTAAGAGACTAACCATAGAGGGTCAGACGCATCAGAACTTGAGATTGCCAACAACCAAAAACCAGTGACCTTCTTCTGCTCAGTTTTCCGTGTGTATCTGCAGTGCTCTCGTTTTCATTAACCCATTGATACCTGATTGCAGCATTTGCGTGTGGATACACACACAAATGCTGCATCAGGTATCATGCGTGTGGATACACACACAAATGCTGCATCAGGTATCATGCATGTGGATACACACACAAATGCTGCATCAGGTATCAATGGGTTAAGGGTTTGTGATGGCAGACACATGCGGTCAGTGATTCAAACAGACATTCAAACCACAGGATGTGATTGAACTATCATTTTTGTAATGGTGAACGCTGATGTAGAAACGTGACCGGTTTTGGTGATAGTAAGTCCGTTTGCCCGCTTGGAACTCTGTCTTGTACAAAGTTGTTTAAAAACTCATTTATAAAATGGTTTACTGGGGGGGATTTTCCCCTCAATGTCAGAAAGTCCAACTCAGACAGAAAGTCCCAGGTTTCCTCTTAAATGTCATTGTTTTCTGGGGTTGATTGGGGACACATTTCCAAAAATACTACCATTGAATTGGTAGATAAAAAAAACGACCTACAGTGCTGCCCTGTGAAATGGGCGGAAGTATGGAGTGACTGTAGTCGTCATTTTTCACAGCACATTTATCCCTGTTGCACACTTGGGATTGTGAACGTACAGAACAGAATTGAGACGAAGCAAGTTAGTCGGAGCGGTACAGTAACTTCCAGGTTTGCACAAAGTGAGAGTGGGCGGGACTGAGCAACATGTGGTTTCCCCTCTTCATGCGTTCTGTTACTTAACAACAAAGCACATCTCTCTGCTGCTCTATGTCTGCTCTCTTGTTGCTGTGTCCCTCCCTCTCCCGTCTTCTCAGCTCTCTCTTTCTCTCCGTCCTTTACTTGAAGCATCTCCCGGTTGACTGAATAACGGTTGTATTCTGCGGACGGGTGGTGAAATCAACCCATTTTCACTCCCAGCTCGTCAAAAACGTAACGTTCGGTCAGGAACGCACCCCTTGTCGTTCCTCCCTGAAGAGAACGGCAGCCATCTGTCGTTAGAAAGCAACGATGTAGGCAAGGGCGTGGGCACGGCAACGTTAGTCACGTGACCTTGAATTCTGGGAAATGAGGCGGTCCCTCAGGTTAAATGAAGGCTTGTGGAGAAGCACCGGGCTACCGGGGGCTTTTAACCGCCAACTAGACCCGGTGTTGGAAAGGCTGCCATTCAGAACCCCTGGGCTGGGGGCTTAGCCTACCTGGCTGCAGGGCGTCCATCCCCCAACCTTGACCCATATCCAAACCCCTAATCTCTCTTTGTGATTGTCCAAACCCTAACCCCAACCAAGTGGCTACCAGTGCCTAACCCTAACCAACCACCAGGAGGACTAACTGCCTGACGTGAAGAAGTGACGAAAAGGGTTCCTGACCGAACGTGTGTTGGGGGGCGAAATGAACGCGAGTAATTGTGATTCAAGAAAAATTATATTTGTGTACAATTTTAAACGCTCAATTGAAGATGTTTCAGATGAATGATGCTCAATAATTTAGAATTTTCTTTGGTCAAATTGTTTATTAAAGGAATCTGGAACAGCTCTTGCTCCACTAAATAGCATGAACTGGATCTGTAAAATCATTCCAACTATACTGGAGTGATTTGAAGATATCATGCATCTCTCAGTATGAAACAGCATTGTCTGGTCACTGTTTGCTACCTTGTACTACCCAGAGCACCTTGTACGGTGAGAAAAAAATATAAGTTGCATCTATGGCTGGAGGTGAAGTTCAGGACTAAAGAAAAAGGTGCAAGTTGTATTTAAACATTTATAAAGGAATTTTGCCCCAGGGTTCCCAAAGATGTGATTTACTGAAGAATTGTCGTTTGCTGGATTGTGATATTTGTATTAAATGTATGTTCATGTGATTTTTGTCTCACCACTTATTTGACATCTCAAAATGAGATCACACTTTACAATAAAAAAAAAAGCATTTGTTGGATTACATTTGTTAGGAGAAAAAAATAACCCATAGATTTTGAGATGCACAATTAGATAGACTGACCTCTTGAAATAAATAGATGTAATTAGATGTTAATTCTTACATTATTCAAATCACAGGCCATAGCGATAATCCCCAGAGGAAATGCTTATGGTGTTATGGCTAGGTTGTTTGCATGTCCTATGGATTTGGAGGCAAATTAACCCCAATGTATAAAATCTGTCGTGTCGTTTCTGAGTTTTAGGAGTTGGTTGTTACATTACACAGTAATCGGCAATAGATTTGATAGAAAAAGTCTTTCCAACTCTGCCTACCTAGTACCAGCCAAGGCTCTGGCCTGCTCCTGGTGGAACTAACGAGCTGAGTTTTTTTTGTTCTGTCGGACGGAACGGAACGGTGCACACTTGTTCTCCGTTTCCTTGACAACAACACTACGACAGTATTTTATCTGCAGTATCATGGATATCAAGGAGCGAAGTAAGTGTAAAACGCTATGTATGTTTTAAATGACTCTAGAGCAGCTAAAGTGAGTTTGGAAATACCGCCACCAGTTGGGGAAATGTAAGCTATATCTGCTGACGTCAATGTCTCATTTCGAAATGCGTGTTAGCTCATAGAAGATTAGCTTAGCTAACGTTATCGTTAGCCAGTCAGCTAGCGTTAAATAATGACCATTGCTCTGCTGTGTATGTGTGACAGACTAGTAATTTGAAATTGATCGTAGAAGTTAGTCAGTCGATAATACGGCTATCTTATTGAACTTTTAACTGCTAACTGTGTTTGTTCTTACCAAACCACCACTGTCGCCTCCCCTCTTGTCACCAGACGTCCTGGGCTGTGGAAATCACGTTAACATCGTTGAGATGGTTGACATGGAGGACGAGGAGAACTTTGCTATCTCCAAGTATGTGTTTATTCGTGTGTATGTGTCACTTCTGAGTATTTCTGCAGCCTGCCTGTCAGACTGAAAGCAGTGAGAAAACAGTCAACCCATACTACTGTGTGTGGTGTTCAACCAGCAGACCCACACGAATAGATGGATTTACCGTAGGGCTACTGTGGCAGTATGGTACAGGACCAATTAATATCATAATTATTACTTACTGCTATTGTTAGTCTATATAAGTGATATGGGCTTTGTCTGTTTTTCTCCCTCCAGTTCATCAGCTGCAGATGCTGCTTTTGATGCTGTTGTTGGCAGCATCGAGGACATTATCATGGGTAGGATAATAGTGATCAAACTGTTTTATAATACAATATGGTAACACTGGTAAGACTTCTCTTTGTATTAGTATTGTGTTACAAGGCACACTATTTGTGAAAGCTGAATTTCAGAGCAATGTGACATTAAGGAAAGATTTGATTGTCTCGTTGGATTGCATGGAATGTTCAGGCTTATTTAGAAAGAAATCATGCAAAAATGTGATAGACTCTCTCTCTTGAGGAGAAATCCTATTATGAGTACCCCCCCAAGTAACTGAGCTGTCCTTCTCCTCTCATAGAGGAGGAGTTCCAGCAGCTTCAGCAGAGCTTCATGGAGAAACACTACCTGGAGTTTGATGACTCTGAGGAGAACAAGCTCAGCTACACACCCATCTTCAACGAATACGTGCGTTGCTCGCTGTTCAGCTCTATAACCCGATCTAAAATTATGCTTGGCAAGTAAAGTAGTTTTAGGTCAGCATCCGGTGAGCCAAAGTGTGAATGTTTGCTGTGGGTGACTCCTGTAGGTAGACCTGCTGGAGAAACACCTGGAACAACAGCTGATGGAGAGGATCCCCAACTTCAGCATGAGCGCCTTCATCGAGCTGCTCATGTAAGACTAGCTTTCGCTCTCACCTGAAGCCATTTTGTGCTGGCTGTATAACATCCCTCCTAGCAGAATTCAGTCATGTTAATTGAATTGGAGACCAGTGTTGGGAGTAACTAGTTATAATTCCACTACTTTTTGCAGTAACTAGTTTTATAACTAATTACTAAATTTTATAACTGAAATTTAAATGGACTAGTTACTAGTTACTTTTAGGATGTAAAAATAGCGAACAACCTCAGAGGATTATCCGGTTTCTGATCCTGATGATCAGAACCGGCTGCACGTTGCATATTATTCCATAGTAGGACACTAGGTGGCACACTAGTACCTCTAAAATATAATGTAATATAATAATTCAGTCTCTCTCCCCCTCTTCAGGGAGCACAAAGAGGAGGTGCCAAGCGACATCTTCGACATGTTGCTGACTTTCACTGACTTCATAGCTTTCAAGGAGATGTTTCTGGATTACAGATCGGTGAGTTGTCCGCAGGCCTCTTTGCTTTTTGCCTCTGGTTTCCCAATCGATCCTATTCCCATGTTGAGCTGTCCTACAGGTGTACATCATGATTAAGCCTATTGTGAGCTGTCCTGAGCCTGTCAGGTTTTGTTTAATAACACTCATAACTTCGGAGCATGAATCTGTGTGTTTGTAGGAGAAGGAGGGCAGAGGTCTAGACCTGAGCCAAGGACTGCTCGTCACACCCCTGTGCTCTGCTGGCTACAAACATGTCAGCTCCACTGGATCGCAGTGACACACACACACACACACACGACACACACACACACACCTGGGTTAATGATTGCTTCAAGTCATTTTGTTCAACTGAAATAAATAAGCTGATCTGCTCTCTTTGCTTTGAATGTTTGTGTCTTAATCATCAGCAAAGAGAAGCATTTCTGTCACTTTTATGAAATGACATCAAAACTAACATTATTTGGTCAGTTTGTAAACTCAGTGGGTCATGATTTGTGCCTATGTATTGTATGATTCTAATGTATTGTGTGTGTGTGCGCGTGTCTAAGTGATGTGTAATTTGTGCAAGTTAATTTAAAAGTCGAGTCTACAGTTTTTCAGTATGTTTAAGTGTTTTCTACTTGTTTTAACAGCAGTTGTAATTGCTAATGAAGCATATTAATGGTACTGTTTTGTAATGTAAATATTGGTTGTCATATTTGATTGTAAATAGAGATGTTTTTCAAATAAAGATCTATCCTTAAAATCACCAGCGGCTTTATTTGAAAGAGTGCCTGGTTGAGGTGCAGCACCCACCACACATTTCCACATTTCCAATATTCACATTCTTGGTATAAAAGAATATTATATTTCATAAAGCACATACAACATAACAATACCGCCCCCATCTGGCAGCGTCAGGTTATATACAACAGGAGTCGAGCAGAGGTTCATATAAATCCGTAAAGAAAAGCTTTTTTTTTTTACACGGCTGCTAAGAGCAACACCTGTATCTGGGCATCAGTAGTCTCGCTTGCCAGACTCTCCCTACAACGGGGGAGAGTCTGGCTGTACAGGCTGGCACTCTGGTATAGCAGGGGGGGAAGGCTCCGTTTACCTTTACAACCAAACACCAAAAGTACCAAGCAGGCACATTCCAGATTCAATTGTTTTCAGCATGTAGCAACGAGCTAGCGTTGCTAGCAGGCATTTGGGATCGACAGATTCGACAGGAAAGGGATTTTCTTCAGCTGCCGACTGAAATGGACGGCACCAATGGTAGAGCTTATACCAGCAGCCTGTTTCCATGCAGCCAGACCTCTCTCCCTGCAGGGAGAGAAGTCTGGCAAGCGAGACTAGAGCATCATAAAGGCGATTTAGACACTACACACACGTGACTCAGGCATGTTATGATGTCGGTACAGCAGATAAGCTAGAATAGCAACAACCACAAAGCAAATGGCTGTAAACAGGGAATGCTAAACAAACAGCATTTCAATAGATACCGAAGTCTAACATTAAAGAGTCTTTTTTCTTCAGCTATGGGTTGGGATCCCAACATTCATGTGCTTGGATGCAAGGATGGCCGTCCGGGTAGTGCAGCAGGTAGATTCCCTGCCTACCAACCTGAGGGTCGCTGGTTCGAGCCCTTGTGTTACCTCCGGCTTTGTTGGGCGTCCATACAGACACAATTGGCTGTGTCTGCGGGTGTGGGAAGCCCTCATTATGGGTGTGTGTCCTGGTCGCTGCACTAGTGCCTCCTCTGGTCAGCCTGCTCAGGGGGGAGGGGAACTGGGGGGTATAGCGCGATCCTCCCAAGCGCTACATCCTGCTGGTAAAACTCATCGCTTTCAGGCGAAAAGAAGCGTCTGGTGACTGTACATGTATCAGAGGACTGTACATGTATCAGAGGAAACATGCAAGCCTACAGCTCTCCCCAGATTAGAGGGGGTGGAGCAATGACTGGGACACAAGGGGGAATTGGCCAAATACAATTGGAGAGAAAATGGAGGAGGGGGGGGGGGCGGTCATTTAATGAGATGCTATTTCTGCACTTTCTGCATCATAGAGCCCAGACAAGTATTTTGTCAGGCTGTCAAATTTGCGGTAATATTAAATAGGGGGGGGGGACTACTTATTTTCTAGAAACTTCAGTTCCATCTCAATCATCTATTTGTCTTCCAAATGTACACAGGCAGGAACAGGTCATGTTTTCATACAACAGCACAAGTTATTCATATTTTAGCCTACTGGAGATTATTAGCACTTTTCTGGTGAACCCATGGAAGATTGTCACCTGAAAGGCCTGTATATCTGTTATTATTTCAAGATATTTGATGGTATAAATCTGTGTTCACATCGAGTTCATCCTGCTCTTGTGCAACGACCGCTCATCTCAAATGTGACATTGGGACAGAGGATATAGGGAATGAGCCAGTGAGTTGTGTGTCTCAGTTTTCAGTTTCACATTTGGATGCAAACTTTGAAGTCCAGGTTGGGTCGTGTCGTGCCTGAGTCACGAGGGGAAACAGGATTCCCGGGAGCGGGTTGGTTTGACTCGGGTTGGGTCGGGCCTGTGAGTCATGAGGGGAAACAGGATTCCCGGGAGCGGTTTGACTCCTATGGAGGCACTGTGCTGGTGGCAGCGTTTCCTCCGTCGCCCTTCCATTCCATGTAGGAGAAGAAGGCACTGGCACCGTACGCTAAGGTCACCACCGCCCCGAAGAACTGCAGATACAGACAGAGAGAGAGAGAGAGAGAGCATGTTATTCATCCTGAGACAGAGAGAGAGAGAGAGAGAGCATGTTATTCCTCCTGTGGGTCCTCAAAGAGCAGGGCAAAGGTCTGGTACTGCCACTCATCCACATACAGTAGGTTCATATCTCTGATATAGCTGCTGATGATGTTGACTAACACACCTCCATTAGTTGTAAGTCTGCCCTATACGGCTTTTAAAGGCAGTAAAGCAGCTATAGATAGGGCACAAAACCCTATCAGGGCTATATATGCCTACAGGGTGAGAGGCCAGGTGTGTGTGCGCACATGTGTGTGTGTGTGTGTGTGTGTGTGTGTGTGTGTGTCCGTGCATGTGACAGAGAGAGAAATCTGGTCATGTGCTACCTGTAAACTAACATGGACTCTGGCCAGTGGACCAGACCATAAAATATCTCACCTCTATTTCCTGTGTGTGTGTGTGTGTGTGTGTGTGTGTGTGTGTGTGTGTGTGTGTGTGTGTGTGTGTGTGTGTGTGTGTGTGTGTGTGCGTGCGTGCGTGTGTTCTCTCAAACATCCACTTGATGGAGCAGCAGAAGGGAGGCAGAGAGGTAGACATGCAGCAAAGGTATCTGGACTTTAGCTCCCGGCCTGCCTGCCACAGCCTGGTAAGTAAACACGGGAACACCCCTACTAGCCAAACAGTGTGTCATAGTGGAGGGAGGGAGGACACAGAAGAAAACTGCCAAGTGCGGCCTCCTACACAGTGTGCAGACTTTAGATGAGACGGAAAATGATTGGAGGTAGTGAGGGATAGGGTAGGAAGAGATGGATGGAGAGATGGATGGATGGATGGAAGACACTGGCCTGGAGCAACTGGAACATCTAGCAGCCTTAGAAAGTGACAGAAACCAGCTGAGGGCCGGATGCAAAGCTGTTGACTCAAGTTTTTTTCCCCAATAGGGCTCAACAGTCATTTGATGTTTTTTGCCCCAGAAGTGAATTCCCCATTCATTTTCTCCATAGACATTTTGAAAAAAGATCCATATATAACGAGTTTTAAGGCTGGAACCAAACCAAACAGTCTTCCAGAGAATCGTGAGTGACCATAAAACATTTCACTTATAGCAAAAACAAAAAGTAAATCGAAAAAAGTCGAATCGAATATAAGATTATTTTTTTTGCTTTTATTTTTTGACAGGGCTATTAGTAGCCTAGCTTATGTTATGGGAGCTATAAAAAAGAGCACTCATTTCCAGTATCTCCAGCGCACGGAGCTCACACGCTATGCAGCTCGCACGCTATGCAGCTCGCACGTACGTTACGCAGCTCGCACGCTACGCAGCCCACACGCTACGCAGCCCACACGCTACGCATGCAGCTCGCACGTTACGCAGCTCGCACGCTACGCATGCAGCTTGCACGCAGCTCGCACGTCGCACACTACGCAGCTCGCACGTTTACGCAGCTCGCACTTTACGCAACTCGCACATCGCACACTACGCAGCTCACACGTTACGCAGCTCGCACGCTCATGCTGCGCAGCTCGCACACTACGCATGCTCGCCCGCTCGACTGGCAGCGCTAATTTCTACAGTGCGCCATTGGTTTCGCCTTTGAGCTCTTGCACGCTTTGCGTGCTTGCAGACGCAGTTCACACACTTTGCGCGTGCGCAGTTGAGCAATTGGGGGCCTAGCAACCTCTCACCTTATTATAGTAGTGAGATATCATGTATTCAAATGAAACTTTTAAAAACCTCTGATTATTAATTGTGCATTGGTAGCCTAAAAACTGGCTATCAGAAACTTTTAACAATGAATAATATAAATATATATTAAAAATATGAAAATCAGTCAGTATTCCCTGAAGTGTGTTCTTTCATTTGGTAGAGGCATTTCTTCATCAAAGGTCAGATAATGTAGGCTAGATGTGTTTGGTTTTAGTGTGCTTATACTGTAGGTGCGCTTCGGCCCAAGCAGCCCAGCAGGCTGGTCCGGTGCTCTGAATGTCATTGTTATTCAGGACTCTGATGAAGATGCGTCGAAACGTTAGTTCAATAAAAGTTTCTATAGCCTATATACACTTGATCCGTGTGCTACAGTACTTTTGGATTTGATCCAAAGCCTCTCTTCCAGCGAATTAGAACGTTGGTATGATGTAATGACCCTTCCTTCTTTTATAGTTTCCAGGATATTACACTTCTTACACAACGTTGTGGTCACACACACACGCACACGCACACGCGTACACACACGCACACGCGTACACACACACACACACACACACGCACACGCACATGCGTACACACACACGCACATGCGTACGCACGCACACACACACACACACACACACACACACACACACACACACACACACGCACGGTGTGACCACAACGGTTGTGAAGAACATCCTGGTGTAAGAAGAACTTCAGCTTCATTTTCCACTGCTTCCTCCCTGCCACATTCTTACCTCAGACCTGTGTGTGTGTGTGTGTGTGTGTGTGTGTGTGTGTGTGTGTGTGTGTGTGTGTGTGTGTGTGTGTGTGTGTGTGTGTGTGTGTGTGTGTGTGTGTGTGTGTGTGTACAATACAGTTGTACTGTACTCTAAAGATTTTGTTTCACTTCTGAAAACATTAGTTCCGCCTGCGTAGTTCCTACTTGGGGCTTGTCTACAAACTGTCATCGTTCGGTGAATGAAAAAACACAAAGTGAACTTGCTTGACTTGAATACTGTGCATATACCGTATTTGGCCCTCGGCCCGGCCAGTGTACTGTGTGTGTGTGTGTGTGTGTGTGTGTGTGTGTGTGTGTGTGTGTGTGTGTGTGTGTGTGTGTGTGTGTGTGTGTGTGTGTGTGTGTGTGTGTGTGTGTGTGTGTGTGTGTGTGTGTGTGTGTGTGTGTGTGTGTGTGAGAGAGAGAGAGAGAGAGAGAGAGAGAGAGGTCAGGTGTTAGGGTCTTACAGCGGCGGCTGCCAGATTTCCATAGGCGTAGGTGAAGAGGCTGAACGGGTGGACATTTGCTGCGTTGGCCAGGAAGGCGGTCAGATAGAGAACGGTGGCGATGGCGTTGTACAACATCAGCTAGCAGACAGGAGGAGACAACGTCAGTACATCAGCAATCAACATAAAACATGTTTTGTATGTGGAGACACTGGAAGTAAATTCAAACACGCATACACGCGTGCGCGCACACACACGCACACACACCGTCAGGGTCCATGGGACAGAGGGGAGTTTCCTCTGGACACCGAAGAGGAGCATGAAGAAGAGGATGGTGGTGAGGATCCACAGTGTTACGGCCACAAACATCACCCAGCCGTACGCCGGCACCACCGTGTAGTAGTAGGAGCCTGCTATCAATGCCCAGTGGAGCAGCCCCAGAACCTGCAGAGACAGGTTACATAGCTTATTACTGGATGTGATGGTATGTCCCACTGAAGAAGCAGTGAGCGGTTACATAGCTTATTACTGGATGTGATGGTATGTCCCACTGAAGAAGCAGTGAGAGGTTACATAGCTTATTACTGGATGTGATGGTATGTCCCACTGAAGAAGCAGTGAGCGGTTACATAGCTTATTACTGGATGTGATGGTATGTCCCACTGAAGAAGCAGTGAGAGGTTACATAGCTTATTACTGGATGTGATGGTATGTCCCACTGAAGAAGCAGTGAGAGGTTACATAGCTTATTACTGGATGTGATGGTATGTCCCACTGAAGAAGCAGTGAGAGGTTACATAGCTTATTACTGGATGTTATGGTATGTCCCACTGAAGAAGCAGTGGGAGGTTACATAGCTTATTACTGGATGTGATGGTATGTCCCACTGAAGAAGCAGTGAGAGGTTACATAGCTTATTACTGGATGTGATGGTATGTCCCACTGAAGAAGCAGTGAGAGGTTACATAGCTTATTACTGGATGTTATGGTATGTCCCACTGAAGAAGCAGTGAGAGGTGACATAGCTTATTACTGGATGTTGTGGTATGTCCCACTGAAGAAGCAGTGAGAGGTTACATAGCTTATTACTGGATGTTGTGGTATGTCCCACTGAAGAAGCAGTGAGAGGTTACACAGCTTATTACTGGATGTTGTGGTATGTCCCACTGAAGAAGCAGTGGGAGGTTACACAGCTTATTACTGGATGTTGTGGTATGTCCCACTGAAGAAGCAGTGAGAGGTTACATAGCTTATTACTGGATGTTGTGGTATGTCCCACTGAAGAAGCAGTGAGAGGTTACATAGCTTATTACTGCATGTGATGGTATGTCCCACTGAAGAAGCAGTGAGAGGTTACATAGCTTATTACTGGATGTTGTGGTATGTCCCACTGAAGAAGCAGTGAGAGGTTACATAGCTTATTACTGGATGTGATGGTATGTCCCACTGAAGAAGCAGTGAGAGGTTACATAGCTTATTACTGGATGTGATGGTATGTCCCACTGAAGAAGCAGTGAGCGGTTACATAGTTTATTACTGGATGTGATGGTATGTCCCAGTGAAGAAGCAGTGATAGGTTACATAGCTTATTACTGGATGTGATGGTATGTCCCAGTGAAGAAGCAGTGATAGGTTACATAGCTTATTACTGGATGTGATGGTATGTCCCAGTGAAGAAGCAGTGATAGGTTACATAGCTTATTACTGGATGTGATGGTATGTCCCACTGAAGAAGCAGTGGGAGGTTACATAGCTTATTACTGGATGTTATGGTATGTCCCACTGAAGAAGCAGTGAGAGGTTACATAGCTTATTACTGGATGTGATGGTATGTCCCACTGAAGAAGCAGTGAGAGGTTACATAGCTTATTACTGGATGTGATGGTATGTCCCACTGAAGAAGCAATGAGAGAGAGGGGGATGTATGATCATCAAATGGCATTATTTCCCAGCCAGTGCTACAGTAGTGCCGGTGTTTCTGAAAATCAAGACTACATTTCCCATAAACCCTTGCTTCCTGTTACGAGGATGTTGATTTGATGTGGCTCTTTAATGTCTCTCACTCCCCCTCTCCCACTTGATGTGATAGGATGGTCTATTATGTATGCAGAGATTATGTTTCAATTTACACACACACACACACACACACACACACACACACACACACACACACACACACACACACACACACACACACACACACACACACACACACACACACATTAGGGAGGCGCTCAAAGGTTGACCTTTACAAGGCACCCATCTTAACAAAGAACTCCATTCTGCACAAGAGGGACACTGCGGTTATAAGTTAACCCAGTTTTACATAGTAACAAAGTGAACTATTAACTGTAACTATCATCTACTACAGCCATGTATTGACCCTGACCTATACCCCTTCTTCTACTGGACTTCAGTCAATCAATCAATCAATCAATCAATCAATCAATCAATCAATCAATCAAGACGTTGAGGAAAAGAGAAGGCTTCTTGTGTGACCGGTTAAGCGTCGGCTCAGCTTGAGTCTCCCTCAAGCTTCAGCTCTGCTTATGTTAAGCGCCAGGTGTGAACAAAGGCTAAATTTTACTACCCGATTGATTTGTTTGTCAAATTTTAAACCTGAATCGAAAATTACTCCAAGATTTTTTGCAAGAGGTTTAACAGAGGAGGCCAATGGACCAAGATGAGGGAAGATCATGTTGATCAAATGCTGGGGTCCAAATAGCATCACCTCAGTTTTATTTTGATTGAGTTGGAGAAAGTTTGTAGCCATCCAGGATTTGATGTCTTGAAGACAGTTATTGAGGTCGGTCAGTTTGTTGTAATTGTTAGGCTCTAGGGGGAGGTAGATTTGTGTATCGTCCGCATAAAAGTGAAAAGAGATGTATGTGTATGTACCGTACCGATGTGTGTACCGAGTATGGAACCTTGGGGGACACCAAAGAACAGGGGGGTAGATGAAGAGGATGAGTTACTAATAGAGACACCGAAAGATCTGTTGGATAGGTATGAAGTAAACCAGTTTAAAGCAGAGCCAGAGACCCCTACCCATTGGTTTGACCTGTTAATGAGGAGGAGCGACTGTGTCAAAAGCTGCTGTTAGATCGAGGAGCAGGAGAACAGAGCAGTTTCCTGAGTCAGCAGCTAAAAGGACTTGACCTTCTCTTCATCAAGCTCTCTGTGCAGTGCCTCCCACGTTTAAGCATCAGGAAACAGAGACACATTATGGACTCCAGTTTGATGTGCTCAGAGAACATTAGGGAATCTATATATTATTCACAAGTGTCATAATAATTATATTTTATGCACCAAAGGAGCTTCAATTGAGACATCTGAAATAGATGTTGTCAATCATGATGTGATTCCACATCAAAATGTGGTCGTGCATTGTGACATCACTGATGATGTCATCAGCCTTGTGACATCACTGATGATGTCATCAATGATGTCATCAGTCTTGTGACATCACTGATGATGTCATCAATGATGTCATCAGTCTTGTGACATCACTGATGATGTCATCTATGATGTCATCCTTCCTCTACATAACATCAGCTCTCCCAGTACCTCATCCACTCTACAACAGCAAGGAGGAAAGTAAAGTAGCTCATCCTTCCTCTACATAACATCAGCTCTCGCAGTACCTCATCCACTCCACAACAGCAAGGAGGCAAGTAACTTGTGTGTCTGAGTGTCTGTCTGTCTGTCTGTGTCAACTAATCAATGCTGATGCTGTATGCTAATAGATAGAGTGTGGATAATACAGTGGCCTACATGCTTTGAATCCCTTAGTTTTAGCTATGCAACCTGTTTCATTCTTTGTATTTTTGTGCTGCCTTTGCTTGTGAATTAATATATAAAGTGTACAAAGTAGACAAAGTGTACCACATACCAACAACCAGTCAGGCACAAAACATACTACAGTTTGACCTACAAACTCTACAATTATTATTACTACCAGCTTTAGCGCAGGAACCCCCAAGCACCCCCCCCCCCCCCAGCTATATGCAGCTATATTTTTATCTTTTTATTTTATGTAATCCAACTTAAATATTTGTTTAAGCTATTGTTATTCAGTAATCCTGTATAACAATGTTATTTCACACTTTCATTTTAGGTCCGAGTGTCTAGATATGTCTGCTGCCAGGAGTCTACCTGAAGAGCTGCTCCGGTGCTCCATCTGTCAGCATGTGTTCACTGATCCAGTCTGCTTACCATGTGGACACACCTTCTGCAAGGCCTGCATCACACAGCACTGGGATGTTACTGTCCAGTGTCAGTGTCCCATGTGCCGGCACGTTTACAAAAGAAGACCTCTCCTGGGGGTCAGTACTGTATTATCTAAGGCGGTTGCTCAGTTCAGAAAGTCAGCTCAGATGAAAGCCAGCAGCTGCCCAGACCAACCATGTGCCAAACCAGGAGAAGTTCCCTGTGACATCTGCACTGGGCCCAAAAAGAAGGCCCATAAGTCCTGCCTGGGGTGTCTGGCCTCCTACTGTGAGACTCACCTGGAGCCTCATCAGAGAGTCACAGGCCTGAAAAGACACAAGCTGATGGATCCTGTGGAGAACCTGGAAGACAGGGTGTGTAAGAAGCACGACGGACTGCTGGAGCTGTTCTGCAAGATGGACCAGATGTGTATTTATCAGTTCTGCACTGAGTCAGACCACAGATCACATCACGTTGTCCCTCCGAAGGAAGGATGTGAAGGAAAGAAGGTTGAGCTGGGGAAGACAGAGGGTGAAATTCAGCAGAAGATCCAGGAGAGACGACTGAAGATACAGGAGATCAAACACTCAGTAAAGCTCAGCAAGGACGTCTTCATTGCTCTGAGGCAGTCTGTGTCTGTGGAGAGAGGCCAGGCTGAGCTCATTGAGACGATTGAAGAGAAGCAGAAAACAACAGAGAAACAGGCTGAAGGCTTCATCAAAGAGCTGGAACAGGAAATCTCTGAGCTGATGAAGAGAAGCGCAGAGGTGGAGCAGCTCTCACACACTGAAGACCACCTCCACCTCCTCCAAAGCTTCCCATCCCTGAACACTCCTCCACACACCAAGGACTGGACAGAGGTCAGTGTCCATCACTCATCATATGAGGGGACTGTGACGCGAGCTGTGGCCTGGCTGGAGACTGTCAGGAAAGAGACATCCCAATCTCAACCTGTCTGATGATGGGAAACAAGTATATCTTGGTGATGTTACGAAGAATCTCCCAGACAACCCAGAGAGATTTTCTTCTCAAGTCCATGTCTTAGCAGAGCAGAGCTTCTCTTCAGGAGATTTTACTATGAGGTTCAGGTTAAAGGGAAGACTAAGTGGATTTTAGGAGTGGCCAGAGAGTCGATCGACAGGAAGGGAAAAAACCCTCTGAGCCCTGAGGATGGCATCTGGTCTGTATGGTAGAATGGAAATGAGTACATAGCTTTTGCTGACCCTCCTGTCCTCCTCTCTCTGAAGACGAAGCCTCAGAAGGTGGGAGTGTTTGTGGATTAAGAGGAGGGTTTGGTCTCCTTTTATGACGTAGATGCTTAGTTTATTTAGTTTTTGGGGCCGTTGTGCAGAATGCACGGCAGGGCCCTTACATTCCACTCTGTCGCCCAGACCATTTTAGCACGGATTCAGGCAATGTAATGTCTTTCCGCTTTCCAGTCCGGTAGGTGGCGGTAATGCACCTCTGGCTAATATTGTGGCTAGCTCGTTCAGAGAGTTCCACAAGAGCCGTCGTCGGACATTTCACCGTCTGGTGCCTCTCTCGATCCGACTAGGAATTTATTGATTCGATTTTTCAGGAGTTGACATGTATCGTCTTTTTTGTCCTAATGTAAAGCAGCTGTGAATGTGACAGCATTCGGTTGCGGCTGCTCCTGTCCTATTCCAACAACTCAACTTGTTGAGAAGAAGAATGCAAAGAGTCGCATTTGGAAATATCAGTCCCCAAAGTCCCATCTGCAAAAAGTGTGAAAGGGAGTTCCAAACCAAACTGGGTAGCACATCCAATCTCGCCAAGCAGCTGAAAGACAGGCACCCAGACCTGTTCAAATAATTCAAGGTGGGTTACTTCTTTCAAACGGTGTAAAATAACACGTTTAACAACATATCAAACAGACCTTATCCTGTCACATTCGTTTTTGAGATAGCTGGCAATGCATTGTGTAACCAAAAAACGTTTGCGCTAACGTTAACGTAACGTGTTTTGTAATGGAATCATTATGGGACCCGGCTAATACCTGGTACAGCGTTAGCTAGCATAGTGTAACACGTGTGCATGCAATGTTTGTAATGGAAACATTATGGGACACGGCTAATAGCCGGACTTAGCCATAGTTCAACATGGCATCAAAATAAATACAAGCTTCTTTCGGGTGAAACATGTCCGTGAATTAAAACTAGCTACATAAAATTGCTTGCACTCTACATGTGTGTATGTGCAGTTGTCTTTATCATCTCTTTATTTTAGTAAATCTCACTGACGTTACTTTCCATTTAACAGTATGCAAGAGATGAAGATGAAGAGGAAGGCACAAGTCGCGGAGCCCAAAAGACCACCCAGCAGACAATTCCTGATGTTTTTGAAAAGCAGAGGAAATATGACTCGCATGAAGCAAGAAAGTGTGATAGGGCATTGGCAGAATTCCTATGCATCGATCAAATACCAATATACACCGTTGAAAAAAAAGGATTCCAGCAATTCTGTGAAATAAATTAAATTATAATATTTAATATAATAATAAAATTAAATACTTGACGGCTACATGCCACTGGTGTTGCACTGTCTGTACTCACTGCCATACAGAGTTGAATGTAAGAAGAAGTAAGCAGAAGCACATTGTTTTGTTTTAAAGTTGAAGGCTACATGCCATTTGTTCATTGAAAATAGTTGCATACTTTAATAAAGGAGAATATGTTCAAGAAATATCAGTCTGTTTTTTTTACCGTGGTACCGAAATTGGTACAACGGCCCTATGCCAGGTTTCGACCTGGCCTTGTTTTATTTAGTTTATTTATTTGCACTCATTTAAAACATAATATAACAAACATAAACATTTGCCTACATATTGTGCAGGTGAACATCTAAAAAACCCGAGAGAGCTTGTAAACATGATGTCACCTCTTATCAATACACAATCAATAAATTAAAAACAGAAATAAAACTGAATAAAAGAAAAACATAAAAAAGTGTGGGTGTGCTGTGTGTGAAAGGGTGTATGTGGGCAGTAGAATTAAGTTAGGTTCATCAGATAGATCTTAAATTTGTGTTTGAAATGATTGAGAGATTTGGACTGGGATACAAGATGATAAATATTGTTCCATATCTGGACACCCCTATATCTGATAGAGAACTGACAGAGTCCAGTGCGGTAAAATGGGAGGTGTAACAACTTGGCTTGTCTAGTGTTGATATTGTGAACGTTGCAATTTACCTGAAAAAAAGCTTTACAGGGCAAGGGAGTGGAAACATCCTGGGACAATACATTGAAAATAAAAATACATGTTAAGTACTTATTTAAATTGAAAATTGTTAAGATATTTAACTGTTTAAAGAGCGGATCTGAATGAGCAATCCAGTCACTGAAAGTTGAAATTCTACAAAACCTTTTCTGTAATAAATAAAGCTTGTGAAGGTGAGTAGGATAAGTTGCTCCCCAGATTATATTGCAGTATGTAAGATATGGATAGATTAAACTATAGTAAAGGGTTAATAGGCATTTTTGATTAACCAGACTTCTAAATTTACGAATGCTGCAGCTGTTATCTACTCCTTTACTGGATGCACCTTCACTGAGAAACTCTACCCAGTCTTTTGTCCCTGTCATCATGATGGTGGTAAAAACACCGCCCCTCTGATCATCTCTCCTGTCAATCACACAGATTAGACTAATCATTAGTGTTTCTCAGATAGGATTCGTTGACAAGTTTATACATTCAATGGAAATATATTTTTTTCCTGTTTTTTTGTTTTTGTTTTTCAGGTAACATTCATTTTATTGTTGGAGAATTGTAATAGGACAAAGATAAACTAGAGGGAACTCGGTACAGTGCATGCCTCCAGCAACTTTTCAACAAAGTTTCGTGTTGGGAATCCATTTGGAACTTAAATGCTTTTTTGTGATTGGCTACACCCATTACCACGCCTCCTTTTGTCCAGTTAATCAGTTCTTCCTTGACCCATGAGCAACCTTTTCACAACGTTTTGTGGTGTTGGGTGAATCGGTTTGGGAGTTGGTCACCTTTTTGTCATTGGGCACACCCATTGCTGTGCCCCCTTGTGGGCGAGGAAAGTTCATCAGTTCTAAGTTGACCCTTGACTTGCTTTTCTGCAAAGTTTCGTGCAAATCTGTTCTGTTTTGAGATCCTGCAGTGCAGACAAACAAACGGGTGAAAACAGAATTGGTGGAGGTCATTAATGGCAAAAGTAATGTCTCTTGAAAACAATGTTTCTTCAAGTCAAATACAGGAATGGTTTGACTACAGGTTCTGGTTAAAATGGTGAATGCTCATTTCTCATTTCATTTTACATTTAATTTATCTTTTTCTGTTCAGATTATTATATGTGATGACTCAATTACTGAAGAGCAGTTTGGAGTCAAAAGTAATTTGTCACATTTAAAGTGTTTTTCAGAATGAATAAAAACAAATGGAACACAATCGTATGGGCATCACTGCTATGACTGCTATTTACCAGAATGCTTAAATTATTTAACATTTGACTGGTAGCAAAGCTTGAAAAATGCCATTCTTCTGATTGAAGGTAGTTGGAAGTAACAGCACAGAAATGAGGCGTCTATTCCAGTGGTCCCCAACCACCGGGCCACGGACCGGTACCGGGAGGTCAAGTGTGTGTGTGTGTGTGTGTGTGTGTGTGTGTGTGTGTGTGTGTGTGTGTGTGTGTGTGTGTGTGTGTGTGTGTGTGTGTGTGTGTGTGTGTGTGTGTGTGTGTGTGTGTGTGTGTGTGTGTGTGTGTGTGTGTGTGTGTGTGTGTGTGTGTGTGTGTGTGTGTGTGTGTGTGTGTCTTCATGCCAATAGAGAGCCGCAGGGATGACGTATTTTTGTAGTCATAACGCGGAAGTCCCGGACTTCCTGGTTCTTCACTGTTTCTGTCTATGGGATTTTTTTTATGGGTTTTTGCTGCGATGCTTCTAATAATCTCTCTGGGCAACGCTGGCTTAATCAAACGCGAACCAGAGTTCAGTCGGATAATCTTCACACATGAGGACCACTTTCATGAGTTTTGTAGCGTAAATGCAAGCCCTAGAAGTAAAAAGCTCGAGCTAAGCTCGGCTAGCGGCTAAGCGAGCTAAGCTATTTTACAATTTTGGCGCTTCTTTCCGGAAGCGAACAAATTTGCTGTTTTGAGCCCCACTAATTGTAATTAATGAAGGTTCATTATGGACCATACAGTCTTAGGCAAAATAGATGTCAAATATGCTACGCTAAACCATGCACAGTGCACACCTTAAGCAATATTTTGGATGCATTTTATAACACACAGTCCTCTGAGTGCATATTATTATCAATATTGGATGAGGGACTGGATGTCATAAAACAGGAGATTCACTAGAGTTATGCTCCATACAAATATGCCATCACTTTATTGGACCTCTTGTATTTATCTCAAGGGTCGGTAATCACCTAGAGGCAGAAAAACATATTACAGCTCAAGAAAATTTAGTATCACACCTTTTTTTCACAGAGATTCAGGAAGCTTAACACCTTTTGTAGCACATCTACTGTTATTTTTATGTGAAAATACACAGATTTCTTAATAATGCCAGGTGTAAATGGCCTCTCATCAGACATTGACAATATGAGGCCATTTACACCTGGCATTAACATGTGTTTTCTGCCATCAGATTGCAATCAGATTGTGTTTTATCACTTGAAAGTACAGGTGTGAACACGCCGAAAACGCATTGAAGAAGGATTGCAATCTGATCGGCCAAACCACCTCCGGAGGTGGTCAGGGATGCATTGTGTACACATTGAACACAATGTGTCCTCTCAATCTGGATACAGCAACTTTATGCGGATTGAGAGGACACCCATTTCTGCCAACAGATTGCAATCAGATTGCAATCTGATGGCAGAAAACGCATGTTAACGCCATGTGTAAATGGAATCAGGTTAATGTGGTCAAGTACAATCTGATTGCAATCTGGTGGCAGAACACACATGTTAATGCCAGGTGTAAATTGCCTCTATGTTTCTATTTTGCCATAGCTTGTTCTACTGCTACCTGTGGAGCTGTCATTCACTGGCCTTTACTGAAAAGAAAGTTGCTGCCTGCTGTCCAGCTTGCCCAGCTCATCATTTCTTATTATAGGCTATTTTGTTACTGTACTATTACAGCGTCATTATGGAAATGACTGAAGGAACTGTAAATTTAATTGAACAAAAGGTGAAAGGAAATGAGTGAAAGTTTAAAACAAAGAAAGCAAACAGACTATACTCTCATCGAAACTTGCCCCAGGCTATAGCTTAAAGCTGGTGTTGTACTCACACACTCTGTAGCCTATACGAGGGATCAGCCGAGCAGCATTTTGGTAAACAAACCGCTTCACTGGGGGTGGCAACGGCAATGGAACCCTATGGAGCCCAAGTGGCACGAGGCGTGAGTGTCTGACTCTAGCCAGTTAACTCTGTTTACATTTTAAAAACTGAGACAGTTCACACAACTTTCACACGACATGCATATATATTATACATCAAACTCTTGAGCTAATTCTGCTCTCACTCAGAATGTCAAAATATAAGCGATGTGATGTCTAGTTTTTGAGATATTAACGTTTGTTTGACACAACTCATACTATTAGCTGCCGCGGGGTTCCGCATTTCTGGGTGGCAAGTGACGTCACGCTGATCCCTCGTATATATTTCATTATTGCATCTTCTGTATTATCTCACATCAAATATCAATAACCAAAGCTGATACTGACATGGACATCAAACCACATCTACCACTGCTATGAGAATCACAGGGGAAACTATGTGTCTTTAGTTGGCTCTGGTTCAACTCAAACAATTCTAATAGCTTTAGTGCAACACTAAACCTTATCTTTGTTTAAAACTAACTACCGCTAACCTGTATGACATTCCAGACACTGATCAACAGAAGTAATTTCCCTGCATCCTAAAAGATCACTTTCAAAGATAAACTAATTGCGTTCTCTAATGCGTGTATTTACACAACTCTTTGCTCATACTGCAGTGCAAGATACTCTACTCTATCTGTGAAGGACAGCTGAGCACAGGGCACATGATCAGACACAGGTTTCCAGCCAGGAGATGGTGTCTACAAACGTAGACGCAAGCTCCATCTGTAGTCAGACCAGCAAGAGCTGACACAGCTTGTGACTCATACAGCATGGGGCGAGTGAAGAAATGTCCAAGC
>NC_139636.1:8210666-8268166 GCF_964638095.1 Poromitra crassiceps | reverse complement strand
ACATTAACATGAGGGAGGGAGGTTACAGGGATAGTTACAGTTTAACAGACAGCTGAGAGGGTTCCTCTTGTGACACATGAAGTGGGTAAACAGTTAGCCAAAAAATGGAAGATGCCCAGGTGTAACAAGATGAAGCAGAGGGAAATAATGTGGAAAAACTCTTTCTTCTGGGGGCAGCAGATACAGAACAGGATTAGGTCCACATGTGAACAATTTATTTGTAACATGACACTAGCCTGTCTGTACACAATATTTAGAGTAGTTATTAGGGAACTAATGAGGAACTAACTATTAATGGTCGGTTTGGGAGTAGAGGAGTTCATCATTAGTTAATTGCTAAACAAGTGTGGGAACTAATGACAAACTATTAGTTTAGTTAATGGTCAGTTATTAACTATTGTAAAGTGTTACCAATGTATTTGACATTTGAGTTCTGAGATTATTCTTGGAATTCTGGGTTTAAAGTCAGAATTGAGAGAACAACATCATCAGCATTCTAAAATTAAAGTCAGAATTCTGATTACAATGTCCGAATTCTGAGGGAAAAGTCATAATTTAAACTGAGAATAAAGTCCAAACTCATAAAGGCAAGGTGAGCTCATTAGTAGTGATTGTGGCCAGCTGAGGTGCAAAGTGGGACAGAGGTCAGACGTGTGTGTGTGTGTGTGTGTGTGTGTGTGTGTGTGTGTGTGTGTGTGTGTGTGTGTGTGTGTGTGTGTGTGTGTGTGTGTGTGAGTGAGTGCGTGCGTGCGTGCGTGCGTGCGTGCGTGCGTGTGTGAGTGAGAGTCTAGATCTTCTGTGGAACTGCAGGACGGAGTCCAGAACAAATGTCACTAGGGCCATTAAAGTAGGCTATATCTTACGCCTCTCAGTTCACTCATTGTTTAGAGCTGGCCTGTTTGGCTGCACGTAAATGTGTTGTTGGCAGCTAATACTATTAGCAGTGAATGGTGTTGGGTGTATGTTAAGTGTTGGGAACACTCTGTATAGTTGTGTTTGGATTCTTTATACTTGCAGTGATAGCCACATGCTGTACATAGCTGGGGGATTAGCCTATTGATAATTGATTGTTGTACTGTTCCCTCTGTTACAGAAACCACACACTCACCAGTGTTACCACACACACACACACACACACACACACACACACACACACACACACACACACACACACACACACACACACACACACACACATATTGAATTATTTTTTGTACCACACACATGCTACACACACACACACACACACACACACACACACACACACACACACACACACACACACACACACACACACCGTGTTTCATCCTTCATCCTTGTAACCATCATCGTCATCACCAAAATAAATTGTTAAATGGCTCTTGGATCCTTGCATTTTAATCTATGAAATGTATGAAAAACTGTATGCTGAATGGAATAAGGATTATTCCATTCAGCATAGAGTTTTCCCCCCGCACATAACGGTTTGCTGACACACATACTGACAATGGCGACATATCGCACAAGTTCCTTCCTGGCCACATATTGCACAAGCCACATTTTCCACATATTCCATAAGATGGCATATTGCACATATTTCAGTTTAAAGTCAGAATACTCTCTCTCTCTCTCTCTCTCTCTCTCTCTCTCTCTCTCTCTCTCATATTGCTCTAATCCTCTTCCGTAGATCGTTGTGTATAGAGGCTCTGATCTGATGAAATCAAAGACGGAAACATCTGATATTCAAGTCAAGTCAGACTGAAACTGTGAGCTGGAGTGGCTGAGGCATTGAGGCAAGTCAAGGGCAAAATGTCAAACCTGGGAAGTTCCTGCCCCACCAGCAGTGTGATTTAGATCAAACCTAAAGGGATGATTCTCGTTACTGATTGGTCCAAAGCTGCCCGCATCACTCGTGGGGGAAGACATGTTTCACTTGTTCTCTATCCCTATCTATACGAGAAGGAGCCTCCTTATTTTGTTTATCTCTTATCTGTCCTAATTTGCTTTCTTATCTCACTGCCATTGTCCTGGTTATTGTGCATTTTACAGTTTGTCCCGACCATTTATCCCCCCCCTCATTATAAGTTTTTCTTTTCTTGTTGAGGGTCTAAGGTTGGTGGTGCCAGCAGGTAGGCCAGGCCCATTATGTCCATTCCTGCTTGCTTATTCTCAGGTTCAATCGCAGCATTGGTGGACACATGTAGGCTAGACCTTATGTTTTTTATGTTTTAATATCTGTTTATCTAGGCTATGTATTAATTACTGATTTGTTTGTTTGTTTGTTTGTTGGGCGGGGTAAATCCAAACCATAGGTGAGTTATGGGCTAAGTTAATGCCAATTATCTGGTGGATCAATTAGTTAGCCTACAGAACTAGCATAGTGTGTGTGTGTGTGTGTGTGTGTGTGTGTGTGTGTGTGTGTGTGTGTGTGTGCGTGCGTGCGTGCGCGCGTGCGCGCGTGCACACGTGGCTGGGAGAGGGTGTCTCTCAACTGTGGCATTGTTAAAATAAATGTGTACAAACCATGACACGGGCAAAGCTGCGCCTGTATTTCTGTTACGACGGTGACGGTCTCTCCTCCTCCGCTCCCAAAAGCAAAAAGTTAATGTCAGAAGTGACCTGAACGGCCGAGCCAGCGGCCCAATGTTCAACGGGCTCAGCCAATAGCAGTTTCTCATTTACAAGATTCTCAACATTTGTGGCCAATCAACATGGCGAATTCTCCTCCTTTCAACATTTTCAACATTTGTGGCCAATCAACATGGCGAATTCATCCCCCCTTCAACATTTTCAACATTTGTGGCCAATCAACATGGCGAATCCAGCCTCCCCCAGCCCAGCGCCTCGGCCATCCTGACATAAAGGCAATAGGGAAACATTAGGTTTTATTCATAAACCACGAATACATTATTTAGTTGTGCAGTAGATCAGTGAAGGAGAAGGAGAAGAAAAAGACGACGACGACGACGAAGAAGAACACCAACAATTTGTGGCGGAGCAACCGCAACAGTAGCCCGGTTTTCACAGCTCTCTTGCGTCCTCTGCTGGTGTAGCTCGTAAATCCAGACGACAGTGATGGCGCGGTACTTGAACCAAAACAGTCTGTGGTCAAAACCAAAATAAAAACATGAATGCGTTCAAAACTGGCACCTAACGTTAATACTAATACTAAAAGAATATTACGTACACATTACAAACGTCCATCCAGGTTATTTTGGCTATTCTTCTTGTGGCTCCTTGATATTATGGAAAGGATTGACAATCACTCAATTATAGGCAGAAATGTGTCAATCAGACTGCAACATCCACTCGTCTCTTTTCTTCTCAAATGTATCAATCTGACCCCCCCCCCCCAACACACACACTAAAATAAATTTATTTCTGGATACATTTACAAATCATATTCTTAAAATTGGTGAAATAATGTTACCATGGCGTCAAATCTCCATCTTTCGCCACGAAATAGGAAGTGGTTTGTAAATCCACTGGACGGTGGTCACATGATCTACATGCCAATATTCAGTTGTAGTCATAGCTTATGTGGCAACAGGAATCAATCAATCAATTAATTTTATAGGCCTGATTTTGCTGTGAGGTCACATTGCAATTGAAACAATTTCCCAAGAGCATGCCTTTGGTGAGAGCGGCAAGGAAAAATACCCCTTTATGGAGAAGAAACCTTGAGCAGAAGGGTTATATTATTGTGCATTTTTGTTTTGTTAAAATAAATAAATAAAATGAAGAGAAGAGAATAGAATAGAAAGCCTTTATTGTCATTGTACAGAATTACACAGAATACATTAAAATTAGGACCGCTCCTGATCAGTGTGTTAAAATAAAACAAGCTCAGCAAAACAAACATGTTCTAAAATAATAAGTAAAATACATAAATACAATGTAATTTTACCGTATAATATGTGTAGCCTACTTATTGCACTAGAATAACTGTAATTATTGCACTAGTATGAATTAATTATGCACTAGAGACTAGAACGTAATTTCGCTACGTTATTACCGACAGGTCGCGTCCCACCAAGGGTGCGAGTAGTTTTAACATTGCTGCGGGCAGTCAATAACACATACATCACGGAAGCGGGCGGAAATGGTCACAAATCCGGTGGAAGAGGGATTAGAAAACGGTCATGTGCAGTCTACTCTGCAGCTACACCTGAAACACAACACTTATGACTGCGGACCTGAGACTTCCAACTAAATCTTTTCCCACAAACACAGCAACTGTACAGTTTCTCTCCTGTGTGGAGTCTCATGTGTTTATTCAGATTTCCCTTTAAATTAAATATTTTACCGCAGGCCACGCAGCTGAAGGGTTTCTCTCCTGTATGAATTCTCATGTGTCTCTTGAAGTCTCCTTTATCACCAAAACTTTTTGCACAGTCTGAACAACTAAATGGTTTCTCCCCTGTGTGGATTCTCCTGTGTTTATTCAAGTCTCCTTTAATACGAAAACTTTTACCACAGTCTGGGCAACTATATGGTTTCTCTCCTGTGTGGACTCTCATGTGTCTCTTCAAGTTTCCTTTATCACGAAATCTTTTACCACAATCTGAGCAACTACAGAGTCTATCCCCAGTATAAGATCTCTTATGACTTATGAAGACATTGCTTCTCATTGAGTCTAAACCTGACTGAGGTTCTGTAGTCTCTGTCCAATCATCATCACTGTCTTGAGTGAATGGGAACTCTGTGATATCAGCTTCATCCGGCCGTTGAAGCTGCTCTCCCTCCTGTCTGGTCCAGAGTTCCTCTTTAATGTGTGGGGACTCTGGGTCCTCCTGGTCCAGACTGGGGCACCAGTCCTGCTGCTTAAGGGGAATGTATTCTTTAGAGACCAACAGCTGCTGGATGTCTGGAGGCAAGGCTGAAATGCACACCAACAGAGTGAGCATAAAAAAAATATATATATATATATATATATATATATATATATATATATATATATATATATATATATATATATATATATATATATATATATATATATATATATATATATATATACACACATTTATTTATTTATTAGTCAATATCAAGCAGCGACGACGACATGCTTTGAGAGGAGAGAGCATGGAGAGTTGGACCACGCAGACTTGCGGATGGCGGCGTTGGATTCGGGGTGAAAAAATACTTATAGTCCTTTATAGGCATCGCGATCTGACCTTCCGTTTCCCAGAAAATGTAAACTTTTCTCTGATTGGATAATTTGAGGTTGGCGCCAATTTTTATCCAATCAGAGAAAAGTTGACATTTTCTGGGAAACGGAAGGTCGGATCGTGATGCCTATAAAGGACTATATGTATTTTTTCACCCTGAATTGAAAGATACGTCTGCCCTGCATGCAGGACTACAGGAGAGAGATATAGAGGACAGCGGGGGGTAGGGGGTTTCAAGTCACTGACCAAACACTCTATTTCAGTGATTGCTGTCAGAATATAGAGCCATTTAACACTTATTTTAACACAAAAACATGGCTGAATGTACCTTTAAGTTTGTCGGTGCAATTTGCGTCCTGGTTATCTGTTACAGATAACAGGACACGACCAGACAGGCGACCACAAAGGTTGGCCATATCTGTATTGATAACCAATACAGATATGGCCAGCCTTTGTGGTCGCCTGTCTGGTCGTCACTCCGCCACAGTATCATTGCCTACATGTTAATTTGTCTATTTTTATCGATGTAGAACTGCTCAGGTCGCAAAAATCACAAAAATGTACGTTGATCCGAAAAAATATGTGCCGCAATTTCCCTCAGCAGAATTTTGCAGTTGATATGCACGGTTGCCTTGACTGGATATAAGTGTGAAAAATTGTATTGATGTGCAAATGAATCGCACTAAATAAATAAATAACTAAATAAATGAATAAATAAATAAGGACCTTCATTAGCACTGTGCCAAACTACACGGATGTCTGCTGTTCTACTCACTGTATTTATTTTCTCCGTCGGCTGCTGGTGTCATCTGCTGGGCTGAAGTGCCAGCCACAGATGGGTCTCCCTCCCTATTGTGGGTCAGGCAAAGGAACGAATGCTCAGTCTGGTCCTGATCTTGACTTTGCGCACCGTTAGAGTTGTACGTGAACTTCATGATGTTGGCCTCCTCCGGCCCTTGAAGCTGCTCTCCCTCCTGACTGGTCCAGAGTTCCTCCTGTTCCTCTTTAATGTGTGGAGGCTCTGGGTCCTCCTGGTCCAGACTGGGGGTCCAGTCCTCCTGTTCATGGGGAAGCTCTTCTTCTCTGACTGACAGCTGCTTGTTGAAAACGTCTAGAGGGAGAAGAAAAACAAAAATAAAAAGTATCCAATTTGACATTCAATGTAAAATACAGATCCTGACTTTCACACAGTAACGGTGTGATGTTTGTGACATTCACACTTTGTGGTATCTCCCTCTGCTTTGTCCTCCCACACTTCACTGGCTTTTAGCGGTGAAGCAGAACAGACTGAACTGCACTTGACTCAGATCAGGTGATGGTTTGCACAGGGAAGAGTGTGCATTGTATTTACCAAAACCTCCAATCACAAAACCAAGCTATTCACCAACGGTCCAATGGCTGGTCAGAAAATCAAGCCTCTTTGCACCTGCTGTTAACGCATATAATGTAAATTCTCTATAAAGCTCATTATTTCCTCCGGGTGATTGTTATTTGTAGGTGAGGCCATGCAAAGCAAGATTATGTCCAAAGTGTCACTAACAATTTACAAAACCAAATACAACAAATTATGTATGAATGAGAGATGCATGAGATGAAAGGAGACGTGAAGACAGGGCCAGGAGAGTGGGAGGGTTGTCACACTTTTAGATGTTTTATTACAGAAAGTCTCTGAAACCCATGACTAAAATAGTCATACATTGTTGTCATATTACTTATGCTTGGAATTCTAATGAAAATAAATTACAGGGGAATGGCTTATGATCAACCGCTTATATGGATCAAAAAGCTTGGTACAGAATCATTATACAGATGTTGTTGCCTGTTTGAATAATTCGCTTATAGTAATCAGGAGTCCACTGGCGCTTACAGCAGTCATTTTGGGTCTTCTTATACATACAGGAGAACAACTCCTTCTCCAACTCCATAAAACATTGGCTATTGAACAATCAAACATGCATTCATACTCTGGGATAGCATTTCTCATTGTTTGTCATTGTTTGTCTGCTTTGTACAGCATGCGGTTTTGTCTGTGCTTTTACTGTAGACCCGGGGCTGCATAATTGTGCTTATATGCTTTTGTTTGTTTTATGTGCTCATGTGCTGCTGTTGCTCTGGCATGTATTATATACAATATGCTAATGTACTCTTGCATGTTCTTTTTTATATGTGCTCATGCATGTTCTTTTTATATGCTATCAACCTGCTTGTGCTTTTCTTCTTTTATATGCTTTTGTCTACTTATATCGATCTGTATCTTCTGTACTATTGCATGTGTTTGTTAATGTTTTACAACATCAACCTGCCAGGGACTGCAGATGAAAATTAGCCTGTATGGCTAAATCTGGCACATTTACATGATGGACTCATGTGCTCATGTTAATTAATGTGCATTGTCCCTTTTCTTAAATAAATAAACAACCACCAAACAATGGGATTTTTTTTTAAACTACAGTAATTCTCTATTTTTTACTTACAAACTGCCAAAAATGAGCCAATCAGATGCAGTAGCGATACCCAGTGCACATTAGGCTTGGGCGGTATTATGGTATACACCCACGCTGTACACACAGGCTCTGACTAGCGCACTTTCACCATGCACCTCTACTCTACACTCTTACACAGGCATCCAGTCACCAGTACATATTCCACTCAGACATGTTCCTATAGGACCGCAATGGAAACAAGCTGCCAGCTTTATTGTGTTCATCCTTTTGATAATGGTGGGCCTATGTATGTACAGTATGTGTGACAGGTATATGTGTTAATTGTCAATAAAGTCTTCAATCAATCAATCAATCAATCAAAACCGCCACAAACAAACTGGACTAAAGGAGAAAATGCTCTGTAGTTCACCAGACCACTCAGGACAGACCGTTAAGCAAGAGTTGCACCATGTGTTTGCTTAAACGTGTGTTTTCACACCTTTGATTTGAGTGATACCTCTGAGGTTGGATCTCAGACATTATCTCACATCATTAGCAAAGGTGTGACATTGTGTTTCCTTTGGTAGAGAGACACACAACACAGCCAAAGAAGCTTTCATTGCGTGTGTTTTCATATTGCATTGCAATAGCCTGATCGTGTACTAACTAGTCATCAATGCTGATACTGTATGCTAATTCCTTAGATAGGCCTAATAGCTTAGCCCCATTTGTGACCAAAGTCTCATCGGCAAATGAATGGCTCCGGGACTTGGTCACAAATGGGGCTAGATTTGGAGTTGCAAAAATGACTTATGTCATGTGTGACTTATTTGATTCATCCTTTATTTAACCAGGCGAGTCCCATTGAGATTTCCATCTCTTTTACAAGGGAGCCCTGGCCAAAAAAGCAGCAAACAGAAGTTACAACAATACAACACAAAACCACAAATTACAATTACAAGGAATGCAAATATACAAATTACACAGTGTACAATCTCAAGTAAAACAGCTACAAACTTCAGTTTTTGACTGACTGCAGCAGACTTTTAAACCCATCCAGAGGGATGATGCGATCTAGTTTGCATCTTTCTGGAGCTGATTCCAGGACCAAGGAGCATAATAATAACTAAAAGCAGACTTCCCAAATTCTGTGGAAGCACGAGGAACATTGAAAAGTACTCAATTCGGAGAGCGCAAGTTAAGAACTAGTAATGCGATTGAAAATGTGATTTAAGTAGCCAGGGAGTCGCCCTATGATGGCTTTGTAAATAAAAGAATATGCCAATGAAGCCATAATACGATGAGATAAATTATGTCAGACCTGCCCTTTCACACAACTGACAATGATGAGTGCGTGATTTAGCTTCTCTGTTAAATACAATTAAATAATTCACTCCAGTCAGTGCCCTATTTTGGGATCAGAAAGGGGTGGCTAATTTGAAGCTATGTAACGTTATTATTCTATACATAACATGGCAATGAGCGTTTACGTTTTACAAACCTGTTGTCGGCGGGACCTGCGGTTTGAGCACAGCGCACAGTAGTGCGTGCTGGCGAGCGATCACCTCCTGGGACAGGGCGGCTTCCTGCTCGTACCTCGCGATCGTCTTCTCGAAAACACCTAGAATCTCCTCTGCCGCCGCGTGCAGCCGCTGGTTCACGAACACCCTCAGCTTTTGCACGCCAGCCATTTCCAGCTCTGAATAAAGAGCAAAAACAGAGAGCCTAGTGGCGGAGAAATGACCCACTAGCGTAACGAGCTGTTTACTTCCGCCGGAGTACGTTTGTGGTGACACTTCCCGTTTGGGCCTTCGGCCTTCAAAGTAAAAGTGTAAGTGCATAATAAAAGGTGTACATAACAGTTCTACGAAAACGATTACATCAGATGATTAGCATAAAAGACTAGGCTATTTATTTTGTAATTGTCCAGGTATTGTGCCTTTTTTCCTTGTGTGTGTGAATTGCAAAGTAACGTTTTTGTCGTTAACGCCTTTAATCTGAAATGAAAGGACAAAATAATTATTGCAGAAACTATGCCAATGATAAAATGTAGAGAACAGATACACTGATTCTAGAATTGCTTGTACTTTTCGCATCTCCCATGTTAACATCTTGTTATTTTCCCCAAAATGTTGTAAATCAGTTTTAAATAATAATAATAATAATAATAATAATAATAATAATAATAATAATAATAATAACAACAACAACAACAACAACAACAACAACAACAACAAGAACTATTATTATTATTATTATTATTATTATTATTATTATTATTATTATTATTATTATTATTATTATTATCATCATCAATTTATACATTACTAAATCACTTCCACTGGTTCTGCAGCAGCAGCTTCTCCATAAAAGTCAGATAAAATGTTTTGAAGAAAAATGTAGCAAAATTATACAAAATGCCAAATAAAAGCTTTTATTGGATGGTATTTTTTATTTTCATTTTCATTTTTAATAAAAATGCATACAGTTGTTACAGCATCTAATGTTCACATGAATATTTGCATTGATCATAACCGCAGCTGCAACCCTGTATATTGCTTCAATCTGGTGACAAAATGCATTTCACATCCCAAAATTTTTACACCACTGTAGGCCTACATGACAAACAAGATAGCATACTGTAGGCGCGCACGTGTGTGTGTGTGTGTGTGTGTGTGTGTGTGTGTGTGTGTGTGTGTGTGTGTGTGTGTGTGTGTGTGTGTGTGTGTGTGTGAGAGAGAGAGAGAGAGAGAGAGAGAGAGAGAGAGAGAGAGAGAGAGAGAGAGAGAGCTGATATGCATGACAAATGTTTCTTGGAACATGTTGTATGAATATGTAGTATTCAGCTATAGGGCCTACTAACCTTCATCCTTACCTCTCCACCACAGGAAACGGGGGGGGGGGGGGTAGTTGTTTACTGTAGATGTTAAACTGTCAGTTTATGCCACAACCAATGACATAACAGGAAATGTAATGAGCCTGGATGCAGAATGCACAATTGTGGTTAGACACAATGATGCGTGAAGATGTGATGTGTGTGAACACTGTCTTGTCTCTCTTATATTAAATTTGATCGTTTGCGGGTCTTGAATAGCTTGGGTTGGTACATTTGAAAAAAATGTCTGGAAAAGTATGGAAAATGTTGTGGTTTATGTCTAATACACACATAATTATAGCCTTTATGTTGTTGTTGTAGACCCACTTTGAGTTTACAGTTTTTGTTATGTGAAGACTAATGTTCAGATATAGAGGGATGCTCCATTACCCTACAACTGTTACTGTCAGCATGCATTCAAATACCCACCAAAATCAAATCCAGCCAAGAACTAGCCTACCTAGAAAAAACGGCTTCAAATTCAAAATTGGCCACAGTCATCATAGGTATCATGTCACACAGGCAGGGCCGATTTTACCAACGGGCTTACCCGGGCTGAAGCCCGGGCCCGGGACATCAAGGGGCCCAAAAAAAAAAAAAAAAAAAAAAAAAAAAATTAAATTAATTTTTTTTTTTTTTTTTTTTTTTTTTTTGGGACCCTTGATGTGTTTTTTTTGGGCCCCCTGTCCAGGGTCTTCGCAAAAAATGTTTTTTTTACTGACGCCATTCAATTTTTTTTGCAGAGTAATAACATCCACTGTGGGAGGGTGTCCACCTGCTATGCCGACCACTCGCAATGCCGACCTTAGGTTTAGGCGTGGGGGGTGGGAGAGGTTAGGTTTTGGGTTAGGGTCTGGGGGAGGTTAGGTTTAGGCGTGGGGGTGGGAGAGGTTAGGTTTTGGGTTAGGGTCTGGGGGAGGTTAGGTTTAGGCATGGGGGCTGGGAGAGGGGAGGTCGGAACAGCGAGAGGTCGGAACAACGACATGGAACCCTGTGAAAGGGCTCCCGAATTTGTAGATGAAATAGTGCAATTCAAAGAATTCATCAAAAACAAAGACAATAAAAGTGTGCGGCACTTGCTTCAAATAATAAGGAAGAGGAACCTGTCATCAGTTTTTCCAAATGTGGATATTGCCTTCAGGATTTACTTAACTCTCCCTGTAACAAATGCCTCTGGAGAGCGCTCCATTTCAAAACTTGGGCTTGTCAAGAACAGGATACGGTCTACAATGGGACAAGAAAGGCTCACCCACTTGACATTGATGTCATTGGAAAGTGACATTGTTAGAACATTGGACTTCACCACTCTAGTCAAACGCTTTGCCACGGCAAAAGTCAGGAAGAAGACATTTCAGGTACGAACAGACTTGAATACTGCTTGATTGATTTGTGCAATAATTGTGAGAATGTGTGTGTGCACTGTAATAATAACAGCAATAATAAATACTAAATAATATAATAAAAGTGCTTGTTGTGACATCTCAGTGGCAATGTTTTCTTTCCAATCAGGCTGTTTATGAAAGAACATGATGTCTAAACCTACAGTTTGTGTTTGTAAGTTAGAATGCTGACAGGAGAGCAGGTGGTGACATGAAAGTTAGTGAGAAAAGGAGAAGATACTGAATAATGACATCACAACAGTATAATCCTAATGTTGATTTAAAATGAGATATTCCTTTAAATACGGCTAAAAAAGGTAAAAAAAAAACACTCAAATTTTTTTTCGGCGGCGCCCGTTGGGCGCCACCGAAGCCCCCCCTTCCGCTTGAGGGGGGGGCCCTGCAGAGATGAATAGCCCAGGGGCCCATGAAGTGTAAAATCGGCCCTGCACACAGGTAACACTTTACAATAAGGTAGCCTACACAAAATGTATGGTAGTTAGGCTACTAGGAAACTAATGAGGAACTAACTATTAGTTAATGTAATTTAATGACTAGTCTGTCCGTTCCAGAGTAAGCAGTTAATCATTCATTAATGATTAGTAAATGTCAGTTCAGTTTGTATAAAAGTTTGTTTACCGTATTTATTATATAAAAGGGAGCAAGTGGGCAATATTTGTCTGCTTTCTGTCTGTTTCAATTTTTGTCCCACTGATGATGTGACATCAGGGACATCATTAGTGACAAAAATCATCTGATGACATCACTGATGATGTCATAGGCACTGATTATGTAGTAAAACAGCTCAAGGGGTAGCCTACATGAGACAAAAAAGGTTGGGAAACACTAACTGTAGCCTACATGAATGGTTGGTTGAGGAAACCCGAGATCATCTACATTACAAGATTTGTACTAAACTACTATAGTGCATGATATAAATGAATGTTTGATTGAGAAAAACAGAGATAATCTTAGTAGAAGATTTGTAGGCTACTGTGTAATTTTCCACTGCAGTTATATTCATTGAAGAAAGTTGATTGTTCCTTGTGAATCATCATCATCGTCTTCAGTTCCAACCTTCCTTTTAGGGGCACCTTGTGGTGCTTTGAGGAAAGTACATGTTGACCCGAATGTTGAGATGTGGGCATGCGCGGGAGCTTGCGCTCTGTTGTTGCTGGCAGGTTGCTACTACAGTCAATAATGGTTGCTACTACGTTGCTACCAGACAACACAACGTATCGTGATTGGGGGACTGTCCATCGTTTTCGTGTCGCTAAAGACACAAAAATAAACATCAGAGCCATCGAAGCAGCAGAAGAGTGTCCTTCACTCTTTTTACCTCAGACTCTTGTCTTCTCGGTAGCCTACAAATACAAAGCTTTTTAAGTTAGCATACCTAGCTAGCTGCTAACCAACAGACAGCCAGGCACGGGGCTTAGCAACACAACGCTAGCTGACTATTTGATCGAGCAGTTGTGTTTTTGAATCAGAAGCAACGTTATGATGTCTAACGTTCAAGTCCAGAAGATGAGAGCGTTGGTGAAGCAGCGGCTAACTGCTGCTGCTGAAGAGATATTTGGGCTGTTTGAAAGAACGATAGCGGAGTACGAAGAAGAGATTGCTCGCCAGCGCAGGCTGCTAGAAGATGTTGTGATGCCTGAGATCCAGATCCACAAAGCAGGTTTGGGAAGGTTTTTCTACATACTCCACACTGATCAAGTGACAGTTAACCCTAACCGCAGTTGCTTTTAACAGGGTTCATACAAGGTCCTTGAAGTGCTTGGATTTTGAGGGGGGGGAGTCAAGTACTGGAATCTATCTGTCTGTAGGGAGGTAGGGCTCTGTCTGTCTGTCTCACTGATGACGTAATCAGTGATGTCATAAATTGAGGCATTGTGACATCACACACACACACACACACAAAGTCCCAGTGATGATGTCATCAGTGATGTCATAACTTGTGAGTCACAATTTAGTGATGGTCACTCAAGCAATTGTGATGTCATCAGTGAGTGATTTCATCAGTGATGTGAATTTGAGCAATTGTGTGCTGCGCATGCCAATAGAGCAGGTGAGGCCACGCAGCAACCAAGCTGCAAGCGAGTGTAACCGAGGTGAATCAGCACGGATTCCTCGTGAGTCCTGAGTGGATTGGTAAAACTCACTCCCCAGTATAAAGGCATGTTAATCAGTTCCACCAAGGGAGCTAGCTCTCTTGGTGTTGCGGTTAACATGTCGGTTAACATGTCGGACTCCCAAGCCGAAGGTCGGCGGTTCACATCCCACCCCTGGACAAGCCCATAACATGGGTTGCTCCAAGTACCACCAACACAACGCCGTTACATTTGCAATGTCAATAAAATACCCAGTGAGCACCAACCGGGATTCAGCATTGCTTTGTAGTTGGAAACATTTGGTCTGACATCCTCTTTTCAACGTGCTAAAATGCGGTTAACATCAATGTGTCAGATTATATATATGTACACACACACACACACTAGAAAGCACTCGATCCCTAGGCTCACCTTGCATACGCGTGGCCTCGTGTAACAGCGTTGTGTTGGTGGTACTTGCAGCAACCCATGTTAAGGGCTTGTCCAGGGGTGGGATACGAACCGCCGACCTTCGGCTTGGGAGTCCGACATGTTAACCGCAACACCAACAGAACTAGCTCCCTTGGCGGAGCGGACTAACGTGCCTTTATACTGGGGAGTGAGTTTAACCAATCCACTCGCTACCACTCGGGAGTCGGGACTCACGAGGAATCCACGCTGATTCACCTCAGTTACACAAACATGAAGGGATATTATCCATCTCACAGACTGAGTATGCAAAAACTACAATGAAACAGTTTTGACTAGCAGTGGGCTGCAAATAGGTCCAATTGGGAGCTAAATCATGGCCACACATGGGACATGGGTTACGCATACCATGTCGCGCACTCATGCTTTCCTCTGTTCCCAAAGATGATGTTTTCATGTCGGCAAATGGTCCTAATAAAGTCACAAACTGACGTCTATTGGATTTGTTCACCTCAAAGCAGGTTGAGAAAATGTTATGTGGGCGTATTAAAAAGCATGAAGAGAACTGGTGAGAGGACCTTATTAAAGCCTTTTCTTTTCATTTCATGCATTTTTCAATGTGTTTGGATGATTCATGTCCATTTGAACTACAGAACATTGTAATGTATGTGTGCTACTACACAATTAGCCTACCTTAAGATCCCTCAAGAAAACCAAAATAACAAGCAAACTGAAAGTGTGTAAATAATAATGATGAAAATAAAGGGGACCAAGGTGTAGCCCACTGCCATCTGCTGGTGTAGAAATGACACTGCCTCTTTAGAACTTTTGTTTGAAAATGGCAGCGCAGAAACCACATTGAACAACATTACTTCCAGGAAAACGCTGTCTATATACACAAATTGTGTTTTACGCGTGAGGCTACAAAGAACCGTCGTCTGAAGGTAAAAATACAAAATGAGAACTGAGGGTGTAGTTATTCGTAGTTGTAACATAAGGATTTGCATGCTACATGTTGTATTGTATAAATGCAGTCCATTTACCATTTACCATTTACCATTTTTCAGTCTTGCTTCCAGACGGCCAGCGGATGTTGCCTCCAAACGTCCAGCAGCTGGTGGTCAGTGAAGAAGAGGTTTCCCCTGAGCAGCAGGACTGGAGCCCCAGTCTGGACCAGGAGGACCCAGAGCCCCCACACATTAAAGAGGAACAGGAGGAACTCTGGACCAGAGAGCAGCTTCAAGGGCCGGAGGAGGCCCATTTCACTGACTTCCCATCCACTTCTGTTCCTGTGAAGAGTGAAGATGATGAAGAGAAACCTCAATGGAGTGGAGCAATAAGTTCACACATGAGAGTCCAGACTAGAAATAATCCCTTTAGCTGCTCAGTTTGTGGTAAAATATTCAGGCACAATGACCTGGTTAGACACATGCGAACTCATACAGGGGAAAAACCGTTCAGCTGCTCAGTTTGTGACAAAAGTTTTAGTCAAAAAAGTACATTGGTTACACACTTGAGAAGCCATACTGAGGAGAGACCATTTATTTGTTCATATTGTTGTAAAAGTTTTAGTGAAAAGGGAACTTTGAAGATACATATGAGAGTCCACACAGGGGACAAGCCATTTAGTTGCTCAGACTGTGGTAAAACATTTGGTTGTAAAGGATACTTGAAGACGCACATGAGAAGTCATACAGGAGAGAAACCCTTTCGTTGCTCAAACTGTGGGAAAAGTTTTATTAAAAAAGGAGATTTGAATAGACACATGAGAATCCACACAGGAGAGAAACCATTCAGTTGCAGTGTTTGTGGGAGAAGTTTTAATCAGAGGACACATGTCAGACAGCATAAGTGTGTTGGTGAGAGCAGCAGCAGGTGAAGCTGCAGAGCTGCTGGTTGAGCTGAACTGTTCAGCAGCAGACAGAGACACATGATAGTGCATCATTCAGGAGGAAACCCAAACTCTTTTGGATTGTGTGTTGCCCTTAGTATAGGGCGATAGTCAGACCGAATGGCCATCATTCCCACTCCATTGTTCAGTCTAAGATTTCCCTGAACCAATCACTATTCACTAGTGAGCGACGTACCTGAACTGATCACTAGTGAGCGACGTATCTGAACCGATCACTAGTGACCGGCATATCTGAACTGATCACTAGTGACTGACGTACCTGAACTGATCACTAGTGACCATCTGAACCGGCCACTAGCAGGGATTTGATTTTAGTTTTTTCCAGGTCTGGAAAAGTATGGAAAAATATTTGTGTTTCCAGACTATTGTCTATTGTGACTATGTGATTATTTGTGTTTCTAAATAATACAATTATGAATTTCGAAAAAATTAATTGATAATAGAAGCCGAGTGACCGGCATATCTGAACCGATCACTAGTGACTGACGTATCCGAACCGATCACTAGTAACTGACGTATCTTTTTTCTACCACTACTTTTACTTCGAAAACCCCTGAGCTAGAGTGTTTGCCTTGCTAAAATCTACTCCTGTGTTCTGTTCTCTCTTCCTCCCTCCCTCCACTCTCCTCTCTTCTCTTGCTATGCTTGTGTTTTTAATAAGTTTTATGTAAGTTGTTCATTTCTGTTTCTTGATTGTGCTTAGTTAGACCTAGCCAGACACATTCTCTGTAAAGTCCTCTGGGACATGGGACATGCTTGTGAATTAGGGCTATATACAAATAAACTTGACTTGGTAATTTGGTAATGTGTTATTTAACTAAATAGGTTAGTCAAAAGACAAGTCTGTTGGGGGAGGAAGCGGTGGAAGCCGGAAGGACTGGAGCTGTAGTAGGATAAGGCGCGGAGTTTGAATGACGGAGCATCAGCAGCGTGAATAAATCAACATACATGTGAACATCATGTAGAGCTGGGGTGGAAATGTCCTATGCAGAGGCCTTGAGGAAAGTGAGGGGATCAGCTGGACCTGCCAGGCTGGTGGGGGCTAGTGCTAAAAAACAACAGGGCAGCTGATGCATAATCAGTCATTCCTTGCATTTATATGGCAGATCGCAGCCACAGGATTACTCCTGTGGAAATAGAAACACCATAAACAGTAATCACCTCTCACTGGTCCAGTGAGAGGCAGCAATGTGCCGCAAGGCCGCTAGTCTGCCGGAAAGATATCTGAAGAAGAAGAAGAAGCTTGCGCTCTGTTGTTGCTGGGGCAGGTTGCTTGCTACTACTACAGTTGCTACTACGAGTACTACGTTGCTACCAGACAACACAACCTATCGACTGTCCGTCGTTTTCGTGTCTAAAGACACGAAACGAAACATCAGAGCCATCGAAGCAGCAGAAGAGTGTCCTCACTCTTTTGACCTCAGACTCTTGTCTTCTCGGTAGCCTACAAACCATTTTAAGTTAGCATACCTAGCTAGCTGCTAACCAACAGACAGCCAGGCACGGGGTTTAGCAACACAACGCTAGCTAAGAGACTATTTGATCGAGCAGTTGTGTTTTTGACTCAGAAGCAGCGTTATGATGTCTAACGTTCAAGTCCAGAAGATGAGAGCGTTGGTGAAGCAGCGGCTAACTGCTGCTGCTGAAGAGATATTTGGGCTGTTTGAAAGAACGATAGCGGAGTACGAAGAAGAGATTGCTCGCCAGCGCAGGCTGCTAGAAGATGTTGTGAAGCCTGAGATCCAGATCCACAAAGCAGGTTTGGGAAGGTTTTTCTACATTGCTCTCTACAGTGATCTCTCATAATGATGAAAATAAATGGGACCAAGGTGTAGCCCACTGCCATCTGCTGGTGTAGAAATGACACTGCCTCTTAAGAACTTTTGTTAAATGGCAGGGCAGAAACCACATTACTTCCAGGAAAACGCTGTCTATACTATATATATACTATATATATATTGTGTTAACTTATTTTCATGTCTATAAATTGTCTATTTTATTTTTATTCTTATTTTTATTTCTCTTATTTTTATTATCTTTTATTCCTTTTATTATCTTTTTTTTTTTTTACTTCTATTTTAATTATACTATCATTCTTATTGCGTTTACTTATTTCCATGTCTACAAATTTGTTTTAATGTATTCTCTTTTGCTATGGTCTGATTACTCCTGTTTTAAATTTATTTTTTCTTGCATGTCCAGCACTTTGAGCTGCATTTCATGTATGAAAGGTGCTATACAAATAAAGCTTATTATTATTATTATTATTATTATTATTATACACAAATTGTGTTTTACGAGTGAGGCTACAAAGAACTAGCCTGGTAAACCAGCCCGTCACGTGAAGTCACATTTCATTTGAACCAAATGAAATGCGAGTTCACGTGACGGGCTGGTTTACCAGGCTAACAAAGAACCGTAGTCTGAAGGTAAAAATACAAAATGAGAACTGAGGGTGTAGTTATTCGTAGTTGTAACATAACGATTTGCATGCTGCATGTTGTACTGTATAAATGCAGTCCATTTACCATTTAACATTTTTCAGTCTTGCCTCCAGACGTCCAGCAGCTGGTGGTCAGTGAAGAAGAGGTTTCCCCTGAGCAGCAGGACTGGAGCCCCAGTCTGGACCAGGAGGACCCAGAGCCCCCACACATTAAAGAGGAACAGGAGGAACTCTGGACCAGAGAGCAGCTTCAAGGGCCGGAAGAGGCCCATTTCACTGACTTCCCATCCACCTCTGTTCCTGTGAAGAGTGAAGATGATGAAGAGAAACCTCAATGGAGTGGAGCAATAAGTTCACACATGAGAGTCCAGACTAGAAAGAATCACGTTAGCTGCTCAGTTTGTGGTAAAAGATTCAGGCAAACTGACCTGGTTAGACACATGCGAACTCATACAGGGGAAAAACCGTTCAGCTGCTCAGTTTGTGACAAAAGTTTTACTCGAAAAAGTACATTGGTTACACACTTGAGAAGCCATACTGAGGAGAGACCATTTATTTGTTTATTTTGTTGTAAAAGCTTTAGTGAAAAGAGAACTTTGAAGATACATATGAGAGTCCACACAGGAGAAAAGCGATTTAGTTGCTCAGACTGTGGTAAAACATTTGGTTCTAAAGGCTTCTTGAAGACACACATGAGAAGTCATACAGGAGAGAAACCCTTTAGTTGCTCAAACTGTGGGAAATGTTTTGTTAAAAAAGGAGATTTGAATAGACACATGAGAATCCACACAGGAGAGAAACCATTCAGTTGCAGTGTTTGTGGGAGAAGTTTTAATCAGAGGACACATGTCAGACAGCATAAGTGTGTTGGTGAGAGCAGCAGCAGGTGAAGCTGCAGAGCTGCTGGCAGCAGTAACCCCTGAGCGTTTGCCTTGCTAAAATGTACTCCTGTGTGTTCTGTTCTCTCTTCTTCTCTTCTCCCACTCTCCTCTCTTCTCTTGCTATGCTTGTGTTTTTTTTTAATAAGTTTTATGTAAGCTGTTCATCGCAGTTTCTTGATTGTGTTTAGTTAGACCTAGCTAGACACATTCTCTGTAAAGTCCTCTGGTAATTTGGTAGTGTTATTTAACTAAATAGGTCAGTCAAAAGACATACCCATTTTTGTACATTGTACTTTTGTACTTTTTCTCAGTTTTCATCATGTTTAATACAAAAACATAGTTTTCTGTTTAAACCAAAGTCAGAACTTAAACCGCTCTCAGAGATTGTTTATCACAAGGAGCTGATGCTTAGTGACTCCTCTCAGCTTCGGCCATGTTCCCTGTATGTAAATAACTGAGTTAGCTGGATGTGTTTGTTGGCAATATGATAAACTGTAAACCCAGGATTTTCTTTTTGCTGAGGCTTTAGAGTTAGTTCAGTAATGATGCTTCATCTTCAAGCTTCTCCCACCAGGAGCTCTCCAGACATGGCTGCACCTTTCCTTAGATGGTAAATCATCTCTTAGTCCTCTGTGACAGTATTTTCCTGTGTGTACCCTCTAAGCAGGGGTGGGCAACTATTTTTCATGGGGGGCCACATGAGAAATCCAGATTGTTGCCGGGGGCCGAACAAATATTGTCATGCCGTAACCCATGGATGGGCAACTTTGATGATAGAGAGGGCCACAAAAAAAGTCCTCGCTACCAGATTTTGCTGAGGGCTGATCGGCGCCAGCGTGAAAAAATTGGGGCATTTGAAGCCAGGTTTAGAGGAATAACTCATTTTAAATTAACAGTTGTGATGTCATTATTCAGTCTTAACCACCAATATTTGATCCTTTTCCTCACTCACTCCTATGTCACCACACTCTCCCTGCAGGGCTTGAAATTAACTTTTTTCACCACCTGCCAATATGGCTGCTAGATTTTAAAGTTACCAGCCAATTAGAATTTCCACTATCCAAAATGTTTTTCTTGAAATAAACCAGAATATGAGTGGGTTAATTTAAGCATAAGTATCAGTGTGGCCCGGGATTCTCAAAGCCTGTGTTGAGGGTCACACGAACAAAAATGCACTCTTGAAGCTAAATAAATCCAAAACCAACAAGTTAATTATTTAAATTTCTACCTCAATGTAGAACAGCCATTTCTTACACATGAGATTACTTTTGGCCTTTTAGTCATAAAGATTATTGAAAGATATTCCATATTCCAGACTGAAATGCTATAACAGAAGAATTTTGCAATTCCATCGCGGGCCACACAGGGGGCCGTATGTTGCCCATGTGTGCTTTATAGTAACGTTCAGTCAGAACTCATTTATAATTAAGCCCATAGTTAATGAACTAATCATGTACAAAACACACACACAGTCACATATTTTATATACTGTATATGTTGTAAGCCTAATTTTTGCCATCACAGCTGCTTTTTACATGTATGGGATAATACAGGCTAATATACAATGTGTCCCAAGGAGTCATTTCTAAACTCAATTAGCTACAGAAGCTAATGTTCACATTCAGTCCTTGTATATTTCTCTCATGTGTTAACATCATTCCTTTCCTCCTCTGTGTGTGTGTGATTGAGAAATGAGATGCAGGTGGTGTTCATCCTAATTGGCCTGGTCAGGTGTCAGATTGCTGCTGGCTGATTGGCTGGTGGAGAGCATTTAAGCCAGCTGATGCCATCCTGTCGCCCTTTGCTCTCCTCATTCCCAACGATGATGGCTGCTGTGCTGACTGCTGTGTTCTGTCAGGTAGGAACTGTGTGTAGACCTACTTTAGTAGTTCTGCAGAACTTTATTAAGATGTGTCTTTATCTTGGTAGACCTGTGCAGTCTAAACTGTAAATAGTTACCTTCCAGATCTACACTTTTGTACACTGTAAATAACACTTACCCAAGTAGCAGAAAGTAGGGGGAGAAGCCCTTTAGTTTTTTGTAACATTTTCTGATGTTTATTTTGTAGGAGCTTATAGGTAAGAGCTGTGTCTCTTATTTAATCCATCATTTTCTTTTCTTAGGTAAATTTAAGGTTGGGGATTAGTTTGATTGGTTAGTTGTGTTGGGGCCATGCTGTGCTCTGAAACTAAACCTGCTACTTGTGAACTTGTGATGGTGGTTCGGCTGATCATCCTTGGAAGTGGGAAGAGTGGGGGCACTTTGTGTTGCGGTCCGGTTCCCCGAGGCCGGTTCCTAACATAATTGGGTGCTCGTCTGCTTTTCTCATTCGTCAGCACGTCGTCTGTGAGTGTGTGTGTATATATATTTTATATGTTTGTCTGGTGGGCAGTCTTTGTGCAGGTGGTAAATGGTGTTAGTCAAGGTGGCTTTGCATGGAGCTGAGGAAGCTCATGGTGGTAAAGCTGGTGGATATGTTTGTTGGAGGAGGAGCCGGTCAGAGGGGACCAGTAAGACTGAGGAGGGGCGTGACAAGGCAGGGCAGTCAGTAGCACCGTTTCTCCTCTTTCTGTGTAGACTGCTACCCTACAAGAGTCTCCGTACATAGACTTGCCTGTCACTCTGACTCCCAAGCCGTCTAAATCAGCGATACAGACATATTTACAAGTGTCACAGAAACATTTCAAAGCCACATATTGAGAAGAAGAGTTCATAGCTTCTCGACGTCGGGGTTAGAAAGCTCGTCGCTGCTCATAAATGCCTCTTTTCATCTGAAGTCTGTGCTGGTGATACTTTTTACTGAGCTTTCGGCCAGAGTGGCGCTGTTGAGCGCTCTAACGGCTGGGAGCTCTAACCTGGAAAAAATATCACCAGCACAGACTTCAGATGAAAAGAGGCATTTATGAGCAGCGTCGAGCTTTCTAACCCCGACGTCGAGAAGCTATGAACCCTTCTTGTCAATATGTGGCTTTGAAATGTTTCTGTGACACTTGTAAATACGTCTGTATCACTGATTTAGACGGCTTGGGAGTCAGAGTCACAGGCAAGTCTATGTACGGAGACAGGACTCTTGTAGGGTAGCAGTCTACACAGAAAGAGGAGAAACTGTGCTACTGACGGCCCTGCCTTGTCACGCCCCTCCTCAGTCTTACTGGTCCCCTCTGACCGGCTCCACCTCCAACAAACATCTCCACCAGCTTTACCACCATGAGCTTCCTCAGCTCCATGCACACCATTTACCACATGCACAAAGACTGCCCACCAGACAAAGATATAAAATATATATATATACTCAGACGATGTGCTGACGAATGAGAAAAGCGGACAAGCCCCCAATTATGTTAGGAACCGGCCTCGGGGAACGGGACCGCAACACAAAAGTGCCCCCACTCTTCCCACTCCCAATGATGATCAGCCAAACCACCATCACAAGTTCACAAGTAGCAGGTTTAGTTTCAGAGCACAGCATGGCCCCAACACAACAAATCAAACTAATCCCCAACCTTAAACTTACTTAAGAAAAGGATGGATTAAATAAAAGGCAGCTCTCACCTATAAGCTCCTACAAAATAAACATGAGAAAATGTTACAAAAAACTAAATGGCTTCTCCCTCCTACTTACTTGGGTAAGATGTTAGTGTACAAAAGTGTAGAGCTGGAAGTAGCTATTTACAGTTTAAACTGCACAGGTCCACCAAGATAACACATCTATAAGTTCTGAAGAATGAAGTAGGCATACACAGTTCCTACTTAACAAAACACAGCAAATAGTCAACAGAGATATCATATGGGAGAACAATGAGTGGACTATGTCCAATTACACACTTGGAATGATGTGAACAAATGACATACACATGTAATAGCAAATAAACTTTAATTTCATCAATTTCCTGTGTCTGCACTGTTAAATGGGTTTGGGGGATGCCATCCCTTGCAGTCATTGCCACCGATGATGGCTGCTCTGCTGACTCTTTGTTCTGTCAGGTAGGCACTGTGTGTAGGCCTACTTTTGTAGTTCTTTAGAACTTTAAGATCTGTCCTTGTCTGGGTAGACTTGTGCAGTCCAAACTGTAAATAGCTACCTTCCAAATCTATACTTTTTTACAGTAAATAACTCTTACCCAAGTAGCAGAAAGTAGGAGGGAGAAGCCATTTAGTTTTGTAACATTTTCTCATGTTTATTTTGTAGGAGCTTATAGGTGAGAGCTGTGTCTATTTTTTTTTTAATCCATCCTTTTCTTGGTAAGTTTAAGGTTGGGGATTAGTTTGATTTGTTGTGTTGGGGCCATGCTGTGCTCTGAAACTAAACCTGCTACTTGTGAACTTGTGATGGTGGTTTGGCTGATCATCTTTGGGAGTGGGAAGAGTGGGGGCACTTTTGTGTTGCCGTCCCCTTCCCCGAGGCCAGTTCCTAACATAATTGGGGGCTCGTCCGCTTTTCTCGTTCGTCAGCACGTCGTCTGAGTATATATATATTTTATATGTTTGTCTGGTGGGCAGTCTTTGTGCAGGTGGTAAATGGTGTGCATGGAGCTGAGGAAGCTCATGGTGGTAAAGCTGGTGGAGATATTTGTTGGGGGAGGAGCCGGTCAGAGGGGACCAGTAAGACTGAGGAGGGGCGTGACAAGGCAGGGCCGTCAGTAGCACCGTTTCTCCTCTTTCTGTGTAGACTATGCTACCCTACAAGAGTCCCATCTCCGTACATAGACTTGCCTGTCACTCTGACTCCCAAGCCGTCTACATCAGCGATACAGACGTATTTACAAGTGTCACAGAAACATTTCAAAGCCACATATTGAGAAGAAGAGTTCATAGCTTCTCGACGTCGGGGTTAGAAAGCTCGACGCTGCTCATAAATGCCTCTTTTCATCTGAAGTCTGTGCTGGTGATATTTTTTCCAGGTTAGAGCTCCCAGCCGTCAGAGCGCTCAACAGCGCCACTCTGGCCAAAGGCTCGGTAAAAAATATCACCAGCACAGACTTCAGATGAAAAGAGGCATTTATGAGCAGCGTCGAGCTTTCTAACCCCGACGTCGAGAAGCTATGAACTCTTCTTCTCAATATGTGGCTTTGAAATGTTTCTGTGACACTTGTAAATATGTCTGTATCGCTGATGTAGACGGCTTGGGAGTCAGAGTGACAGGCAAGTCTATGTACGGAGACTCTTGTAGGGTAGCATAGTCTACACAGAAAGAGGAGAAACGGTGCTACTGACGGCCCTGCCTTGTCACGCCCCTCCTCAGTCTTACTGGTCCCCTCTGACCGGCTCCTCCTCCAACAAACATATCCACCAGCTTTACCACCATGAGCTTCCTCAGCTCCATGCAAAGCCACCTTGACTAACACCATTTACCACCTGCACAAAGACTGCCCACCAGACAAACATATAAAATATATATACACACACACTCACAGACGACGTGCTGACGAATGAGAAAAGCAGACGAGCACCCAATTATGTTAGGAACCGGCCTCGGGGAACCGGACCGCAACACAAAGTGCCCCCACTCTTCCCACTCCCAAGGATGATCAGCCGAACCACCATCACAAGTTCACAAGTAGCAGGTTTAGTTTCAGAGCACAGCATGGCCCCAACACAATTAACCAATCAAACTAATCCCCAACCTTAAATTTACCTAAGAAAAGAAAATGATGGATTAAATAAGAGACACAGCTCTTACCTATAAGCTCCTACAAAATAAACATGAGAAAATGTTACAAAAAACTAAAGGGCTTCTCCCCCTACTTTCTGCTACTTGGGTAAGTGTTATTTACAGTGTACAAAAGTGTAGATCTGGAAGGTAACTATTTACAGTTTAGACTGCACAGGTCTACCAAGATAAAGACACATCTTAATAAAGTTCTGCAGAACTACTAAAGTAGGTCTACACACAGTTCCTACCTGACAGAACACAGCAGTCAGCACAGCAGCCATCATCGTTGGGAATGAGGAGAGCAAAGGGCGACAGGATGGCATCAGCTGGCTTAAATGCTCTCCACCAGCCAATCAGCCAGCAGCAATCTGACACCTGACCAGGCCAATTAGGATGAACACCACCTGCATCTCATTTCTCAATCACACACACACAGAGGAGGAAAGGAATGATGAACACATGATGAACACACGTGTGTGTGTGTGTGGGGGGGGGGTCAGAAAGTCTCTGAAAACTGTAAGGGTAAACAAAGAGAAAAAGATAAGAGCTCTTCCTTTATGCTTTTTTTTATTTCAGAGATTTTATACTTTATTGACAGACTTGTGAAAGACAGGTGTGAGAGAGATAGAGACACAGAGTGTTTTTCTGAGCCATTTTCAGAAAATAGTGCTTATCATCCAATCATCAACGTCAAACCCTAACGCTACCCCCCCCCCCCCCCCCCCCTGCACTTTATTAGTTTAGTTAAAGTAGTCAGTGTTTCTTATTTTGATAGAATTGTGCTTTATGGTTTATTTACAGAACATTTATATATTTATCCTCACTCTGTGGCGGTACAGCGCAAATAGATTTTGACTGCCACATATACATTTCAACTAGTTGACTGCAAACTCCGGCTTTAGGCCTTATCTAAGTATTGTTTTGGCTGAACATCATTCCAAACAAAGTTAGGAAATTTTTATTTTGTTTATTCATTTCATTCATATAGAGACAGATTTTGTTTATTAATTTAATTTACATATTGACAGATACACAACATATAACATTTCTCAACGTCTGATGACATGTATCGTATCCCAACATTTTTAGCCTTGGCTAATTTGCAATGCCCGTCCCGAGATGTTATTAAAAGCACCTGTTAAAAGCAAAGTAGAGTAAAGTAGAGTAAAAGGCAGTAAAATAGTCAGTCATTCAATCAATCGTGGAGCAACACAAACAATTAGGGGTGCACCAATCGATCGGCAGGCAATCTGTATCGGCCGATTTTGACCTCAAATATGCGATCGGCAATTTTTTTTATATAAAAAAAACAAATATATACATATATATTTTTTTTTATAAAAAAAAGCCCTATCACTAATCAGGCTTTCCAACAATATAAAATACAATGCCAATTGGTATTATTAAAGGGGAGAAATAATCGACCTAAAATAACGTTTCCAAACTTTCTTTGAGGAGTTTATATATCGGTAATCGGTGATCGGTCGATGATCGGTTGGGCAGATATTTTCCATAGGCGATCGGCAATTGGTGAGCGGTGGCAAAAAAACGTGATCGGTGCACCCCTACAAACAATCATACACAAAGGATATAAACATTGTATAGATTATACCCACAAACCCATGAACACAGTCATTTATGGGAACAATGTAGTTGTTTTTCAGCAAATCCTTTAGATTGGGTTTAAAACGCTCCCAGCTACGATCCTGTTTAATGTTTGTGGGCAGTGTGTTCCACATTTTGACCCCAGTGAACAGTGAGGGCTGTTTGTCCTCGGGAGGTTACCTTCTCTCCACTAAAGCAGAGATAGATGGGTGTCTGTAAAGCAGGGGTGCCCAAACTTTTTTGCCTTACGAGCTACTTTTAAAATGTCCAACTCAACATGATCTACCAACCCACCCCCCAAAAATGTTTTACCTTACATTACTGCAGGCCTACGCCCTCCCTCTCTCTCCTCTGCTCTGTCTCTTGTCAAAGCTCTGACCAAAACCGACGCTGAATTTGAAGAGAGGAGTTTTGCACCGCGGTGAAGTTAGTTTTAGGTTGGATAAGACATTCACTGTGAATGTCTGTCACATATCCAAACTAAAACTAACTTTGTTTTTACTGCTCTCAAACAGGTTGATTTTGCTACAGTATATTCTTCAGTGCTGTCACAGTGGCTGATTATTACCCGTGTACATTTAAACTACACTTCTGCTCAAGCAGTCATACTGTACCAGTCAATCACGATCAACGTATTGGGCACCCCTGGTGTAAAGAATATCCATAGTACATACACACTTACAATCCTATGATTTCATATTGTTGTAAGGAAGTTCCAAGTCTATGTTGAACATATTGGATTTGTTCTCAGTGCTGGTGTGTTTGTGTAAGAACAGTCGTAGTAGTCTACGACTACTACTAGAGTCTAGTAGACTGACTTGGTGGAATGCCACCGGAGAAAATAGAATGTTGTGGAATGTTTAAAGTCATTTTTCTCATGTTTTACTTTTAGACCTGTAATAGATTAAAATACTCATCACTTTTGATATACGAGAGCTATCTGTCATTAAAAAAGCTATACAGAGTTTCTAGTTTATGGAAATATCAAAAAATGAAAATGTCATATTTTCACCATGGGAATGGTTTTGGCAGGCCACCATATGTTGCTTCATATTTCCCTTTGAACTAAAGCTTTTGCCACAAACAGAGCAACTGAATGGTTTCTCTCCTGTGTGGAGACTCATGTGTTTAATCACTGCTCCACTCTGGCTAAATCTTTGACCACACACTTTGCAGCTAAATGGTTTTTCCATCGTATGAATTCGCATGTGCCTCCCTACATCTCCGCCAAATCTAAATCTTTTTTTGCAGACTGAGCAGCTGAATGGTTTCTCACCTGTGTGGATTCTCATGTGTCTTTGCAAATTCCCCTTCCAGACAAATATTTTACCACAAACTGAGCAACTCAGCTGTTCATCCCCGGTATGAAACCTCTTATGACGCATGATTTCACTGTTTTTCAGTGAGTCTAAATCCGACTGAGGTTCTCTAGTTTCCCTCCATTCATCATCACTGTTCTCAGGTTCAGACGAGTGTGAAGTCTTGCCATCACTAGTTAGTTGTAAATGACTAGTAGCTGGATCTAAGTTCCTGGCTGGATCTGATATTCCACAGTCTCCTCTATCAGCTTCTGTTTTCATCTGTCCAGTTGAGCTGCTGGCTCGAGGCTCTGCCTCTCTGTTCTCCTCGGTCTGGTTTCGAAGCTGTGAGGACTGTGGTATCTCTTCATCATCCTCACTCTTCTCAGGGACACGAATGAACGGGAACTTGGTGGTGGTGATGTGGGCCTCCTCTGGCCCTTCAAGCTGCTCTCCCTCCTGACTGGTCCAGAGTTCCTCCTCTTTAATGTGCGGGGGCTCTGGGTCCTCCTGGTCCAGACTGGGGCTCCAGTCCTGCTGTTCAAGGGGAACCTCGTCTTCACTGCCCAGCAGCTGGATGTCTGGAGGGAAGACTGAAAAACAATTGAGTTAACATGCAGTTGGTTTTCTTCAGCACCCACCCAACAGTGTTCAGGATAGGTCTGTATCACCAAGCCAAACATCTAATCAGTTTAAAGGTCCTCAGTGACAGCGTGACTCTGAGCCTCTCACCGCCATGACGAGCATATTGCTTACTGCACTGAAACATGGAGTGACTTTTGGGTAGGGTGACCAGATGTTTGAGGATGGCCGTCCTGAGTCCCGACATAATATCTCTCCAACACTAAAAAGGTCCCAGTTTTCAACACTCACTACTAAAGTGTCCAGGGTTCCACCGCAATTCAAATAATAATAATAATAATAGTAGTAGTATTATACTTGTTTTTCAGTGCTTACATAGACATTTATCATGTTCTGTTATGTGGAATGAATGAAGTTGAATGAACCTCTATATGAAAAAAGTGCACCTGTGAGAAGCAGAATGCAGATCTCAGCAGAGCAGTCAAAGTACAGATGGTGTGTGTGTGTGTGCGTGTGCGTGTGTGTGTGTGTGTGTGTGTGTGTGTGTGTGCACACACACGTGTGTGCATGCGTGCGCGTGTGTATGTGTGTGTTAGGAGAGAGAAATAACAGATGCTGTCCGGACTCTGGACCAAGGGATTTCAGCTGCCATTATTTTTTCCAGACATTTGGTAAAATGCTTGCGAAAATAGCTTTACTTGGTCAAACCAAGCGATTCAGCTATATTTAGAATCAGGAGAGACCAGAGCTATATTTAGAATCAGGAGAGACCAGAGCTATATTTAGAATCAGGAGAGACCAGAGTTCCAGAGGGACGTGACTCACTGCTAGGTGACAAAGGATGTGAAAAGTTGGGCCTAGTCAACAGAGGGTGTATTGCATTGACACCAATGCACAGGACAGTGTGATTCCAATAGTGGATCAGACAGTATCCAGACATCTTTAAAGGATTTGGTGTCTTACCATTCACCTACAAGAAGATACAGCTAAAGGATGATGCACAGCCAGTTAGTGCCATTTCTCCAAACCGGGACCGCGCTGGCAGCATTCTACTGCATGTAGTACACCCTTAACGGCTGTCCAAAAAATATATAATAATAAAAAAGTCTAGCGGAACTCCTGGCATGTACGTCGTCCACTAAACAAGCTTATTTTTGCAACGGACAGGCCCAGATTGTTGTTGTAAAAGAGAGAGAGATAAATGAATGCTTGTTATAGTGTCTCAAGACACTGGCTCCCGCAATTTTCAAATGCTCCCGATTACTACGTCTGTAGTCTGAAAGTTGGGCAAAAAATGAGGCGAGATGTTCCGGTCAAGATGAGGCAGGAGTCACAGTACATCCGCTCAGTTCCCCACTTCCGTGGTTACCTCTAAAGCAGGGGTGGGCAACTATTTTTCATGGAGGGCCACATGAGAAACCAAGATTGTTGCCGGGGGCAGAACAAATATTGTCATGCCGTAACCCAGGAACCTTGATGATAGAGAGGACCACATAAAAATGTCCTCGCTACCAAAGGGCCAGATTTTGCTGAGGGTTGGGGGCTGAACGGCGCCGGTGCGAAGAATTTGGGGTATTTGAAGTCAGGTTTAGAGGAATAACTCATTTTAAATGAACAGTTGTGATGTCAATATTCAGTCTTAAACACAAATATTTGATCCTTTTCTCACTCACTCCTATATCACCACCTGCAGGGCTTGAAATTAACTTTTTTGACCACCTGCCAATATGGCTGCTAGATTTTAAAGTTACCAGACAATTAGAATTTCCACTAGCCAAAATGTTTTTCTTGAAATAAACCAGAATATGAGTGTGTTAATTTAAGCATAAGTATCAGTAAGTGGCCCGGGATTCTCAAAGCCTGTGTTGAGGGTCATACGAACAAAAATGCACTCTTGAAGTAAAAAAAATCCAAAACGAACAAGTTAATTATTTTTACTTCAATGTAGAACAGTAATTTCTTACACATGAGATTACTTTTAGCCTTTTAGTCATAAAGATTATTGAAAGATATTCCATATTCCAGACTGAAATGTTATAACAGAAGTGGAGTATTGGCCAGAATGACATGAACATTTGGACACTTATTCAGGGGGTATCTTGCATGTTGCGTTCAGGTGCACAGGTAGCGCTCGCGAGCCGCCAGTTGCCCAGGTCTGCTCTAAAGGATAGATACGACCCTAACCACACGAATACTTCTGGCCGTCTCCCCTGTGCAATCACCTGCTTTGGTTGTGTTTACATGTGTTGTAAATCGGTCGAATACCATTGAACTTCCTTCCGGTCTCTTTGGCAGATGACAACCTCCTCTTGCCAAATTTGAATGGGCAGCAGTACAGACTGTCTCTGTCTGGAGCATTCTGAAATTGTGGAAGAGATGGACTGCCTGGAGGGACTAACAAACATGCTGCCCGGCATATACTAGGTTTCGCCTAGTGTTGTTATATTTATTTTGTAAGAAAGTCAAAAGCCAAAAAGGTTGGAAACCACTTGTTTAATCTGAAATCTTTAATAAAAGCTTGTTATATTATCCATTGTGTCAAATCTCAAGCTAAAGAGTAACGTTAAAGCTGCTGTAGCAAGACTTTTATGCTCAAAACAAGGCTACATTTTTAACTTTACACACAGCGGAGCTTACGTAACTGTTCAGTGTGGTTTAAAGGCAGCAGCTTGTCAAATAAAATAATCTAAAAGCTGTCTGCTCATACCCAGGCTTGGGAAGTAACTGATTCCATGTAATCAGGTTACTGTAATCAGGATACAAAAAAGGTAACTAATGCCTTAGTTAAAGATAAAAAGAAGTAATCAAGATTACAGTTACATTTAGTTTAAAAAAAGATTACCAGCAGGATTACAATTTTAAATACATGTATTGTATATTCTATTTATTGTATATTGTGTATTTATCCAAGTGGCTGTGCAGTGTCCACTGTAAATATTAATTATTATTTGTATTGTCTACTTTATGTTTGATATCTCAAAAAAGAAGGGGGAGGGGGACTTGGGAGAAAAAACACACTTGGCTCTTAAAAAGGACCAGTGCATTGCACCCACAAAATAAATGACTAAAAAGCAGATACTATCAGTGTACTGTAATACGAAGATGGAAATATTATTATTGTTATTGTTTTCTTATTGAGAAACAGGTGACACTAGATAGGTTGGCTGAAAGCCTGCTGTAACCAACACATAAAGTCTGAAATGAGTATTGCAGAGCTTTTTTGTTGTCGAAAAATGTCCTCCTGAGTCAAATGTAGAATTTCTTTCAAAAAGTAATCCAAAAGTAACGGAAAGTAATCCGTTACATTACTTTTATATTGTGATATTTGGATTACGTTACTGATTACAATTACAATACAGCAGTAGGAGGGTACAAACCTGTCGTGTGTGCCTGGACCTCGGGCTTCCGGCCTGCCAGCAGCCTGATCTCTTCTTCGTAGTCCGATATGGTTCTTTCAAACACCCCGATGATCTCCTCCGCGGCCGCAGTCAGCCTCTGGGTGACGAAGGCTCTCAGTAACTGCACTGCAGACATTGTAAGACGAGACGTGGGAAAAGCTCCGGTAGCGGTTGGAAGCGTTTTTAAGGCTGAGCTACCCTTTTCTTTTGTTGGAGCCTACCAGGCCAGCCTACAGGAAGTGTTGCCAGATCACGCGAGAGAGAGAAACAAGCAACCAGGTCTACTAACAACGTAGGTTGCTAGGCAACACAGTCACACAACCATCTGTTAACGTAGGTCTACTTATAAATTATAGCTAAATTATAGGCTACGGGAGTGACAAGTCCGTCGTGTAGTTATCCGTCTCTCCTTCCTGTCTTGCTCTTCTTCTTCTCCTTCTTCTCTCTTCTTCGGGTTTTAACGGTAGCTTGCATCCATAATGTTGCCCTACTGCCATCTTCTGGAGTTAGTTAGCTCCTACAATGTCCACTGTGTGTGTGTGTGTGTGTGTGTGTGTGTGTGTGTGTGTGTGTGTGTGTGTGTGTGTGTGTGTGTGTGTGTGTGTGTGAGAGAGATTATTTAGCTGTGCCAGAGTCGGGACTGTTACGCTGTTCTGATGTTGGGATAGACACATGTGTGGTTCTGATATTCTGAATATAATAAGCTACACCTTCTGTAATGCTGTGTTGTTTGATCGTTAAATAAATAGAGAGAGAGACTCCAAACATAAGTTGTGTGTCGGTTCAGTCTTTGTTTCTGTAATGTATAGCCTTCATGTTCTTAAGAGTGAGAGAATTGACCGAACTCCGCTGTTAAGGTCTCTGTCTTTGTCCAGTTCAGCACTGCAGACAGCGCTGAGCCGCACAGCACCTCGGTGCCGTCTGCGGTTCTGAACTGGACAACGGTCCCTGCAGCAGCGTGCTGCAGAGAAACCCTCATTAACAAGAGGCTCATCATAGCACGTAGTCTGTTATTATCGTCTTTCTTTGGCCCACCTGCTCATCTGTAGGCCCACCCGGCACCCATACTATGAATCCTGGCGCTGCTACTAACTGATGTCCAGTCTGTCAGATTCTCCTCACCAGTGACAGTTATTAGGAAGCTGACTTGCTCGCTTCGCAAACACTCCTCCAGTATGTTCTCTACTCCTGTTAATCCTGATCTTTCCATTGTTTCCAACATGTCATTTCTCTCTGATAGATATTTCCTGCAGCTCACCAGCACATGCTGCTCTACAGTTTCTGGCACCTGACAATGATCACAAAACCAAATAGTGACTTCCCATTTGAAATGTAGTGTTTTTATTCATTTGCGTTAAACGGCAGGTTAGTCCCCTTAGGGACGTTAATAACTGACCTTGAACTAGGCCAAGATGTACCTCCAGCATAGTACAAACACACAGCTAGACTAGCAATGAGCTATTTCAAGAAGCACCATTACTCGGTTGGCCAGAAAACCCATGAAATGACCTCTGATGTGTAGTTTGTAGGGGTGGGAATCACCAGATGCCCACGATACGATACTGAAACGATACTTGAGTCACGATACGATAGTATTGCGATACTGCGATATTTTCGATATTGCGATATATCGATATATTGAATATTGCGATATTTCGATATATTGCGATTTCTTACTTTTTCAATTGCAAATGATGTCCCCAAAGGAAAACTTTGTCAACATCTGGTTTATATAAGAACAATTTTTCAGTCTGTACATCTGACTTCAACCATTTTATTGCAGCAACATTGTCAAGTAGACAGACCAACAACTTTCATAAAGTCATGTCATAGTTGCATGCACCTGACAAACTGAACTGTTTGTTACAGTCTACTTACAGTCCACCACACACTGGATGTGTGTGTGGACTACTGTACTTATGTAGTTTTTGCAACTTCACTTACACAAAACATCTTGTGCAGCCTCATTCAACTGGGGAATTTGTAAATTACTGTTATGACAAAACTGTTACTGTTAAAACAAAATGAAAATATGCTACCGTTTGTTTACTGCTGGCCTTGGAACTAAAGTTTATAGTGAAATTTTCTTTTTTTGCAATATCGATACTTGGCGTCCAAATATCGATACAATATCGTCAGGCAAAATATCGCGATACTGTGGTGTATCGATTTTTCCCCCCACCCCTAGCAGTTTGTAGTGAAAGGATAACATATGGAATAAAAGAACCAGTACCCAAGTTTCATTTGAAAGATTCAAAACATTGGGAATGAACTGACATTCTGGCTAACTGGGTAATCCTGCTTCTCAAGGTAGCCACCAGGGTTAGCTTTCCCGAAAGTGTTGTCATTTCTGTGCATTAGCTTACAACAGAGCAAATACAACTCCAGTGCTGTGGGAAAGCCAGCCCTGAAAAACCAGTAATGAAACAAAATGGTCGTGTGAACTTTTCTTCCCGTTCCGCCATGACACATCAACAGAGGAAATACTGACAAGGTAAACGTCTTTCTTGGACCATGAGGTCTATCGTACAGTCAGACAGATGAGATAGCTGCTGTGTTCAAATAAATAAGTAATAAATAGTGTTCCGGAATACTGTTTTGTCAATGCCTGGGCAAAAAACAGAGGTTGGGAAAAAAAAGAGTCGCGTATTCAAACCTCCAGAGATGTGCTTGATTCATTTGCTTTGGATGACAATGGAATATTTTCAAAAGCAATTAGCCAGATCAATGGATCTCACGGTGGAAGTCTGTTTATTTCAGTTCACTAAATTCCAAATGTAAAGCAGAACTGCTTTCTATTGGTTAACATAGAGTTGATTCTACATGGAAAGAGGACATTAACCTTTAAAGTTCTAATCTTCCACATTTACAGCTAAATATATATCCATTTTGCTACTCCCCATGACCAATTTATAAAAGGATTCCATGGATTACCACGGTTTTCTTATTTTTTTTATTACCATCTTAAAATGTTATTCGATTTTTTTGCAGCGGATTTTGATGCAAATGTTCCTTCCTGAAGTGAAATGAATGGACATGAATCAAGCACTTCTCTTGTACAGTTTGGATACATATTTTGAAATGAATCTGACTGGTTCTTTGCCCGGGTCAGACTGCTGCTTGCAGGTACAGACTGGTTCTTTGCCCGGGTCAGACTGCTGCTTGCAGGTACAGACGGGCCTGTTGTCGATCACCTCTGGATTCATCCATCGCAGTGACAAAACAAACAGGCCGGATGACAAACAGCAACATACACATTAAGACACACGAGTTTAAATTAAAAAAAGAAATCTGCACGTGTGCATTCACACGCCCGCATGCCTGTCAGGAAAACTAAAAATGTAACTTTTTTTTCCATTTCTTTTCGGACATCGCTCTCAGTCTTGGCGATCCAAAATCAAAGTGCAGGATGGCAACAAAATGTACAGTCCTTCAGTCAGAGAGAATGTAGGCTCAGAAAAACTCCCTTTGTTCTTGCCAATGTGGGTTATATGTAAACTGACTCTGCCAGATGGGGGCGGTATTGAGTCAGGTTAGGTTATATGGGTGGCGGGGTGATAAAGTTCATGTTTGGGAGTGAATATTATGCTGTAGCGGCTGCTGTTAGAAATGGGGAAAGACAGTGGGCTCTATTGTCCGACTCAATTTCACGGCAACATTTTCTTCTGTTTTAAGCACTTGGCCCAGCTGTTCGGAGGAATCAAAACACAGTGGATTGGACGATTAGAAGTAAAATGACACAATTTCTCACCCTCGCCGTTTTACTTTGAAATCCGTGAGAGGCGGGTGAGCCGAGCTCACGGGGGTGGGCGGGGTTGAAGGGCAGGTAGACAGCGTATAGGATGGTTGTGATGGGGTGGTCGTATTAGTCGTAGTTTGACTCTTCGTCTCAGCCCTCCATCCCAAAGTCATCTGTGAACTTCTTGACCTTGAACAGGTCTTCGCTGTTGACCGTGGGACGGGTGGTGGACAGGGAGCGCAGCATGTCCGACTGGAGGAAGAGAGGGGGGGAGAGAGACGGAATGGGATTTTTTTTTCTTTCTTTTGTGTGACAGAATTTCTTGTTGTGCAGTTTCTCTTACATTTCAAGTCAGAAATGAGCAAAGCACCAAACAAGGTTAAATCAGGACGAGACACCGAACACTGGCTAGCAACTTTTTCAGATGACATAACACTGAAAAATGCTCTTTTATCATATGAATTATTGCAATGATGAACAATAAACTTGATGTATGTAATAGTAATAGTAATTTATTTTGTTTATTATGTGAGTATTAATGTGAAATATATGTATATTGACAGCTGGCGTATACGAGTCTGGCCTAAGTCTTCTGTCAGAAAGACTGCAGCACTGCGATCCAAGAGTTCAGTTAACAATCTTTAATAATGTCCCACAGGGGTGAAAATAGATAATTACATCCAGTAGGAATAAACAGTCAATCATCCATGTGTGACTTTGCGTGGTTATCTGAAAGAATATAAACAAACAAATATAATCGTTGAATAAACAAATGTCTATAGTGCAAACTATTCCGAGTAATAAAAGAAACAAAACAACAGGGCCATCTGCTGGAAATTGTCAATTTTGCAGCCAAACCACAACAAACACTACAAGTTGTACAGTTTTACTATGGAAGTCAATGGGGAAACTGGAGAGCAGCAACCACAACTGGCTCTGGAATTGATATTGGGAATAGGTGTGAGAGCTACAATTACTGTACGAGACTGTATTTATTTATGTGTGTGTGTGTGTGTGTGTGTGTGTGTGTGTGTGTGTGTGCGCGCGCGTGCGTGTGTGTGTGTGTGTGTGTGTGTGTGTGTGTGTGTGCCTCACCATGCAGACTATGGGTTCCAGCAGCTTCTCACTAGGCACATCCATCCAGGTCATCTCTATGGCGGCGGGGTCGCCAGGGGAACAAGGGGTCAGGAGGTCATCCACCATCACCTGGGCGTTGCTACGGGACGGCCCGTGGACCTGTGGGAATATGACCAACAAGTTTGTGCTGTGTTCAAAATCGAAGCAGATTTTTCGACAGCAACAAATAAGCGCTGTGTGTGCGCATTGGAAGCGCTCTGGACATGAATTCTAAAGCATTCTGACCTGAAGAAAACATTCCCTGTGGACACGGCCGCTAACGTAGCTATAATCTATGCTTGCTAACGTGGTTACATAACCTTTGAAACGAGCCACAACTTTATTGGTTGTTATGTTCTAAAGGAGCTAAAGGAGCTATAGGAGCAAACTAAACTTAACAAGTCAGGAAGCAATGAAGAGCACCTTTGCTTAGCATTTAGAATCCTAACAGCTTTTATCATGGCTGCCACTTAGGTACTTCCGGGTCATTTCACTCAGTTAGGAACCTTTGTAAGCAAAGAAAAAGACAATCCGCCACGCTTTCGGTTGTGGAATCGGATCAAAAAGTCAAGAAAGTGAAGGCACCTTTTTGAAGTGTGTGGCCGACTGGACCTTCCTGACGGGCTGCATGAGCGCGTCCCTCACGATGATGCTGATGTCGGCTCCGGAGTAGCCCTGGGTCTTCTTGGCGAGCTGCCGCAGGTCCACCTCGCTCAGGCTGTGCGGCGTGTTGCCCAGGTGGAGGCGGAACATCTGGGCGCGGGCCGGCTCCTCCGGCAGGGGGATGTAGATGCGCTTCTCGAACCTGGGACACGGCAGAGGACCAGTTTCATTCAAGTCTAGGCAGTGTTGTAGGACTCATTTTCAGGACTCATGACTCGACTTGGATTTGAGCACCGATGACTCAGACTTGGACTCCAGCATTCATGCATTCGGACTCGGAAGTTGACGACGAGTACTCCGACTTCTTAATTGATAAAGAATTTTTTGTTTTTGTAATAGGCAGGCCCAAATAATTTGGCATAAGATATTGATAGCTATACCACGACTTATTCAATTTCATGCAAGGGCAGGCACGTGTGTTCCACCGACATTAGTGGACTGGTTATTGGTTCCCAAAAACACATTTAGAAGCAAGACTGAATGCAACTTTATAAAAGTAACGTTAACTCCATAATCAATTTTTTTTTTAGACCTGTCAAAATCGTATTTAAAGTCCCTGGAAACCAGAAATATTTTTTTATTATTTCGCATTTTGAGTTCATCACATCACAGGAACCCATGTTAATAAGCCACCAGCCAAATTTGAACGATGATGAACGTCGCAAAGTATATAAATTTAGGTTTGACAGTCACGACAAAAGTCATGAGAATCATTAGATTTTAGACTGTCTTTTCTCCCGCTGACCGTGTGGGCGTGTCCCGTGTGTGTGCGTGCAGGACTTCTCCTCCTCCGAGAGAGAGAGAGAGAGCGAGAGAGAGAGAGAGGGAGGGAAACGGAGAGAGAGAGAGGAGAGAGGGAGAAGGAAAGAGAGATGGAGTGTGTGTGTGTGTTCGCTCGGCGCATACTGACAGAGAGGAAGAGAGGCTGCCGCTGTGAGTGCACAGCGCTACTGTGTGTGTGTGTGTGTGTGTGTGTGCGCGTGCGTGTGTGTGATTCGATTAAATCTTATGACGTGATAAGATCATTCATTGTAGCACCGCCGCGCACCGCCCTCTTCAATCATCTTCAATGAGGAAGTGGAAATCCAGACCTTGTAGAAAAGTGGCGATTTTGGGGGTTTGGGTTGAAACTAATGTCTCCTACTTTCTGAGGCACACAATTACTCACATAAGACCCTAAATTTAATAGTTAGAAGGTTTTTGTGGATTTTGGTTTCCAGGGACTTTAAAGTCAGGAAGCATTGAAGCACCCTTCCTTAGCATTTAGAGAATTCATTAAGACATTTTAAGAAATAAAATTAAAATGATTGGAATTTAGACTTTTTAACAACCGGCGGAAATCCTCCACACACACCTACACATGCACACGCATGCCCCGTCACAGAGCGAACAGCAGGCAAGCTCTCACCTTCTGCGTATGGCGGCGTCTAGGACCCAGGGGATGTTGGTGGCTCCAAGCACCAGGATGCCATCGTTGCAGTTTCCCACACCTGGGAAACCACAGAACAGGAGCCATTTGATCCATGACTTATGTTATGGAAGGTGACAGATCTGACTTTGCGTGACTTTTGCGATGTGTTCATCGCGCATTTTCATATCGCGATGACGATGAAAATACGATAAATCGTGCAGCCCTACTGCACATTGTCTTCTCGGTCCCCGTCTCCGTCGACTCACCCTGCATCTGCACCAGAAACTCTGTCTTGATGCGCCGCGCGGCCTCGCTCTCGTTCTCGTTCCTGGAGCCGCACAGCGAGTCCACCTCGTCGATGAAGATGATGGAGGGCTTGTGCTGGCGGGCCAGGTCGAACAGGTTCTTCACCAGCCTGCGCGGCAAAGAGAGAGAGACGCAAGGAGCAAGAGAGACAAAGGAGACAAATGAATCAATCGCATTGAGTTAGTAGTTAGTGTTGGAGTCAAGACCAAGACCGAAGGGGGGAGTGAGACCAAGACCGAGAGCAGACCAATGCAAGACCATTTTTAAGATGACTGTAATGATGGCTTAACACAGTGGTTCCCAACGTTTTTTGTGTTATGCCCCCTTTGAGGTGTTTTTGGATTATTATTATTATTTTGGAAATGAATTGTAATCCCCAATCTAAGTACCCCCTGCAAGCTGCTCAAGTACCCCTAGGGGTACACATACCCCTGGTTGGGAATCACTGGCTTAACTGTGTACAGCGCCTCATGGCAAACGAAGAAGTAACTTCGGTTATACTGTTAGTTCGGTTACTCTTTGTTTGAGGCGCTCTGTGAAATCACTGCGCCTGGCGGCCATGTTTGGAAAGTAGTTCCGGCTATCTATTTACTTTCGAAAATGACAGTTTCTCTGCATTTTGGATCATCATTTCATCATGTGGTGAGTACATGAGTCACAACGTGTACATAGAGCTTTTTGGCGCTGTTGGAATGTGTGTTTTTGGTGACTTGAACAGGGGGTATACTATGGAGCGGTACCGGTAACTCCTATTAATTTGCTAATATACCTAACTGCAGGGCTCTACCTCACAGTGTACTACTGCACGGAGAGGGACGATAAGAGTATTGTTTATCTTGTTTATGTATGGGCAATATGGCAAAGAGGTGAATCTCTCAAAAAGTTGGCCTATCCCTTTAAGATAAACATTCTAAATGGACCTCTAGCTTATTTGCTGTTGCAGTGTTTGTTAATACAACAGCTGACAGGAAATAAACTAGGGTCCAAACTATTCCCTAGCAACAGAATTCCAGTGACACCGACCATCTATATTCCTATAAAATGAACCCTTTTGTAAAAAATTCACTGAGAATTTCACAACTTCCCAGACTTTCCACGTCTAAATGCTTGTTTTACCGGAGAGGAACTTACTTCTCGCTCTCTCCCAGCCACTTGGACATGAGGTCAGAGGAGGAGACGGAGAAGAAGGTGGAGTTGTTGGCCTCGGTGGCCACGGCCTTGGCCAGGTAAGACTTCCCCGTCCCCGGAGGGCCGAAGAGCAGGATGCCTCTCCACGGTGTCCGCTTGCCTGGGAACACACAGGGAGAAGACGTCCTTTCTTCAGCTTCCATTCAGCCATTCGGTTAAGTTTCCACTCTGCTTTTCAGTTGAGAATGCATCGTATTTCAGGGATGCAGCTGCAGCTGGCGAGGGATAGCAGCCAGAGGCGAGGACAGTACCTGTGAACAGGTGAGGACAGTACCTGTGAACAGGTGAGGACAGTACCTGTGAAGAGGTGAGGGAATTTGATGGGCAGGATGACGGCTTCCTTCAGGGCCTCCTTGGCTCCCTCCAGTCCAGCCACATCGTTCCACCTGACGTTGGGCTTCTCCATTATGATGGCACCTGGACGCAGAAAGCAACTGTTTTTAATGATGAAGCTGCTCAAAAACACTCTTTACATGAAAACTAGTCTGGCTGGCCAGCCTCCTCTCCCTTCCGTCCGAGGAGTCTGGCGCCACGGAAACAGGCAACAGGGATAAACCCTCCTCTGCTCTCCCATTGGAGCGACTGTTTCGGTGGCAGCCGGATGTCCGCTCCCGGCTTATTACAAACTCTGTCTGTCGGCTCCGACCATGTCAATCAGAGCGGCTTCCGCTCCCTCGCCCCTGTGTGTCGCTGTAAATAGTGCCCTGCCGCCTCGGAGAAAACAACAACGCTAACTAGCTAGCAAGCTAACGGCAGAAACCTACACGCTAGCTCGTTGCTACACGCTGAAAACGGCAAATTGGATTATTGGAAACCATTTTCCAAGGGCACTGCCGCTAAGCGCCGCCCATCGCAATCCCCACTATGGAGACCTGCGGTGCCAGACTCCTCGGAAGGAAGGGAGAGGAGGCTGGCCAGCGAGACTACATGAAAACAAACCAGATAGGTGACTGTACATTTGTAGCCGCGAGGAAATGAAATCATCAGTTACAGAGTTGGAATAATTAACCTAATACCAGGGCGTCAGCAACCGCCACCTCTGCCCGGCGGACTCGCATGCGCAGCTCGCCGGCTGCGTTCGCCTGCTCAAGTGGTCTGCGTGAGCAACTGTACGCCATCGCGCTCTCCAATTGTTGGGTGGTGAGATGTCAGCATCAATCCTCAGTTTGATCCCTCCTTAACCACACACACAAACACATGCACTTATTGCACACACTCACCCATAAGTTGCTCCTGCAGTTTCTTCTTCTCTGGGTTTTCACCCTCGCTGTCGCTGTCACTTCTAGAGAGGAAACGAGCACATAAAGATGATGACCCAGAGTTCACAGATAGATTGTTTGGTAACATCCCTTTTTTAAACTCTCACCTCTTGGTATTTGGTGATCTGAACTGTGTCGTTAATTTTGCTAATTGGTGTGTGTGTGTGTGTGTGTGGGGGGGGGGGGGTTGGGGGCTGATACTACAAGTGTGGTGGTTCTCAACATGGGTCCGGTGACCACCAGGGGGCTTTGAGGGGCTTCAACAGGGATTTTGGACAAACTCATATCCAACAATAAAAATATTTTCAGATTTGCGTCAGAGAGACACAAATGGGGTCTGTGGCCCTAATGCATACTAAACTCGAGGTCCTTAATATGGAAAATGTTGAGAATCACTGTATTAGTCTTACATTGTCCAATTCTTACCTCGGATGTACCTGCATTTAGCTCTCCTCCAATTGAAGGGATTCTCTGATTGAACTATGCTGTAGTCTCTTTCTCCTTCTCTGTGTCCTTAAGTCTTTGTTTTGGTGGCTCCCTCTTCTCTCGTGTCCACGCTGTATTCTTTCCCTGTACTCTCCTCGGCTTCATCTCTTTCCACTTGGCGTTTGCGCACTACTCCAACTTGCCACCGTGTGGCGTGCGCTGCACTCAAAGTTCAAATTAGTTCCAAGTTTGACCAAGTTACCGGAGTGCCGGTGAGTGAGGAGCAGATCTCTTCTCGTGTCAAGGCAGCTTTACATGTTGTGGCTGAGTCGAGGCATTAAAAGAACACTGCTGATTTTCACCCAGCTTCGTATCATTACAGCATCAGTAGTATATCAGAAAACTTTAAACCGTTTTGATGGCATTCATTTAGTTTGACAATAATCGAGTTGATTTGAGTTCAGTTGTGGACCAGTGATGTCATTTGTGCATGAATGACATCACTGGTCCACAACTCAAATCATCTCTCAATAGCTGTCAAACTAAATGAATGACTTCAAAACTGTTTACAGTTTTCTGATATACTACTGATGTTGTAATATACAAAGCTGGTTGAAAATCGGCGGAGGGTTCCTTTAAGCTTTTTAAAGACCTCTACTTCTCAGATCTATCCTCAGATTTTAATTTGCCTGCATCCCACAGGTTTCGTTACTTTCAAGTTAGACACAGTGCCTCCTCTCAGTTTCCATGCTACCCTTCCCTCCCCGCTAACCAGCCATGGAATGACCTTCTTCTGACCCTAAAACCCAATCAGAGATCACTCATTTCCAGGATATATGATCAATTCATGGCTTTGATGATCACTCTTTTGCCAAAACTAAACTAGAACTGCTTGAGAGCAGAAGCTGGGGGTAGATGTTACAGATCAGTTGTGGGATGAAGCTGTGGACAGAATACGTTCAAGTACATGTTTTGAAGGCTAGAACTTATACAACTCAAGGTATTACACAGGGTTCACTTTTCAAAATCTCAACCCTACCTGAGACATATGTTTTTCTTTTGTTCCAGACTACATACATTCTGGAGTGATTATTTTATGATCTTGACAAAGGTTCTGGGAATTGATATAAAGGTGAACCCCTTCATAGGGATATTTGGGGTCTCCTTTGATTCTTCCCAAATTAATTATTCACACAGTCAGACATATTAGCCTTTACCTCTCTTTTGGCAAGACACTGTATTTTACTTCTTTGTAAATCTCATATTAAGGCTCCATATTTTTATTTGTGTCTTTAGGGATGTCATCATGTATTTTCATAAATGAGAAAAGTTCAGATTCTCAGTGAAAGGCAGCTCTGCTAAATTCTTTCATAAATGGAATTCTTTCATAGATTACTTTAATTGCTTACAAACCTTGCCCCCTGACTAATTGCCCCTTCCCACCTGTCCCCTTTTGCTTTTTTGGTATGCTTAATGTTATTTATTTAATTTTCACTTTATCTATCTATCCATCTATCTATCAGTAAGTATTTATATGTTTTGTTTGAACTATTCATACACAATATGATTACCGGTAGTAATATTATTTCCTATATATATATTCCTGATAATAGTAATAAAAATAACAAAAATAAACAAACCAACAAAAAGAGAGCAGGAGGAGAGTGACAGCATACTTCTCATTGCTCTGTGCCTCCTTGACAGGTTTCTTGCCCTGCTTGTCTTTGTTCTTCAAGTAGTCCTTGAGCTTCTCCGCTCTGTCCAGATACTGCATGCACTTCCCTCGTATGCTCTCCTTCGCCTTGTCACTGTGTGCCTCATCTGGAGAGAAGACATCATGACAACAGAGGGATGCTGTGTGACATCAAGTAACAGCAGATCCTATGGATGTTACTGGAGAAGCCAGTTTGTGTTCATACTGTATGCTGAAATGCGGGTTATATGTTTAATATGGCACTGTGTACTGAGTGTAAAGCTGTAGTACTCACATTTGATGGCATGTAGAAAGTACTCTACAGCATGCTGGTACAGGCGCAAAGCCTCCTCATAGTTCTTTGCCTTGTCCTCCTCTGTGGCTTTGGTCACAAGATCAATCGCTTTCTGCAAGACGGACGGAAAGGCAGAGATCTAACGTTAGGTGAATCCAACGAATCCAGTCACGGACCAGTCCCAGGCCAGCATCATGACCATACAGCAGCCTGAGCCAAGGGCATCACTGTCGTGCCTGGCCTGCCTATTCTCTATTAGCTAGTATCTTCAGGTCTACGAGAAAATTGAGCCAGTCACCAGACTACAACCATCCATCCAGCAGGGGTTTTGTAGTACACGCTAGCTAACGTTAGCGTTATAAACATTCCACTGTTCATGTTTAAAATGGAATGTCAACCACCATCACCAGCATTCTTGTTACCATTGTTTTACTGCCAATGCTATTAAAATGTTGTAAACTGACAGAGCCGACCAACTGGCGTGCTAACAATATAGCTCTAACGTTACTACTACTGTATACGGGTTGTGTCCAGCTGTAGCTAACGTTCTCAGCTAACGCTAGCTAACAGTAGTACCATAACGTTACCTGTAATGTTGACGTTGTCATTTCATCTCACTCTTCTGCTATCCGCACAGATTTGTAGCCTCTGATCCTCCGCAGTGTGAGAAGAAAAGCGCCTGTTAACTGTGTTGTATTCTTCGGGGACAGGTTGCTCTTAACATGTCAACAGCAAAGATGACAGCTGAGCCCAGCAACACTATAGCAACAGCAACAGCAACAAAACTGCGTCTGTCTACCGATGCTGTTTACTAGCAGTTATCAAGATACCGCGAATAAAAAAAAAACCTTTTCCTGTCATAATTCCAAAATTAAATCTAAATAAAGTACCAAATGAGGGGGAAAATGGTGGAGAAATCTGTACCGAATTAAGATGCAAAATAGATGGATTTTCTTTTCAAACACCTCATGTAAACCCAAACAGTTTCGTTATCTTTTTAAAGTTGCAATTTTATTTTTGTATGTTCCGGTCGTATATCTGGCAAACACTGGAAGCTTGACGCGGCTTATGGGCAGATGTGTTGCCACCTAGCGGTCATGTTGGTGCTAGAAGAACCAGATAAAAAAAAACACTTCAAAACATTGGCATGTAAAGCATTTAAAACAAATCAATAAAAACAACCAAATAAAGTCTATGTCTGACTAATTTCTTCCTTCATCATGTTACACAATTCAGGGGCACCATTATACTTTTTACTTATTCAAAAACAATGTCATCTAATTTTTGGAACCAGAAGACTGAATGGGCCAAAAGCCACATTTATGAATGCAATAACTAACCCATAACTAATATTGTTAGAATCTCCCATAAAGTATCCATCATACAGACACCACACAGAAGCCGGTATCATTTTGTAACAGTTTTATTGGTAGATATTTACATTTGAGATTATTACATAGCTATCATACATTGTATACTGTATCTTGGTAGGAAGTCTAATATACTTTAAATAGGACAGGTTTTCGCAGCAGCATTTAATCCTCTTGTGACTTTTATGCTAAATGATTGTGTTGGACGCAAGCTGCCACAGATATTACCTTTGGTTCAGAAACCCCTTCTTGAAGCTTTGCTTTGCATAGACAGTAGACTAGAGCCATGAGTTCAGGACATAAAAAGAGAGACAGGAGGAGAAAAGTGAGGGTACCTTCACAGGTTTAAAGGGATCTGATAGACTAATGTGCCAAGCTGAAAGAGTCTGTAGCTCAAAGAAATCAACTTCAAACACTTGGATCTTTGTAGTAACACAGCAAGGAGAGACAATGAATGCACACAACTACTTTTGTGTTTGTGTTGAACTCGAAACCTGTTTTGAACGCAACTCAAAAGATGTGCAACAGGTTATGATACACAGGCTTCACTCTTTGAGGCAAGTGGAAACAGGGAAAATCGCCTATAAATGGAATGCAGGTTGAAAATTGGATACAAAAAAGAATCTGTGCAACTTTGTAAAAGGGAAAGAAATTATGATGATGACGAAGTGCAACACTGCCCGTCACCATTGCCTCAAATGTTGCAAAGTGTATCAGAACCTTTTGCTCTGCAGACCGAATTCAACTCCAATTTTGAGATTGCTACATCGGTAACGCATGCAGTCAGGAACCTTGGCTTACTAAAAAATAGTAAAAACAACTCGAATGTGTAGTTCACAGAATTGCATGTTCGCAGTCGCACTCCCCTGCATTCATGGAAAAGAAATTCATCAAAGAGATCAAAGTCCAAATAAAAGCTGTACAGGCCATGCAGAGGTTATACACACGGAGCGACGGTGTTCCGTATCCGAGGACAGAAGGGTTTCCTTGTTTTCCTATGCTGGCAAGGTCAGACATAATGGGACATTGTCCGTGGCCTGAAAGGGACACAGTGGATCTACTGAAGAGGAAGGTTCACTTGAAAAAAAAACGTACCATGAACCAATTGAAGCTTATGAAAATGTGTCTAGTTGCACTCAAAAAAAATGAGTCAAACAAATCTTATCATATGACTTGAAGGAGTTCATTACAACTTCATCAATTTGTGTGTATTGCTTATTTCAGAAAAAAAAATCTACAATTATGCCTAAAGCTGATTGGGAATGGGTGTAATGTTCCGATCAGCATGGGATTATTATTTCAAAGAGGAAGGAGGAGGCCAAGATGAGTGGGTAGACATCATCTATAACACCTCTACTGCAGGGGCTAATGAGTGGGTAGGCATCAGCTATACTGCAGGGGTTCTTACATTCTTTTTGGGCTCATCCCAATAAAGTTCTGTTCATTAAAAGGTATTAGTATTCTTGTCATGCAAGGTGCCACCCTAAAACAAGCCTCTTCAATACATTTTGTCTGTACCCAGAGTAAAAAAAAAGAAAGAAAAAAGGCTGCTCTATGTGGTTTCAGACTAGATGAGAGTGGAGATATGTGGTTTCAGACTAGATGAGAGCGGAGATGATAGTGGCTGTGCTGAGACAGAAGGACAACATTGCCATGTCGGTACATCAGGGTACACACACTGCTATTTACGTAAATCATCTGATACAGAGTTCATTTGAAGTTCAATGTCAGGAAGTCATGCTAACGTAAGATACACACTTACTGTATAAAACAAACCAACATAAAAACAAAAGTAACATGGTTTACACTAGAAGAAGAGTAATACTATTGCTGTGCATGTTGAAAGCTTACGTTTTTTTTTTACGTTTTCTTACAGCGTGACATAAAACCAGAAAACATTACAAAGAGCGTCTTTGTACTACGTGGAGAAAGGCACAGTTGGCAATCCTGATTACAACAGTAGTTTGGGATAACGTGCTAACAGGTGAGTCTTTCAGACGACAGGCACATTATCAAGCCAACGTAAGCATGTAGTATTAAAACGCATGCGCGCACACGCACACACAAACACACACGCACACACGCACACACACACACACACACACACGCACACACACACAAACACACACGCACACTCACGCACACACACTGCATGGCTTTCAACATCCTCTCAGCACGCAAGCTCAATTAACTGCAACTCTAAAAAAGCAAACACACCCTCTCTCTCTCTCTCTCTAACTCTCTCTCTCTCTCTCTAACTCTCTCTCTCTCTCTAACTCTCTCTCTCTCTCTCTCTCTCTCTCTCATTCGTCCAGCACAAAAACAAGACAAGTAACATTAAAAAGAGCCCAAAGTACATTGGAAGGCTGTCATGGAATGATAGGCATCGAGTAAAACGAATCAACATTTACAAAAATCTGTTCTTGGCTGTTGTCGGAAAATTGTCTAAAAATTCCTTCCTTTCCTTTAATACTCTACAGTAACACATTACTTGAAGTGCATATCGGTGAGGTATCACCCAGGTGCTTTAGAGTTTTGATTTTTAATGTTATATTATTAATCACAAGAAATTTCCTACATTATCACACGGAATGTTGTGCGACATTGTTAACAGTTGCTCAAAGTAGCTGCACAAAGTACATCCCTTTACAGTACTCTCATCAGAATGCTTAGAACGCACTCCGGATACGCTTGCGGTACGCCTCGGTTGCCTTAGGGCCTGTGTCCGCCTAGCGTCTTTTCCTCAGGTCCAGCGTCTTTTTTCAGTTGTTTCCAATGGGGGGAGAGCGTATGCGGGCGCACACGGACGTCTAGAGAAAGTGCGCTGCACCCAGCGTCTATTTTCAGAACGCTCCGGCGTTTTTGTGCGCCCCACTCCCAGCGCTTCCAGCTGAGAATAATTTAACTTTTCAGAAAGACGCTGGTGTCGGGTGCTCCTTTTCTGGCAACTAATCATATGGAGAAACTATAGCAACAGAGACAGAAAGGCTCAATTGTGGGAGCAGATTGGCTAGACACTTAATATTTCTGGTGAGTGTTGTGCTTACTGCTTTTAATAACGTAGCCTACCTGTGTTGTTAGCTTGCTAGCTGTCAGCTATCAAGCTACTACCGCACTGAACTAACGTTAGTGCTTCCTTGTATATTGTGCACTGAGATCAGCGCTTCCCAGCGTACTTCCACAGTTTAACGGTCGGAAAAAGACGCTAGATGGACACAGGCCCTTACTGTAACACCTTAGAAATACCTTTACGAGCAACACTTCAAGCAAAGTGCAACTTTGACTTTTCCTCGACCTCGTGATAAAAAACACAAAAGACTGCAGGAGGCCGAGGAGAAGCCGGAAGAGAAAGGCACGTTTTTGAGACAATCGCAAAAATGACTGGAAGTCGTCCCCCCCTCAGCGCTGACTCGGGCCTAACTTCAGCCGTGAATGGAGAAATTGTGAAAGACAAAAAAAAGGACCCACGCCCCGATATCAGCCCTTTGGGGGGCGACTTCAAACCCTCCGCCCCCCGGTGCCTGGGACCCGTTCGGCGGGCTGCTGCTGTCCATGCGGCTGCTGCCGGCTCACGTCAGCAGGCCCATACGGGTCAGCTTGGCCGACAGAAAAGAGTGAAGGACAAACACCACAGGCTTTGGGCCGGAGTGGAGGTCAAACACCTGTTGGGAGGAAGGAAGGAAGGAGGGAGAACCAGAGGACAGAGGAAAACAGCAGGGGGGTAGAGGAGGCAGGAAGAGGAGAGAGAAACACCGGAAGAGTCCAAATTAAAAGGTAATAATTGCAACATTTGGATATGGCAGGTGGGAGAGATCAAGAAAAGTGTTACTATCACACTTCTTCCCATGGTGGCCCGGAACGTACCATTTCTCCCTCTGGACCCCCAAAGTCCAGGTAAAGGTTGCGTATCCCGTCGTCGGCGGACATCTTGAGCTTCTCGAAGGGGTACCTGAACAGCACGGCGCCCCCGGGGGGATCGGACGGCTCTCGCGTCACGGTGAAGCCCTTCTCGTAGTGCAGCGTCAGACGCACGTCCTGCCTGTTCAACGTGCAGCCTGGGACAGTGGGAGGGAGGGAGGGAGGGAGGCTGTTAGAACAGCGGTAGGTAGGGCTCCGACTGGGTATGTGCGTACGGAGGGTGGACAATAAGTGTGTCTGCAATATGTAATGTCTCTTCTCACCACACATTTTAAACTCGACTAAGTCAGTGATTCTTAACACTTTTCACATCAAGCACCGCTCCACATTAGAGCTACGGACAGATCCCCATCTGATGAGATTTTGTCTCTCAGAACCAAGAAAGAAAGAAAACATTATTTTGTCCAGAACTCCTGACTATCTAGTGGGGATGTGAGGGACGCTCGTCTCTTTTGCAGCCCCGCTCTGATAAGACAAGTGTATTTTTACAACAGGATCTGTCCCGGTGCCGCTGCAGCTTTGAACGTGCGGTCGTCTCACTGGAAGCTCTTTCATGTGTGTTATTGTAACTTGAACAGTCTGTGTGTTTGTGTAGCAGCGGGACGAGGAAGAGGGGAAAAGCTTGAGGTTTTCCAGCTCTGTGACTGCAGCCAACTATTGTTCTGTGCTGAGTGGAAACATTCCCCTCTGCTGGCTCCACTTCTTCTTTTCCGACGCAGCGCTTCTCTGTCGCTCTCTCTCTCTCTCTGTGCATGACTACTGAGCCTCTCTCTCTCTCTCTGTGCATGACTACTGAGCCTCTCTCTCTCTGTGCATGACTACTGAGCCTCTCTCTCTCTCTCTGTGCATGACTACTGAGCCTCTCTCTCTCTCTCTGTGCATGACTACTGAGCCTCTCTCTCTCTCTCTGTGCATGACTACTGAGCCTCTCTCTCTCTGTGTGTGCATGACTACTGAGCCTCTCTCTCTCTGTGTGTGCATGACTACTGAGCCTCTCTCTCTCTCTCTGTGCATGACTACTGAGCCTCTCTCTCTCTCTCTCTCTCTGTGCATGACTACTGAGCCTCTCTCTCTCTCTCTGTGCATGACTACTGAGCCTCTCTCTCTCTGTGCATGACTACTGAGCCTCTCTCTCTCTCTCTGTGCATGACTACTGAGCCTCTCTCTCTCTCTGTGCATGACTACTGAGCCTCTCTCTCTCTCTCTGTGCATGACTACTGAGCCTCTCTCTCTCTGTGTGTGCATGACTACTGAGCCTCTCTCTCTCTGTGTGTGCATTGCTACTGAATCGATCACCAACAGAAGCTTCTCTCTCTCTCTCTCCCTCTGTTAGGGTTGGCACGATGGACGATGGCATCGACCATCGTGATGGGCCGACCCCCCATCAACCTCTGAGCCTTCTACATCGGATCATCGTAATTAATTATCTGTTCGAATTAAAATTGTGCCGTTTTAATAATAAAAAAGGCCAAGTCCACTTACCGGAGTGCGCCGGCGGCATTAAACAAGCGCACCCAGTTCAGTTCAGGGAAGCCTCCACTCCCCCTCCTCCTCCCCCTCCTCCGCTCCACTGCTTCTCTGAACTGGGTGCGATTGTTTAATGTCGCCGGGGCGTCCCCAGCGCGTGAGAAGTCGGCTGTGTTGTGAAAACTTTTTAAGACAAAGAAGAAACTTCACGTTCTTTCCTGTTTTCAACCCAAAGTGAGTACAAGTCTTCAACTGTGAATTTAACTCGCCTGTTTCCAAAGTGAAAGTTGGAGTCGCTCCATACTAGATACAGCAGCTGCGTTTCTCTAGCCATTTATCCTAAACTCTCTCTAGGTTCAAAAGCCCACGCGAATCTAACATTATATCAGCCAGTAATTAATAATAAATACCGATATTATTCCGATACCGATATTCTTCTTGAATATACAGTATAGGCAAAGATTTGGCCAATTTTTTTTTTTTTTTAAATATACCTTGCAAAAAGCAGACTAAATTAAGAAAATATACAAGGCAAAGAAGGATACTATTATACATGGACAAATTACGGCCAGCTCCCCCTGTGCGGCCCGCGCTGGAATGGCAAAATAATATATATATATATATATATATACATATATATATATACCCCCCCCCCCCCCCCCCCGATTCCGATCTGATTCGTGAATTATGTCAGTATCAGCACCCGATACCCATATTGGATTGGATCCGTCCCATTCCTATCTGTAACCATTTGATATTTTGGTGACTCGCCATGAATGAGAGGCACAGTAGGGTAACTGTCAAGTTTGCACAGTGCAATTGTGGTGTTGAGGATTCCAGGCATCAACACTTGTACTGGCCGCCTACTAGACCAGGTCAAAGGTCATGGCGCTGTGTTCTGTCAATTTGACTTGAGGAAATGCTTTCATATCTCATTACTAACAACACTTTCACTAACGTTAGCTGGGAGACAAAATTTACATGTACTGTACAGGGGCGGCTGTGGCTCAGGAGGTAGAGCAGGTCGTCCACTAATCGCTTTGGATAAAAGAGGTCAGTGGTTCGATTCCCGGCTCCTCCAGTCTGCATGTCGAAGTATCCTTGGGCAAGATACTGAACCCCACATTGCTCCCGTTGGTGTGCCAGCACCCTGCGTGGTAGCCTGCCGCCATCGGTGTGTGAATGGGTGAATGTACCTACTGATTGTAAAGCGCTTTGGATAAAAGCGCTATATAAATGCAGGCCATTTACCATTTACATGTTGGGCCATAGACTAAAGAAAATGACAGCTTGACTTTACCCAAAACTAGCAGTTAGTCGACCCGGAAGTGACTGTTGTTAGCGCGGTGTCACGTTGATTCGGTCTATTGACTTTCCATTGTTGATATTAATAATACGCACACACACCACGCACACACACCAACACACACTCAATCTCACCGATGGAGACTTCTTTGATGAGTTCGGCGGCGGCGTGTCCGCCCTGCACCAAGGCTCGCGTCCACGAAGACAGATCCCAGTGGGTCTCCACGCGGAAGACGTGGGACTCGATGCCCCGGCCCGTGCCCGTCCGGGTGGCGAACACCAGGTCTGAGCCCTGGGCTGGAGAGCCCCGCGCGCTGCCAGAATGCACCAGCCTGCAGGGAAACACGCATGGTCGTTATATCATATTCCATGTTACATGATGTAACATGGAATATGATCATGCATTTGTTATCTTTAACCTTCTCCAGGTTCTCCTTGGTTTGCCAATGCTTCTGCCTTTCCTCTACTGTATTCTTAGTGAGGATGAAGCTGCTATTAACCCAGTATCTCCATAGCAATTATCAAAGTTTAATTTTATTATTTGACACATCCCAAAAATACCCAAATCAGTCTGCAAGCAAAATCAATAGAATAAAACAAAATGGACTGTGGGACCGATGTAGGACTTTACCACTGCATAGAGTAAATATATGCAGAACTAGCTGTGTGCTGTCTGTACCTTGTGGCTAGCAGCGGGCTAGCTGTGTGCTGTCTTTACCTTGTGGCTAGCAGTGGGCTAGCTGTGTGCTGTCTTTACCTTGTGGCTAGCAGTGGGCTAGCTGTGTGCTGTCTGTACCTTGTGGCTAGCAGTGGGCTAGCTAGCTGTGTGCTGTCTTTACCTTGTGGCTAGCAGTGGGCTAGCTGTGTGCTGTCTTTACCTTGTGGCTAGCAGTGGGCTAGCTGTGTGCTGTCTTTACCTTGTGGCTAGCAGTGGGCTAGCTGTGTGCTGTCTTTACCTTGTGGCTAGCAGTGGGCTAGCTGTGTGCTGTCTTTACCTTGTGGCTAGCAGTGGGCTAGCTAGCTGTGTGCTGTCTTTACCTTGTGGCTAGCAGTGGGCTAGCTGTGTGCTGTCTTTACCTTGTGGCTAGCAGTGGGCTAGCTGTGTGCTGTCTTTACCTTGTGGCTAGCAGTGGGTGTGTGATCAGAGGCATGGACCAGGACTCTCGGCTCCACGGCACAGATTCAAACAGCAGGATGTCTTTCTCCGTCAGCGCCATGGCCACCGGCCTGAACTGGTGCCGTCCGCCGTCCAGCTGGACCTATCAGAGACAGCGGGCCAGACATGTCACCTGGATGTAGTTCGATAGTGTCTGGCTATAGTGATGTAGTTCTAGTTTGATAGTGTCTGGATAATAGTGATGTAGTTTGATAGTGTTCAGGTATAGTGATGTATACATACAGTAGTGTCCAGCTATAGTAATGTAGTTTGATAGTGTCCAGCTATAGTAGTAGTTTGATAGTGTCCCACTATAGTAATGTAGTTTGATAGTGTCCCACTATAGTAATGTAGTTTGATAGTGTCCCGCTATAGACGGTTTTAACTTGACAACAAAAACATTCTAAATTGAACCCCCGCTCACTTCCTGTTGCAGTGTTTACTATGGACATAAAAGAAAAAAAACATTCAAGTGCAGGACTGACCATTCCGTGAAAACCGTCTATACAGCTGAGCGGCGAAAACAAAAGTAACGATGTCGAGTGAATATTTCTGCAGTTTGCCGAATGCTGAGAAAAAGGAAGTGCTGCGGGGTTGCGCTCTGGTGAAAACCGTCTACAGTGATGTAGTTTGATAGTGTTCAGGTATAGAGGAGTTGGTGACGGTCTGATGTGAAGCGGGTGATTCATTGTGGTAAGAATACAGCAGTGTGTGGCTGCCTGAGTCACAGCTGAGTGACTGGAGTGTTTGCAGAGTTGTCGTGACGAACCGGGGCGGTGTGCTTGGGAGTGCAACTGACGTGAGCAGGTGAGCCCTGCAGGAAGTGGGCTAGCACAGCGGAAACTTCTATTGGTTTTCCATCTCTGTTTCCTGTCTAACCTCAGCCTAGATAAATACCACCCACATCCAAAATCAACACAGCCTTGAATGAACACTACATCATCGTCGAGGGACACTGTTCACAGAAGCAAGACATGAATCAAAACTAGCCCTGGGTTATTTTTTTAAATGGGAATGTTGAGGTTTAACCCATTGATACCTGATGCAGCATTTGCGTGTATATCCCTCATTTGTGTGCGTATCCCTTTAAGACCGCGAACCGCGTTAACGCGGTTCGCGGTCTTAAAGGGATACGCACACAAATGCTGCATCAGGTATCAATGGGTTAAGTGTAACCCAGGGAAACGTGCACTTCCTGTTTGCTGCTGCAGTTATTGCGTATCTATAAAACCTCTTGCCTTTACGTGTCCAGGAATTTACTCTCCCATCATGCGCCAGCCAGCAGGCACATGACCTTGAGGGAGGTTTCAACAGCGACGTCAGGCCAGTGTGTTTGAGGTGTGGGGGTGTGAGCAGCACTGATGTAGGAGTCATGGAGAAGGTATGTGCTGGAGTGGAGAAGGCTTCATATCAGCTCATAAAGGTGGATTCATCCAGTTAAATTGGCCTTCATCTCTCCACTACATCATTGAGCATTTGATCAAAGTGTGCAGAAGTCCCATCTTACAATAGGAGACAACCTATTATGTACAATAATATTCGTGATTATTATTATTATTCGTGAATAATAAGGCACTCTAGGCACTCTGCAAGGGGAACACTGAGCGAAAGGAAAACTTGCCGTTTCGGCATAATGCAATTTGGCCTGGGCGGAGGACTGCGCTCTCCGCGTGCCCTTCTGGTTACCTCTGCCATGGATTTGGCTGGAGGTGATGTTCTCGCCCGTGTTTGTGTGTCTGGTTGTCAGCAGAATATCTCCAAAGGTTATGAATGGATTTGCATGAAACTTGGCAGAAAGGTTGGTCACGGGCCAACTTAGAAGTGATTCACTTTTCCATGCCCGCTGGCCAAAAGGGGGCGCTGCAATGGGCGTGTTCAATAATTTAAAAAAAGGGCGCCTAACCTCCAAACGGATTCATATGACACCAGAAAATTGGGTAGAAAGGCTGGTCATGAGCCCAGAACAAACTGATGATTAACTTTCCAGGCCAACTGGTCAAAAGGAGGCATGGCAATGGGGGTAGCCAGCCAATCACAAAAACACGCCTAAGTTCTAAACATGTAACACGCCGTGGCGGAGGTATGCACTCTACCGAGTGCCCTCTAGTTTGATATGTGTTCATATGTTGTGCTTTTGGTTTGTAAAGCCGAAAGCGATTAATACGCATATACAAAACGTGCTACACGTAGCGTGCAGCTTCCAAGATAAACCGGGCCTGAAAATACCTGCTCAGCCAGCCAGCCGATGTGCTTGAGGTGGGGGTGCGTGGAGGCCGAGGACGAGGAGCCCAGGTAGGCGTTGATGTGGGCCAGGGTCTGCGGCAGCAGGGCGGCGATGTTGGTGTGGACGGCCGTGAACCAGGAGTTCGCGCTGGGGCCGTCTTTGCAGCGCAGCACCACCGTGTGCTGGCCGTCTGGAGAGTGGAGCTCCAGGAGTCTGGAGGGGGGGAGGAGGAGGAGGGAAGCTCAGTCGCTACTAGTCTTTTTGGGGTCGACAAAAAGGCTTCGACAGTATAGGTCATCACCAGACACTGTGCCTGCAGTGCACAGCGCCCCCTAAGTCTTGGAGTAGTAATAGCAGTCTTTATGTGAACAGACAGAACAGACAATGGAAAAGCCTTCATGAACCGAGTATAGTTTGATGATGATTTAAAGGGTGCATAATATGACAGTATAGTATTACACCTATAATACCTAAGGGAAAACGTGTATGGTCTGCTGTGTCATAACTACCTAAATTATATTGAAGTATTATTCATTGGAAGGGAGTAATCATACACAGTATTTCTACATTTCCACACAGAATGCACAAATAATATTTCCATTTAAGTGACATTAGCAGTTTATTAATACCCCCCCAAATCATAGAAGATATTTCAATGCTGATTATCTCTCACAGACCAAACATTCCAAACGCAATGAAAAGAAAACTAAAATAAGGTCAAAAAACACACACCCAGTAGCAAAACACACACAAACCCAACCACACCCCAACTCCACATACTCAGGTATTTCTCTCTCTCTCTCCCACGCGCACACACACACACACACACGCACACGCACGCACACACACACACACACACACACACACACACACACACACACACACACACACACAGAGGAGGTGCCATATCCAGGGTTGCCAGATCTTGTGAGATCTGGCAGCACACTGGCCATGCCTGCGGGTCAGACCTGTTCTCCAGGTCGGGCATGGTGAGGTTCCTGCTGATGAAGCACATCTTCAGGCTGATGACCTTCCTGTCCTTGAGCGAGGACGAGGAGCTGCTGTGTTTGGGCGAGCCCGAGTCCTCGCTGCCGCTGTAGCTGGGCGACTGCGGGCGCACGCCGTCCCACGGCAGGTCGGCCACCAGGGACGGCTTCTTGAACAGCGGGGAAACCTCACGGATGTACTTCACTGTGGGGGGGGGGGGGATACATAGGGGGGAAAATGAAGAGACATATATCCACAGTAGACATAAAGATATCAACAGTAAAGTCTGACTGTGCAGAATCATGTTTATTGTGGTGCCACAGATCTTTGTAGCAAAGACATTGGCTTGCTACAATGTAATAAAACATTTTTTTTTCAAAATATCGTCCCATCCCGACAGTGTAGCGGTTAGCTGATATTGGCCTGGCATTAAAAATCAGATATCGCCACTGTGTGGTCCACCTCTGATATGATGGGTATGATGCCGTTTTTTTCATAACATATTGACTGTAAAAGTGTTCAAATCAACTGTATCATGGGGATTCTATTGATTCTACACCTTCTGCATTCCACTCAAGTATGAATTAATGTTTTATTATGATTATTATAGATTATTATGGTCATGGTGATATAATGTATTTATAATATGTATACAGTATTTTTTGGGAGAGGGGGGGGCAACAACAAATATTGAAATGAATATTTCTTGTCACTACTTTAGTGACATAATCACTTAGGTACTTTGTATTATTCAGAAAACTGCAACACATGGTCATCAGTATGGGTTATATTCTGAATGTTTGAATAAAACTTGACAGAAAGTGTTCGTGGTACGTAGGCAAACCAACATGAAAT
>NC_139636.1:8203166-8205666 GCF_964638095.1 Poromitra crassiceps | reverse complement strand
ATTATATGCACACCTGGGGTTAAAAAAAAGGCAGATGTAGTGAGCATAGCTCTGGCCTAACCAAATCTAACTGACATCACTGTGAACACAAAACAAAGAAAACTTCTGATATAATATGATTGTTTTAATAAAGTGTATCACTCAATTATAGTCAATACAAAAATAAAGGCTTTTATAGAACGGGAAGCCAATGACTGCTTAGTCTGCAGATAAAACACAATGACAAAAGGCATAATAATTTAGACTCTTATTGTCATGTTATGTTGACTGATGCTTTTTATGTAGCCTAATGTGCACGACTGCACCTTTGTTTTCCTTAATATTGGCTCTGTTAGATGGCTCTGTCCAGCAGCTAGCTCAACTCCAAAGTCCCTTTGTTATAGTGGGACTCCCGGCTAGCGCGGTTAGCTTAACGTTAGCGTGTTGTTTTTTGGAGTTAAATACACAATCCCTGGATGTTTCATTTCGGGTAAAGGGGTTTCCATTAGTTTCTATATGTTTACACCAGCTCTATGAGTATGACGTGCTTTTGCGGGGCTGTTTCTTTCTTTATTGGTTTATTGTGACGGGACAATGCACATTAATGGACATGTTCAGAAATACAGAAGCCTCTATATACAAAAACATGTAAATATGCCGGAGTTAGCTAATGCTAATTTACATCCGTAGTCCCCAATAAATATCAAAACAGTCACTCATTACATTCATTCAACGCACAAACTGAAATATACATGTAACGTGTCATCGCAAAAGATACCACAGCATTACAGACATCAAAATTACAGCAAAACACAGACAGGATGTACGCAACAAACTGATATACCTGTAGCGTGTCATCGCAAGAGATACCACACATTACAGACATCAAAATTACAGCAGAACACAGACAGGATGTACATGCAGCATGTCAGTGCTAAAAGTAGAATACTACACCTTCCATTCGACAGGTTACAAGATAACAATACATAGAAACAATATGAAGGCTACTCTACTCTCTCTTAAGTGTTACACTTAAGTGGTGAAGTGCCTAGTGCAGGAAGAGAAGAAGATTTGGAAGGCAGCTATTAAGCTAGTGTTCACAAATTTGGTTTGTTTTAAGCCATATTTTGAGCTGGCTTTTGAATGCCGCAAAAGTGGGGCTTTCCCTAATAGCCATAGGAAGTGTGTTCCAGCTAGTGCTGCCATTGATCGACCAGGTGTTTTTTGAGAACGTGGATTTTCTAGCTTGGACTTCGCAGTCCCCCCTAGCTGCTGCCCTTGTGCTCAAATTTCTATTCTTCCTTCTAATGAACTCCCCTAGAGGAGGAGGAGCCAAGCCGTGTAAACATTTATAGATTAGACACGTGCTTTTAAATGTTCTAAAATTGTTAAAGCTAAGGAGCTGATATTTCTCTAAGATTTCACAGTGATGATGTGATTGTGGTTTTTTGTCAAACACCTTGATGGCTTTTTTATAGAGCTGTTCAAGGGGTTTGAGCACAGTGACACCAGCGAAGGACCAAACAGTGGAGCAGTAGTCTATGTGAGAGAGGATCATACAGTGGAGATAGGCTTTAGCCGCATCCGTTGTGATAAAGGGCCTGATTTGTTTGAAATTCTGTATGTTAAATCTAACTGTATTGGACACCTTTTTTACATGTTTTTTGAAAGTGAGGTTAGAGTCCAAAATAACTCCAAGGTACTTGAACTGTGGTACCAGTTCCAGTTCTTCACTCTCCAGGAATACATGGAGAGTATTCCTGGAGAGTTTGATCACAAGCAGTGACAGTGTGTGTCTGCCAAGCGGGCAAGCCTGAAGTGTAGGCCGCGCTACAAGCTAACGCTAACACTCGTTAAACTAACGTAAACAACAAACAAATCCGCTGCATCATCGCCAGCTTTGGTTTAACGTAATAGACGTTTTCCCTCCTCTCGGAACCCGTGCGGCACATGGATTGCAAATTACAATAGCTGTGATCATCTAAACTGCATGGCATGGCAGCAGCCATGTTTTGGCCGTCGCAGCTGTGATGTCACGAGCGTGCGACAACAATAGCTCCGGTCCGAGGCCAAAACAAAGCCTGATTATCGGCTGTTAATTTATCGGAAAAAGGCCACTATGGCCCACTGGCAGATGCAAACAGAAATACAATCAATGCTTTTCAAAATGTACACATTCAGTCACTGGGCAAAATAAGAAAACTACTTCAACTTAGGTTATGTAAAACGTTTTATTTATTTATGTAACATTTCCTTTCAAACTAAAGATGCATCCTACTTAAACAGGCTTGGATGATGCTCTCCCACGCTCTCTCCTCCCTCTCGCAAGAGCGGAAATGATCGTTTCGGGCCGATATTTCATTTTAAGGCCTTTATCGGCCGATATCATCGTGTGCATCCCTAAATCCAACCTGCAGGGGGGCTCATCTGCCTCGCTACATACTTCTCTGCCCACAGCAACAAAAAGAGGAAGAAGGATCGAAGAAGAAGAGGAGTGGAATGCAAAAGGATCTGACTCCAC
>NC_139636.1:8168166-8200666 GCF_964638095.1 Poromitra crassiceps | reverse complement strand
GCCACTTATAAAATATAGAGTTCACATTTAATAGGTACTTGTGACTAATTTGTTTTTTACAAGTCACTTTTCTGATTTCATACCCAGCAGAGTGTTACAGCATCATTGTCCCACGCGGTCTGTCTGAACCAGGTCAGAGAGGAGCGAACACAGAAGGGGCCAGGTGTGATATGACGTGTGTGTGACGAGACCAGGGAATTCATTTCTCCCGTGTGTGTGTGTGTGTGCGTGTGTGTGTGTGTGTGTGTGTGAGAGAGTGAGTGAGTGAGTGAGTGAGAGAGAGAGAGAGAAAGAAAGAGAGAGCTGACCCAGCCATGTGTGACCATGTACAGTCTTGTGTATGCAATTATGCTTGCATGTGTGCATGCTTATGCTTATGCGTGTGTGTGTGTGTGTGTGTGTGTGTGTGTGTGTGTGTGTGTGTGTGTGTGTGTGAGTGCATGCGTGCGTGCGTGCGTGTGTGAGAGTGCGTGTGTATGTGTGTGTGTGTGAGTGCGTGCGTGCGTGTGTTCGAGAGAGAGTGCGTGTGTGTGTGTGTGTGTGTGTGTGTGTGTGATGAATCTATTCCTCTGCAACACCACAACTTGACACTTAGGGATGCCCAGAATATCGCTCTAACTAGGCCCACCCTGCAGTGGAGTTCATCATGAGACAGTACTACTGACTTATATATAGACCCTTTTCACAGCAACCGTTTTGAGGTGGCAAAGTAGGAAGTAAAGCAGCTGTAAATAATACCATGAATGATGGTTCCATTCCATTTAGGCGTTCCAGTGCCAGGGCCCTCATTAATGTTATTAAGGGTTACACCTGCTTTACTTCCTGCCTTTACCACCTGAAAACGGTTGCTGTGAAAAGGGCCTATTATCTGTCTGCTCCATTTTTATTTTATTTTATTTATTTATTTTGCAATTGCTGTGATGGCTGCGCTGCATTCAAAGACTATTTCCTTGTTTGTAACACGTTGACTCACTATGGCTATTAAAGTTATCTTGAATCTGGATGGAATGTTATGGGTGGCTCGCGCAGGCTTACGCTCCGCGGCGGGGGGGGGGGGGGGGTGCTCTCGCCCGGCCGGGCGAGGACAGCGAGCGGGCGGAGCTAACGGATGGTCGACCCTGGCGTTGGCCTCGTCAGGGCCGTCCCCGTTTCATCAATGGCCTCTTTGTCTGCTTCTGTGCTTTATTCCTCCAATCAGGCACACAACAATGGGCTCCTCCTGCATCTCCTTCCACTGAGCAGCAGGCTGAGGAAGACCTGAGGAGGAGGAGCTGCTGGTGCAACCAGCCTGAACTAATCACTGCAACATATGGGCCATCATGTCAGTCTGTCAGCTGCTGGAAGGATGGGGGGGGGGACTAGCAGTATGTCATGTTTAGGATGGGTGTGTGACGTGAACAGAACCAGACCAGTCCATTCATATTGCTGTGGCCTCGGAGTGTGTGGCTCTCGCTCCCAAAGCCACAAATCCCACAAGCTGGATGGACCCCAACAGGATGATGACCTCCACATGATGACACATGTGGAGCTGTCATGTATACAAGCACCAGGAGACGGGTTACAGAGCCGCTGTGAAAAAGGCCCATCTCTACAGAGCCGCTGTGAAAAAGGCCCATCTCAACAAGTCATGTTGACTGTTCTCCTGTTTGTTGCTGGAATTTTCTCAGAACAAGTGTCAAGTAGGGCTGCAACTAACCGTTATTTTAATTATCAATGAATCTATCGATTTTTTTTTATTTATTTTTTTACAAATTCATGAGAAATTTAGTTATAAAATATCACAAATAATGACCAATGCCCATTCCCAAAGCTTAAAGTGATTCTTATAATTGCTTGTTTTGCCCAGCAGCAAAAAAGAAAGGGAAAAAAAGTGTTGATTGAATTCTAATATGAAACGGGGAAAAAGACGCAAATCTTAGCCGTTGTAGAGCTGTACTTGTTTTATCCTGGTTGCTGCTCCATCCTCTGCCAATCTGGGGAGAGCCGAAACTGGCTCCATGCTTCCTCCGAGACATGGGCAGTTAGCCAGCCGCTTCTTTTCACCTGACAGGGGAAGCTTCACCGGTAGGACATAGCACGTGGGAGGATCACGCTATTCCAACCAGTTCCCCTCCCTCCGAACAGGCACGGGGAGAACATGCAAACTCCACAAAGAAAGGCCCTTTTGACGACCCCACCTGGGCGGCGGGCACTTGAGGACACGCGGACGGGCACGCATTCCTTCAGCGCTCGCAGCGTCCCAGGTGGGAATCGAACCCAGGACCTTCTAGCTGTGAGCCGACAGCGCTTACCACTGCACCACCGTACCCCCTACTTGTTAAATGACTACAAAACATTCATCAATTTGAATTAGCAAAATTATCCTCAATTAGCCTAATTTTCTGTTGATGGACTAATCGATTAGTCGACTAATCATTTCAGCATTAGCGTCAATAGTGTGAGGCGCAGAATCACGCAGATCGCTCCGCTCGTCACGGAGAAAAAAATCAGACTTGATTCAGGATATTTCTTGCAGTGTGGAAGTATTTGCTGAGCTACTACGGGCCAAATGCGCTTTTAATGCCGCCAGTTCTGATAAGCGAGGTTGAGCACTGATTCAATCGGATCAAATAAACAGACTGTATCCCCTCCATTTTACCATTTTACATCATCACTTCCTCTAACCCTGCATAACCCCCCCCCCTCTCTCTCCAAGCGTCCAGGCCGGAGCCCGGTGGTGACCTTTGCCCCCGTATGCGTGCATACAACTGCGGGGGCCAGGAATGTGGGGCGCCTAAGCTAATTGTGAAAATATCTGGGCGGGTTTCTGTCGTGTTTACACGCGGCAGCGGTCTGGACTAGGGGTGGGACAAAATATCGATACCCACGTTATCGCGATATTTCCACCCGCGATACGTTATCGATACACTGGCGCCAAGTATCGATATGTTTATTAATTTTTTTTTTTTTTTTTTTTTTTTTTTAATAAACAGGCTAAAATATTATGCTGTGTGTGGTAGTTGAAACATAGTTTCAAGTTGACTTTATTTATGTTTGTAGTTGAAACAAAAACATAACTACTGTAGGCTACATGAATGGAAATGTTTGATCATTAATATCTACTTTTAGAAATTATATAGGTAGGTAGGTAGGTTATATAGGTTTTCTTGTTTTAATAGTAATAATAAAAAGACTTAATGTGTAACTTTTCCTCCGTGGTATCGAAAATGGTATGAGTGAGTGAGTGAACTCAGAGAGTTCATGTCAATTCTGCTAATAAATGCATAATACATGATTTTTTGCCTTCAGAGGTATTTTTTTCACTTGTTACACAGGTATCGTGATGTATCGTCTTCCAATATATCGCAGTATCGCAGTATCGCAGTATCGTGATATATCGTTATCGAGGGCCAAGTATCGTGACGATATCGTATCGTGAGCTACTCAGCGATTCCCACCCCTAGTCTGGACATTCAAGTCTCGTACCGACCCACTGTCATTCGTTCCCCCCAGACCCGTGGGAGCCTACAAGGGAGAGAGAGAGAGAGGAGGGGGGAGGGGAGGGGAGGAGTCAGTCCACAAACTCCACAACTCAGCGCCTGTCCAACAGGCAAACAGTGACAGGCAGCTGACACATTCCTCCAAACCGACTGTCATGTTTGGCTTCACGTCGTCGCTGCATCCTCCTATCTGTGGCACGCGGGAATGCATCGGCCTTTCCCGGGGAAAGAGGGGTTGATTTGGGGTCGACTTGGTTCAAAGACGTGTGGAAGTGTGTCGCACATTGATCAGTTCGAGCTCGTCAGTATTCATCCGGCGTTCATTTCCAAACCATTAAGCGCTGCGTTTAGCCATTCCTGAACCCTAAGTTTCCTAAAGCCTGAGGGCCCTGTGGCTTCTCTCTCTTTCCACGGTTCTGCTGTGAGGCCCAGGTCCACATCAGCATGCACACTTTGTGCTGTGCACATGTCTCCGCATCTCTCTCTGCACATGGGTCAGAACATCTTTCTGCACATGGGTCAGAACATCTCTCTGCACATGGGTCAGAACATCTCTGTGCACATGGGTCAGAACATCTCTCTGCACATGGGTCAGAACATCTCTCTGCACATGGGTCACAACATCTCTCTGCACATGGGTCAGAACATCTCTCTGCACATGGGTCAGAACATCTCTCTGCACATGAGTCAGAACATCTCTCTGCACATGGGTCAGAACATCTCTCTGCACATGAGTCAGAACATCTCTCTGCACATGGGTCAGAACATCTCTCTGCACATGGGTCAGAACATCTCTCTGCACATGGGTCAGAACATCTCTCTGCACATGAGTCAGAACATCTCTCTGCACATGGGTCAGAACATCTCTCTGCACATGGGTCACAACATCTCTCTGCACATGGGTCAGAACATCTCTCTGCACATGGGTCAGAACATCTCTCTGCACATGGGTCAGAACATCTCTCTGCACATGGGTCAGAACATCTCTCTGCACACGAGTAAACTGCGACTTCCTTGACATGCAAAGTTCTGATTTAAATTGACAAAATTAACGTTGGCACCCCGTGGCACAATTGAAATGGGATCAAAAAAGTCACATTATTCTCCGTTCGCTGCCATTCATATTTTTCTCAGCGCTGGTACAGGGAGAAGCAGACAGGAAGTGACGTTTCACTTTGGCTCTGTATTTGTTTGCCCCTCGCCCTCCTGGACCATGTGACTGCAGCCACACACAGAGAGACAGAATATGGGATTTGCTCTTGTTGACAGAGTGACCTCTCCTCTTATCTAAAAGAACCCACACTCACTCAAATAGAACAGCACAATGTATCTAACTTTGACTTTGACCACAACTGTGTGCTGACTTTTCCTGTTGACACTAATCAAAGGCTTCTGTTCTGTTGATACTATGTAACCCCTCCTCCTTCCATGCTGCCACAAACATTAACAGCTGCCCGGCTGTGGACTGTTTGCTTATGAGAGGGTGTCTGTTGTGACATCTTAGTAAGTTATAGAAATGGTTATTGTGTCGATGAAAGCTACAATAAGACTGGTCCCGATTGTTCGCTTGGTGTGACATAATTTCAGATATGGCTTCCATTCCAAAAATGCACTTCTGGTGATTTTTGCTTGATGTTTTTGCTCTCCATTCTAGTGATAAAACAAAACACCCAATGTGGACTTGCTTTAGGCTATAGAGCTCAACGGTCACGTGACATGTCTTGCCCCGGAAGTGAGTTTCTCATTCATTTTCTTCATAGACATTTCAAAAAACCTTCTATAACGAGCTTTAAGGCTGGACGCAAGCCACCCTGTGACCTACTGTATCGTGAATGACCATAAAACATTTCACTTGGAGCAAAAACAAAAAATAAAGACGGGGAAAATTCATCCCCCCAAAATGTTATATTTGCTCCAACTGAAATGTTTTATGGTCACTCACGATTCAGTAGGTCATGGGTTGGCTTGGTTCCAGCCTTAAAACTCATTGTATACGGATTTTTCTAAATGTCTATGGAGACACCTTGCTAGGGTTCCCACGGGTCCTTGAAATCCTTGAAAGTGAATTTGAGGAAAAAATCCGGGTCTTGAAAGTTTGAGAAAATAGACATGGGCTGCTTGAATATATAGATTGTGTGCAAGAATAGCAAATAGCAATTTGAAGTTATTTTGATATAGATTAGGATATCTATAGATATTTGTTATAGGTTTAATTAATAGCCTACTAACAGCCCAGTTGCGAAGTGTTCACACATGTAAGCCTCTCTCTTTTGACTTGTCTGTGAGCTTCTGTAAGGCCTGCTAGTTCTCATTATAAAGATGCTCAATGTTGTAATAGTGCTGTAACCTGGAGGTAGCCTGGAGGTCACTGGATTTGATGATTAAGAACCAGTAAACCTCATGAACGTGACCTCAGAAAGAGAAGTGGGAAGTTTAGTTAGTTCAGTTATGTTTATAGCCCCTTATCATCACACAAGTAGTATGCCTCATCACAGTATACTACATCAACTACACCCAACACCACACACCTCACCAACAAGGCCCGGAAATCCCTTCCACCAAGGACATCACCAACATGACCCATAAAACCCACTACGTCCTCCACCTGAACTCAGCTGAACACCCCCCCCCCCCCTCCCCCCAATGATATGAGCACCCCCCCCCCCCCAAACTGTAACTCATATCTAATTTAATGCCTGTTTAACTGGGACTGTAAATCCATGTAAATTCCCTGCCTATTTAATGCCTATTTAACTCAGAAGGTAAATTTCATGTAAATCCAATGTAAACTCATACTCTGACTGTAAATTCATGTAAATTCACTGCCTTATTTAATGCCTATTTAACTCAGACTGTAAATCTCATGTAAATTCAACGTAAATTCAGATTTAATATCCACGGAATTGCCTTTAGTTATCTTCCTACTTCTTTATCTCTGTATATTGACCTGACCACTACGCTGCATACATTCATTCATTCATTCATTCTCAAATACACTGCTACCGCATGCGCTAGGACGTGTCATCAGTGATGTTATCTGGGGTCGTAAGGTGTTTCGGGTCTGTCAACATCATACACCCTCGCCCAGTAGACCCAGCCGAGGCCAATTAAGACCCCGACTCACGTCCCAGAAGCCGCTACGGATCAGCCTTACTACTCTATCTGCAACGTTGCCCGCGGGAGGGGTAAAAGAGAACCCAATCCGCTGCAATAGAGCTAGTGCTACGCCGCAGTATTGGCCCTTCGGTGCATGGAGGATCTAGGCTCTGTGGGTTTCTCCCGGCCGTGCTCCTCCTTCGTCTCACCAGACCCCCCTCATGACAAAGGCAATCCAGAGGCTGAAGGGATGCCTCAAGGACGCCTCAAGAGGGCCTGTGCGCTGCACGTCATTTACCTGCGTCGAGCACCTCGCTCTAGCCTGGAGGACCCCAGGCCGCGCCGATCTTGCGCAGATTTTCAGGAGGCTAATCCGTAGCGTTTGTGGATTTCTCCCTCACGAGAGAGCCAAGATGGGGTGCTAATCCCATCCCGTACCGGGTTGCCGTCTCTCCGGCCGTCAACTGTCTCTCCAGCTCGTCACCAAACTATACTTGGTTGTCACCTAGTCTTTCCTAAGTGTCACTGGCCAGAGGCAAGCCAGGGTTCTACATTCTCAAATACACTGCTACCGCATGCGCTAGGACGTGTCATCAGTGATGTTATCTGGGGTCGTAAGGTGTTTCGGGTCTGTCAACATCATACACCCTCGCCCAGTAGACCCAGCCGAGGCCAATTAAGACCCCGACTCACGTCCCAGAAGCCGCTACGGATCAGCCTTACTACTCTATCTGCAACGTTGCCCGCGGGAGGGGTAAAAGAGAACCCAATCCGCTGCAATAGAGCTAGTGCTACGCCGCAGTATTGGCCCTTCGGTGCATGGAGGATCTAGGCTCTGTGGGTTTCTCCCGGCCGTGCTCCTCCTTCGTCTCACCAGACCCCCCTCATGACAAAGGCAATCCAGAGGCTGAAGGGATGCCTCAAGGACGCCTCAAGAGGGCCTGTGCGCTGCACGTCATTTACCTGCGTCGAGCACCTCGCTCTAGCCTGGAGGACCCCAGGCCGCGCCGATCTTGCGCAGATTTTCAGGAGGCTAATCCGTAGCGTTTGTGGATTTCTCCCTCACGAGAGAGCCAAGATGGGGTGCTAATCCCATCCCGTACCGGGTTGCCGTCTCTCCGGCCGTCAACTGTCTCTCCAGCTCGTCACCAAACTATACTTGGTTGTCACCTAGTCTTTCCTAAGTGTCACTGGCCAGAGGCAAGCCAGGGTTCTACATTCTCAAATACACTGCTACCGCATGCGCTAGGACGTGTCATCAGTGATGTTATCTGGGGTCGTAAGGTGTTTCGGGTCTGTCAACATCATACACCCTCGCCCAGTAGACCCAGCCGAGGCCAATTAAGACCCCGACTCACGTCCCAGAAGCCGCTACGGATCAGCCTTACTACTCTATCTGCAACGTTGCCCGCGGGAGGGGTAAAAGAGAACCCAATCCGCTGCAATAGAGCTAGTGCTACGCCGCAGTATTGGCCCTTCGGTGCATGGAGGATCTAGGCTCTGTGGGTTTCTCCCGGCCGTGCTCCTCCTTCGTCTCACCAGACCCCCCTCATGACAAAGGCAATCCAGAGGCTGAAGGGATGCCTCAAGGACGCCTCAAGAGGGCCTGTGCGCTGCACGTCATTTACCTGCGTCGAGCACCTCGCTCTAGCCTGGAGGACCCCAGGCCGCGCCGATCTTGCGCAGATTTTCAGGAGGCTAATCCGTAGCGTTTGTGGATTTCTCCCTCACGAGAGAGCCAAGATGGGGTGCTAATCCCATCCCGTACCGGGTTGCCGTCTCTCCGGCCGTCAACTGTCTCTCCAGCTCGTCACCAAACTATACTTGGTTGTCACCTAGTCTTTCCTAAGTGTCACTGGCCAGAGGCAAGCCAGGGTTCTACATTCTCAAATACACTGCTACCGCATGCGCTAGGACGTGTCATCAGTGATACAAAGACAAATGATTATGTAACTTCCATACTGTGGCAATACAAGTGATTCTGATTCTGAACATAGGTCATGAATATAAATGTTTACTACATTACATTACAATACTTGACAAACAGCATCTTTTGAACTGTGGGAGGAAACCGGAGCACCTGGAGGAAACCCACGTAAACACGGGGAGAACACGCAAACTCCACACAGAAAGAAAGGACCGGGGTGGAGATTCGAACCCACGACCTTCTTTGCTGTGAGGCGACAGTGCTAACCACTGAGCCACGGTGCCGGAAGGAGAGCACATAACAACACAAGAGACTATAATCCCGGCCTTGCTGCAAATCCCCGCTCTCGCGTGGGCACACTCACCCTCCAGCGTCACCTCCTTGCCTGCCTTCTTCAGCGCCTGCACCGCCAGGTCGTGCGTCGCCTCCCGGAGGTCGTTCCCGTTCACCGACAGGATGGCGTCCCCCACGCGGAGCGCGCGGCTCTGGTCGGCGGCGAGCCCCGGGAAGATCTTGGAGATGAGGATGGGCATGCGGTTCTCGCGCCCTCCCTTGATACTGATGCCCAGCCCGCCGGACTCCTGTTTGACAACTCGCACTTTCCGCACCGCCTCCGAGGCGCCGTCCAAGTTGACGCCGGGAGCCTCGCCTCCACCCTGCCTCGAGCCGGAGCTGGACCCGGGGCTGCCGTAGCTCGAGCCGGGGCTTCCGAAGTCAGAGTTCGAGCCGTTATTCGCGTACTTCCCGGGGCTGTTTATACCGTAGTTGGCGTCGTATTGACCCCGGCTGCCGCCCCCGCGCCCCGGGCTGCCGCTGCGCCCTTGCCGCCCCTGGCTCGGCTGTTGGTCTTGACTTTGGTGCCTTGGGTTCCCCGGAGCCGCTCCCACCGGGTCGTTTCCGTTCGATATGCCATTTCTCAGGCCCGCCGAGGAGTTGTAATCCAAGTGATTGGCCCCCTGTCCGGTCGCGTCCGCCTCGGCCGTTAAAGTGAGCGTTTCTCGGGTGAGTTCGGCGGCCACTCGGATCCAACGGTCTCGGAGCAGAAGGTCCAGTTGACCGTTTTTGTCCGCTCGGGTCCAAACTGCCATGCCTCTGGACTGCTCCCTCCGAGGCGGGCCACGCTCTGCTCACACTGAACTCATCAGCAACTTTTTTCCTCTTCAGAGTGCGCACAAGCAAGCAGCAAACTAGGCTGCACTTCCCCGCATCGACACACCCACTCACACACACACACACACGCTGACTGCAGGAAACGGACTGAGAGAAGAGCTGCCTACTAGACTAGAGACTTGTGTAGTGTTAGCAACAATAAGCATTTCCGGGGGCGGTTTTTTCCAAAATAAAAGAACGATTCTGCACAAGTCTAGATACCTGTCGCTCGGTCAGTCACACACACACACACACACACACACACACACACACACACACACACACACACACACACACACACACACACACACACACACACACACACACACACACACACACACACACACACACACAGGTCAGTCACACACACACACACACACACACACACACACACACACACACACACACACACACACACACACAGGAATACCAGCTGTGTGTGTGTGTGTGTGTGTGTGTGTGTGTGTGTGTGTGTGTGTGTGTGTGTGTGTGTGTGTGTGTGTGTGTGACTGACCTGTGTGTGTGTGTGTGTGTGTGTGTGACTGACCTGTGTGTGTGTGTGTGTGTGTGTGTGTGTGTGTGTGTGTGTGTGTGTGCGTCTCTCTCTCAACACACAGCTTTAAACATAAAAAAAAACTCAAAAATAAGTTTGAGAGTACCTGTTCCTACCTACCATCCCCGACCAGCATTGACAAAACAAAAACAAAAAGAAACAAACAAAAACATGAAAAAGAAAAAGTGTGATGGAAGATTATGGAATATATGAATGTGATACAGTTTTGAAAAGATGAGATCTTCAGCGTTCAGAATCTGCAAAACAATTGCATGTTGTCCAAAATATGTCTTGACACACACACACACACACACACACACACACACACACACACACACCAGTGTTGGGGGTAACGCATTATAAAAGCAACGTATTACTGGTAAAGCCATTATAGTAGTCCAGGCATTTTATTTGACCACATAATGTGGGTCAACTCTTCACTAATTGCAACAAAATCAAACTCAATGGATTTTGTGTCCTCAATATGTTCTAAATGAGAGAAAAATATCTTAAGTAAGCCTATGAGGGAAACGTTTTGAAAACCACCTAAATATGATCCTACCAAAACAGACACAACAGGTGAATAGGGTAAAACAATTTTAATGAATAGATATCACCATGAAACTTCCCCAGTTGATTACCGTACTTACATTAAGTCAATTATCTTTTTGCATTACACGTTTTCTGAAATTGTATATTTAATTGTGCAAATGAGGAATAGCAAAGATTGAACACACCTGTGATGTGTGGGAAGACACCCTCCCCACACTGTTTGATTGACAGGTGATGTGTGGGAGGCTCCACCCACACTGTTTGATTGACAGGTGATGTGTGGGAAGAGGACACAGACAGGTATGGACTAGTAATTATCTCTCTATAATTCCAGTCCATCTGCATGTGTATTTGTGCATCTCGAGAACTGTTCTTCCGATCAACTTTGAACTCGACAGGTGTGCTCGTCCTGCCGACCACTGCAGAGTGCAGTGCTGAATTCTGTGTGAGACAGACAGATAGGATCACAGTTTTGCAGCAGAACACGGCTTTAGGCACTTTGCGACAGGACTACTACCCGATGGGTGAACGGGCACTGCACTACACTACAATACTCCCTGCTCTGTTTTTTTTATTATCAATAAAAATGTAATATTAACATTTTCCGATACATTTTATCAGAGCATCAATTAGCCTCCAAGTGTAGATTAATTTGATCTTCCTCTTTCATACTGTATCTGATGACAAATGGGTCAGCAGAGACACATCAGTGACAAAAATGATACAAAAATTAATAAAACATCCGTACAGTATTCCACCTTATGCTACAGTAGCAGTACCCTTATTGAAATGCAGCTTTCTGATCACCAAGGCCTTCCATGTGGGCACCCGGAACAGCTGAACCCAACGTGCTACAAGACAGTAAAACTCACAGACATGGCGTGGTCGTGTTTGTCGTTAGGTTTTTATTGCAGTTGAGGTTTGCTTTAGGGTTTACAAAACCAGAGCAGATTGCAAGCGTCCATGGGGAGTGAGAGAGAGGAGGGAGGGAGGGAGCTTCATCTGCTCGGTTCATGTCGTCGCCCCTCTGCCTCTTTCGGACAGCAGCTTCGCCCACGTTACATTCACAGTGTCCCCTTTTTCTGGACCATTAAAAATAAAACTTTTATTATGACGTGGTGTACACAACCTGACAACTGTACAATGTGTTCTTTTGGTGTCACTTAAGAGTAAGTTACATTCATGACAAAAGAAACAAGGCAACCACACAGGGAGCTAATATGCTAGGATTACATCTCCGCTCTTCCCTTCATATCACCCCCCCTCCCATAGCTTTCATTGCTCTTTCCAGCTGTGAGCATTGGGAAATGAAGTGGTGGTGCAACAGATAAGGCAGACATGGGATGAACTGCCTGGCACACGCTTTGTGTGTGTGTGTGTGTGTGTGTGTGTGGGCAGAGCACTTCAGCTAGGTGAGGTATGTATTGAGGATACTTGCAGGGCTGGGAGTGGAGTAGAGTGGGCGGGTGGTGGCGGTTTGGAGCAGCTACACTCTGACCAAAAAGGGTTCCATAAAGCAGTGGTTCTCAAACCTTTCCACATCAAGGACCCCCTAAACTGAATTAGACCACAGAGCCCCATCCACGGAGGTTTTGTCCCAGGGTCCCCCATCTGATAAGATTTCTGCTTTTTTATTTTTAATTATGAAAGTGTAGGAAACCCACAAATAGTCATACATTGTCATTGTGTTACTTATGGATGGAAGTATATAGTGAAAATTAATGATTCCCCTTTTTGCTGGGGACCCCCTGGAACCCCCTCAACGACCCCACTTTGAGAACCACTGCCATCCAGCACCAGCAAGTTGCTCTATAGGCTTGTGCCACAGCAGAACCCTTCATGGTGAATTAAAGAACCCTTTTGGTGAATTAAAGAAACCTTTTAGAAAGGTTCTCTATAGCACCATGCTCAAATGGCTCTACATTGGACCAAATTTATGGTGCTGGAAAGAACCATTTAAGAATACTTAAAACAGGCATGTCCAAAGTCCAGCCCAGGGGCCAATTGCGGCCCATGAACTGATTTCAAGCGGCCCTTGGCTTGTCTCTCAAAATATACTGTATGTGGCCCTCCACACAGTATTGGTTAATCAAGTAAGTTCACTTTGCGTTTTTTTCCGTTCACCTAACGATGACAGCAGCACTATCATACAGTCTGTAGACAAGCACCAAGTAGGAACAATGCAGGTGGAACTAATGTTTTCAGATGGTAAACAAAGTCCTTAGAGTATTGTACTGTATTGTATTGTATTGTATGTGATTTCTTTAAATAACCCTGATGCGAAAAGCAGCTGGCCCCCTGGTATTGCCATATTATCTAATCTGCCCCCATTCAATTGGACACCCCTGACTTAAAACAACCATGCTTATTTATTATGAATTCTCCTTTTTCTTTTATTTATGGTGCGGCGTTGTCTGTCTGTCTGTCCCCTCAAAAGTAGACCAATCACAGCTCAGCTACGTGCATGACATCACGTGCCCGATGCACCGGGCATCAAGCGGCACGGAAGTCAAAGGAGGCGCACGCACAATTCTCGGGGCCACCGGAAATGTTAATAACTGCGCAAATTAGCATGCAAAAATTACAAAAAAAGGTGTCAATATCTTCAGTTCATGTAGATGCAAAGGATATGAAATTGGCTCGTCATAACTCGCATTCCAGGAATATCGCCATTCACGATGTCGCCACTGCATTTTCCTGGCCGACGGCCACCTCTCTCCCCCTGCGGCCGGAAGTGGCTGTCTGCATGGGGGGGAACCGCACGCCGGTTTCCTGCTCTGGGGCTGGACGCAGTGAGCCAGACAGCCACTGTAACCTGGATTTATATTGTGTCTGTAACATAAGGTGCTTTCGGACCAAACAGTTCTCAGGAACTGGGGACTGAGGAGCTCCCCCAAGAACTACATACCTTCAAGGGCTTTTTTTCTGTTCGCATTTGCACCGCCAATAGGAACGCTGAACTTAAGTGACATATGCTGCGCTAGTAGCTTCACAGCAAAACAAGTGTGTTCACTGGGAATTGATACTACTTTTACAATTAGCTAGCTAACTTAGCTTACAAAAAAGGGGGGCCGAGTTAACGTTAGCGTTGATATGACCACCTCAGGCATTTCTACAAGTTCAAAAAAGTTCCTCTTCCGCTGGGAGACTACCTACTGTGAAGTAGGAGCTAAAAAGTCCCTCAAAACAGCATTCTAAGAACTATGATCATTCCTAGTTCCGGCGATGCGAACACAATACCACAACAAGAACAGAACTGTTCTTCCTCCGGTCCAAAAGCACCTATAGTTATTGAAACGAAATTAGAAATTAGATACGGAAATGAGATACTCTTGCAATGCCGTTTGGACTTTAAGCTGTCTTATCACCATGGAAGTGAAGAGATTGTCAATGAGCCAACTGCACATTCCCCTGCATCTACATTGCATCCAACAACCAGGCCACGCCGTTAAGACTCTTTTTCATTTGAACCAATCAGAGGGCTCTTTGAGTCATTATGGCTCTGTATACCCAAAGAACCTTTGAGGAACCACTCAGTCTTCTGCGTGTGCATGGCTAAACAAGTGCAGCAGTGTGTGTGTGTGTGTGAGAGAGAGATGTGGGGGGGGGGGGGGTAAATCGACAGTCTGTCTACTCATTGGTCCACATTGTTCATCCTCGAAAGCGTCGACGGGGCGTGGTGAAGCTGCTGCGGGTGGCGAGGATGGGGCCGGGGTGGAGGAGGGTCCTGCAGGGGGCGCTGTGGTGTCTGGTGCTGGGGGTGCTGAGGCTGCGTGTGGGGCTGGGAGGGGTGAGGCTGTGTCTGGGGCTGTGGGTGGGGCCGTGGGGCTGCGGGGGCTCGGCTCTCCCTCTTGGGCGTGTTGTTGAGGATGTCCAGGCTGCGGCGGCTGGACGAGATGACGTCGGCGACAAACTTGGTGCAGTCGGCGCAGACGTCGCGCAGCGTGCAGCCGTGGGCGTACAGGTGCGGGAACTCCTCCTCCACCGAGCGACGCGACAGGCTGCGGAGGGACCTGGGGAGAGGTGGGGGGAGACGGGGAGTTAATGGTCAGAACTACCATAGAGTGAAATCTGTACATACAGACATGTAGCCACCGTAACCTCACTCCTGTTCTGAAGCCTCCAGTCTGGCATTTTGACTGTCACCGTCTTGGATGAGAAGAGCTGCCTGCTATTCACACCCCAAATCATAGTGTCCCTTATTGTCAATTTTACTTTAAATGGGACCATAATTTACAAAATGACCATCATGCTGTACTGAAGAAGACTTGAAACTAGCCATTGTGACCATAAACTCTTTCTGAAAGTGTTTACTGAAGTCATAAATCAAATGAGAAGTGGGTTTTTGACTGTGCTTGCATCATCTAGGGACCCAGGGACTGCAGATGAAATTGAGCTTCCTAGCTAATTTTGGGGCAGTTTGTGACTGTCCATTGTCCCTGTCAAAAGAAAGCAAGGAAAGGTCCGACCATAAATCATCAGGAGTTAAATTCATACTAGTAAACATCACAGTAAATAGGCACAAACGGATGTAAATTATATGAACATAGGGTGTAAAGAGGGGGAAACATAAATTGATGCTTTTCTGGATATATAATAGATTGTTGTACATATTGGTGGTTGTAGTTTATGTTTACCCCTGCACCACTGCTCACAACAATACTTAAAAGTCATTCAAAACCTATAAATTTAACAATGGCAGATTAAAAACAGCCAAATTTCTCACTCATGTCTTATTTTTCTGTCCTCATTCATTGCTGTCATTTTGTCTTCACACGTTCTTGTGCGCTCCTGTAAAATGCTTTACAAATCAGCACAGCATCTGGGAGAGTGGCGTAATTAGCTACATTCTTTACGATCTGGCATTTTGAGTGAATATAAACCCGGCACGTGACGAAATGCGGAAAGCGGTTGGACGAACGTCAGCAAAAACACAAAGAATCAGGTCAGCTTTTGTGATTAAAATAAGGCCAAACATTTGCGTTAGGAAACCCTATTCTATTTCTGTGCTGTGGCAGCATCCCTCTCAGTCTTTCTTTCTCTCCAGCTTCCGTCCTCTGTTTTCAGGTCGCGTGAGGCCGGTTAATTATTACATAATGGCTGCTTATAGACGGAGGCTAGAGGAGGAACTGCATGCATTATATAATGGGATGGGGGGAGGAGGGGCTGGTGATTGGATTGAGTGTGCAATCTCCTATTGGTTGAAGGGGGAGGGACTTAACTCGATTTAACCTGCGTTCTTAAGGTGAGGCGTGCACTCGTCCTTGGATTTAACAAGCCAGCATGCAGACTGCAGACATGCCAGTCTGCTGGCATGCAACACACACATACTCACTGTGTGCAACACACACAGACTCACTGTGTGCAACACACACAGACTCACTGTGTGCAACACACACACAGACTCACTGCGTGCAACACACACACAGACTGACTGTGTGCAACACACACAGATTCACTGCATGCAACACACACAGACTGACTGTGTGCAACACACACAGATTCATTGCATGCAACACACAGACTCACTGTGTGCAACACACACAGACTGACTGTGTGCAACACACACAGACTCACTGTGTGCAACACACACAGATTCACTGCATGCAACACACACAGACTCACTGTGTGCAACACACACAGACTGACTGTGTGCAACACACACAGACTCACTGTGTGCAACACACACAGATTCACTGCATGCAACACACACAGACTCACTGTGTGCAACACACACACAGACTCACTGCGTGCAACACACACAGACTGACTGTGTGCAACACACACACACTCACTGCGTGCAACACACACAGACTCACTGTGTGCAACACACACAGACTCACTATGTGCAACACACAGACTCACTGCATGCAACACACACACTGACTCACTGTGTGCAACACACACAGACTCACTGCATGCAACACACACACAGACTCACTGCGTGCAACACACACAGACTCACTGCATGCAACACACACAGACTCACTGTGTGCAACACACACACACAGACTCACTGCGTGCAACACACACAGACTCACTGCGTGCAACACACACAGACTCACTGCATGCAACACACACAGATTCACTGCATGCAACACACACAGACTCACTGCATGCAACACACACACACACAGACTCACTGCGTGCAACACACACAGACTCACTGCGTGCAACACACACAGACTCACTGCATGCAACACACACACACACACAGACTCACTGCGTGCAACACGCACAGACTCACTGCATGCAACACACACACACAGACTCATTGTGTGCAACACACACAGACTCACTGTGTGCAACACACACAGACACACACACAGACTCACTGCGTGCAACACACACAGACACACACACAGACTCACTGCGTGCAACACACAGACACACACACATACTCACTGCATGCAACACACACAGACTCACTGTGTGCAACACACACAGACTCACTGTGTGCAACACACACAGACTCACTGTGTGCAACACACACAGACTCACTTGTAGACTTGGCTCTTGTGGCCGTGGCTCTTTGGAGTGCTGTGGAAGCCCACGGTGTACACAGGGATGTGGGCCATCTTCTTGGAGGGAATCTTCATCTGGAAAACAAAGACCAATGTGAGGGGAGAACACGAGACGTGGTCAGTTAAAGGAAGGAACGCTTTGCTGATTTACAACACGCTTTTTATATCATTATAATGTCGGTAATATATGCAGCCTTTATCTTGTCTGCAGTTTATTCCAGACACTTCTGTGTTAGAAAGTCCAGAATGACGCAAAACGCGTCACACTATGGATTTCTCGATGCAGAAAACATATACACAAGGTAAACACTGTCCATCTGCATATATGACTGAGATTATAATGACACAAAGCGGGTTGAAAATCGGCAAAGCCTGCCTTTAATGGAATTAGGTTGAACAGCCACAAACAAAACCAATAGCCTGGAAACAGGCACAGACTAGAGGGCACTCGGTAGAGTGCATACCTCCGTCACAGCGTGGCGTTACGTGAAGCCGTTTGGAACTTAGGCGCCTTTTTGTGATTGGCTACCCCCCATTCCCTTTTGCCCAATGAGCATGGAAAGTTAATCCGTTCTAAGTTGGCCCATGACCAACCTTCCTGCCAAGTTTCGTGCAAATCCATTCACAACTTTTTGAGATATCCTGCTGACAAACTGACAGACAGACAAACAAACAGGAGCCAAAACAGAACCTCCTGCCAACTGTGTTGGCCGGGCCGGCGGAGGTAACTACAGACTGCACACTCAGAAACCAACAGTCATCCATGACCACGACACACATATTATTACAGTCAGAGCAATATCACACAGTCACACACAGGAACTATCCCCAAAAACACATCATTAATGACAAGTCACAAGTAGGTTTCACAGAACAAAACAAGACAGAGGAGTCACAAGAAATAAACAAATGCAGAAGCACAGAAACGACACACAAACACCCAAAATGTCAAACCTACAGAGCACAGAACCACATATCCACACGGTCCGGGGCACTGGGGCAACAAATCGAAAATCAACAAAAGAATTAACATCAGCAGAAATAGCAGCCACTACCACCAAACAACATATTATTAAACACATATAATATGTGGTGAAATATCCAATCCAATATCCAATTTAGAAAATGTTACTTATTGTTCACGCTTTATAAAGCAAATAGCGAGCCAAATAAGCACAAACCGCCGGTGCATCGGGATCACACAGATCATGAAGTTACCTTTGCGCTGCAGGAGCCACAGACAGACCTGCAAGGGAAATCAAATGAATGAATGAACACACCATGCATGCCTGAACAGTCACCAACATGTGTTTAACCCATTGATACCTGATGCAGCATTTGTGTGTGTATCCCTTTAAGACCGCGAACCGCGTTAACGCGGGTCTTAAAGGGATACGCACACAAATGAGGGATATACACACAAATGCTGCATCAGGTATCAATGGGTTAATGAAAAAGATGAGAAAAGGCCACATCCACCATTTGATTTGAATTAATAAATACATAAATACATACATTTTGGAATTAAACCCTTTACACACAAGCTCTCCAATGATGTGGTAACACTACATTTAATGTTCATTAACTAACGTTAACTAATGCACCTAAAGCCCTCCAAAAAGCATGAATAGTGTGTTTGTGTACATTTAACACTACCCAATCTTTGTTATTGTCGTTATTCATGTTTAATTCGTGTTAGCTAATGCATCAGTTAACATTAGTTAGTGAACACTTAATGTAAAGTGTTACTGACGATATGAATTAAACATGAATTCGTGAATTCATATAAATGGTGAGGAGAATATTTCTCACCTTTTACACAGTAAGCAGGTGGACGGCCAAGAGAAGAGGGGGAACTTCACTCTACAGCAGCAGCAAACCTGCCACCCACCCCCACACACACACACACACACACACACACACACACACACAAACACAGATCAGGCGTCAACACGTCTATCAGAGCACCCTGCACTGAGAGAGAGGAAGGCATCATTGAATTACCTTGCCTCTCTTCAGGTTACTATAGAGCTCTTTGTTCTGGAGGAACTTCTCCATCTCGGCCTTCACCAGCACACGGCGCACGTTGATGACCTCCTCCACCGTCAGGGCCAGACTCTCCACGGGGTGGCTGAACTCCTCCTGAGCGTGGCCGTCAGTAGAAGAAGAAAGAAGATTGACGACGAGTGGGTGGTTAATCGACAAAGCTTTGGTTTCACCGACTGACTACTGAACGCTGTGAACATTTTAAAAAGAGTTTCCTCTCATATTTGATGTTTTTGTCCTGGTGGTCAAACTGTACAAGAATTTATGAAAATATACACTAAGAAGCGGTTGTAGTAGCTCCTTAGTGTTTGTCCCGTAAAGGTTGGTGTGTGTTCCTAGAAAGCCTTCAACTGCCTATTCCTGTGCCAAGCTCAGTTCTTACCACGTAAACCTCTGCATAAGCCACCAAAAAACCCAGCAGGCTGGTAATTCTAAAATGACAACGGAAGATTTTAATCCAATTTTAATCCAATCCCATATTTAATCCAATATTGTGCATGTTGTCTGTGGGAATGTAAAAGGACATAATGCAATTTACTATGTGTGCTGGTGTTAAAGAGAAAGTGAAGTCTCTGATCTTGTCGTTTGCGATGTGAACTCACCATCCACTGGTGCTCGTTTGCCGATCTGCAGCTGGACGTGGCTTCAGGCCCCTCCGTCATCTCGTCCACTGAGCTCAGGGACAGGCGGGCCGGAGAGGGGGGCGCCCAGCCGTGACCCGGGAACGAGGCTGAGGGGTGGAGAGGTCGGGGTGGGGGTAAATGGGACCAGAAACACAATTGATTGGATGGAATCCTATAGGAAGAATGTGAAGTCTCTGAGTGTGAGTGTGTGAGTGTGAGTGTGTGTGATTGTGTTCAGCCACAGCTCTGCCATTTGACGTGTGATCATCGCGCTGAATCTTTCAGGAAGTGTAAACAGGACGCCTACAGAGCCGGATTTTTCTGAATTGGGTAATTAGGGCCGACTAAATGGGCAAATGGCTACATGTAATTAGCGGGCAACATGAGAGTGAACACAGGTTCAGCACCGCGGAGAGCTCCATTCGTTAGCTACTGATCGAAGACAACTGAGTGGAGTTGGAATCAGCCAGGGAAGTGGACTACGCAAACCCTCTGGGGAGAGAGAGGAGAGGCTGCATGCCAACTCTGTGAGCAAGGCCTGACTAAAAGGCCAGTTATACAGGGACGGGTATTCAGCTAGTCAAACGAGACTTAGAGCAGAGCCAACGAAGGAAGCTGCCAATCCCAGTCTGTTGGTTCATTCAGCCCCGCCTCAGATCTCCACATGGAGGCTATACTAATACTACACTATACTAAGCCGTGTGTATTATGAATGTGATTTGAGCCCATCTGTAAGTCAGATCACAGCAGGAGGTCCCGCCCGGCGCGGGCTTCAAAAGAGCACCTCAGGCGGGCTCGTGACAAATTAAGCAGCCAGCCACTGCAGGTGGGCCTGCAAGAGGGGCGAGGGCTTTCAATGATGCAACTGTGACGAAGAGAACGAGAGACCACAGCTGAGACCGGCTGCCTTTTCTGTCTGCCTGTCTGTCTGTCTGTCTGTCTGCCTGCCTGCGTGCGTCTGTCTGTCTGTCTGTCTGAGACCACACTCATCTGAGACTGGCTGCTTCTGCAATCCTGCAAATGTCTGTCTGCCTGTCTGTCTGTCTGTCTGTCTGTCTGTCTGTCTGTCTGTCTGTCTGCCTGCCTGCCTGCCTGCCTGCGTGCGTGCGTCTGTCTGTCTGTCTGAGACCACACGCATCTGAGACTGGCTGCTTCTGCAATCCTGCAAATGTCTGTCTGTCTGCCTGTCTGCCTGTCTGTCTGTCTGTCTGCCTGCCTGCCTGCCTGCCTGTCTGTCTGTCTGTCTGTGTGTCTGTCTGTCTGTCTGTGTGTCTGCCTGTCTTTCTGTGTGTCTGTCTGTCTGTCTGTCTGCCTGTCTGTCTGCCCGTCTGAGACAACTTGCAGCTGAGACTGGCTGCCTCTGCAAATGCAAGGTGTCGGTCCAGCTCTAATGGAAAGAAAGCAAACCGGGCCGGGGGAACCTGCTCCAGCTGGCTGGTAAACATCATCAGAACCTGCTCCAGCTGGCTGGTAAACATCATCAGAACCTGCTCCAGCTGGCTGGTAAACATCATCAGAACCTGCTCCAGCTGGCTGGTAAACATCATCAGGACGTATCATTTGGATCAGCCGCTGATGAAAGTGCGGGCTTACAGGCTTAAGGGCCTCGGATTCAGACGGTTAGGGATCGAGACTCCCCTGTTGGCAGAGCGGTGAACTACGACATAAATGACAGGGCAGGAGAAATGCAACGTCCTTCACAGGGAAAACATCATGGAAGGCCTGCGCGTACAGCAGCACACCATTCAAAGCCATTAGCTTCCATCCCCGTACAGAGTCCTACTTGATCAGCACATCTTCATAAGTTGATTAGAAGCCATCACAACACTCCCCCAATTCAATTACACGCTGGACATAATCCCTCTGAACCGCGCTGCGCCCAGGTGCTGTGAGCACACTGGACCCACACACATTACTCCTGATGCACGCTAACTCAGGGAGCGGGAACGCTTGGGGCGTGCCTCGGGGGTGGAGAGAGGAACCCATGGGTGCACGCACGGTGGATACCAGAAGACCTCCACGCCCTATGACAATTTTTTTTTATCTTTTATTGCCTTGAGGCCCGCCATGAAAGCCAAATCAGACTTCTTCCCACCTTCATTGGAGTGCAGGTTACGACCGACAATAACAAGGAGCGCGCACGCTTCTGCAAACAAGGTTTTTAGTTTTTCATTTTGAAACGCATTGTCAGGAATAAGTCGTATTTTGCTGTGACTTTGCTATGCATATAAATGAAAGAGGAGAAAAAAACAAGTCTGATTTAATGGGTTTTCATTCCAGCCACTAGGCAATAAAAACCAGAAGACTTGAGCAGCCAGGCATGTGTAGACTTATGATACCTGCTGCACTGACAATCACACTGTGTTGGATTCATTTGATTTTGTGGGAATAAACGTGGCTATCGGTTTATTGGCAAATTCATGTGAAATCATGCACATCTTTCATTAATCCTTTTAAAGTGTGAATCTATAGAGACCCTTGGAAACCACAAGGTGGAGGCTGACATGCCTGTGGTTGCAGTACAGCTGGCAGTGTGCCTCCCTCTATAGGAAAAGAGTTAAAACTGCAGCCAATGTAAACAGTCCATTGGTGTGAAACAGTGGCGCAGTGCTATCTATCAGAATCCACAAAAACCCTGTTATCCAGGATGTAATGCAGCCCTAAAACACTCAAGTGACTGACTCAGATCATTACCAGAAAACAATCCTTTACATTAGCGATCCTCCTCATTGGAAATTCTCTTTTCTCTCAGAGGCCAGGGTCAACTGCAGGACACTAGAGTAGACTAGTGGTTCTCAAACCTTTTCAAGTCAAGGACCCCTAAACTGACACAAATTAGATCAGAGGTTGTTCCAGGGCCCCCCCATCTGATAAGATGTTTTGCTTTTAGATGTTTTATTACAGTACATAAAGAAGTGTATGAAACCCATGACCAAAACAGTCATACATTGTCAATCATTGTGTTACTTATGGATAGAATTATAGTGAAAATGAATCATTCCCCTTTTTGCTGGGGACCCCCTGGAACCCCCTCAAGAACCCCTGGTGGTTCTTGGGCCCTACGTTGAGAAGCACTGCCCTACAGTGTTCTGGCCTTGTACCATATCAGAATGTGGTGCTATAAGAACCCGTTTTTTTTTTTTTTTTACAAAGGTTTTCTCTATAGCTCCATGCTCAAATGGGAATCATTAAAATACCTTGAAGAGCCACACTGGGTTATTTGTGCAGACTGACCATCGCCGCCTGTGGCCCTGATGTGGCCCTGATGTGGCCCTGATGTGGCCCGAGGAATTCCAAGACTTTTCCATAACTTTGTATAACTCATGTTCTTCATTCCTGGTTTGTTAGTGTTGTTTTTCTAAAGTGGTAAACAGCCTGGTTTCCATTACAGAGGAAAAACGGCTGTGGAGGAAAAATAGCTGAAAACAACCATCTATGAATGCGTGGAGAAAGTTGGAAATGCATTCTGCTATATTCCTGTAGTGTAGAGCGACCAATTTGTCAAATTTGCTGACAGTCCCTGACCTTTGAAAAACTCTCTCTCTAATAAATCACGATATTCCAGCAATGACATTACCAGTGTTGTGCAAGATCACACACTTCACAAGAGCGAGCGCAAAGTTCAGCTCAATTCAAATGAACTAGTTCACATTCATAATTCACAATTTTGAATTTTGAACGAAGTTCACAGTCCCAAAAAATTAGCAGTTAGGGTCGTTAATGTCTTTGTGTGTGTGTGTGTGTTTTAACCTCAGACAGACATTGGCATCAACTTAGTGCACAAGAATCAAGTCAGCTAGAATGTAAAAGGAGCTCTAACATTTTAGGCCTTTCAAAATAAAACTCTTATTGTAACGTTAACCTTAATATTAATTTTGAGGAATGCTTTATAGCCAGTTTCACTCCATATGAATACCTTTATTCTGAAAGTAAATTACGGTACAGTATTTCCGTTGCTAGTGGGTAACTGTCGTTGTCCTGTCTTGACACAGCCCCAAAATAGGCTCAAGTCTGCTTGTGTGTCTGAGTTGTGTGTCTCCCACCCACAGTAGGCAGAGAAGAGAACAGAAGAGAAGAGAAGAGAAGAGAAGTTTTTGTTTCTTATTTAAATTCCCACATGCATGAAAACACAATGGGCAATTATTGAGGTCAGAAAAAAGCGAGAAAAGAGCTTAAAGAGTGTCGTTAACACACTCACTCTATGTTCATTAGTTGCAAATGGCACTCGGCTCACTGTTCACGAAAATATGAGCTCGTTCAATGAACGGCGCTCTTTTAGTGCGTTCATGCACAACACTGGACATTACTGTACAACACTGGACATTACTACACAACACTGGACATTACTACACAACACTGGACATTACTGTACCTGTAGGAACCCCACAAATCAGAGGCTATTTGTTTCAGTGCAGCTCTATAGAAAAATAACCCTTTATAGCCGAGCAGCCATTGATTGGCGAGATGGGCAGCCTACACTGACGCACTGACCTCTGTGCGCGGGAGGCGGCCCGGCGCCTGTCAGTGTCTGGGCCCGGGGCCTGGCGCCCCTCAGCCTGACCACCCCGCCCGGCAGGCCCGACCCGCACAGCGAAGGAAGCGTCTCCCCGCGGAACAAGGCCAGGTCGTGCTCGGAGAAGGACCGGTCCCTTTTCAGAGGCGTGGGGGAGCTCTCCGCCCTCCGCAGCTCCCCACCGTCCGGGGACTCGTCCTCCTGTGGGTGGGGGAACGGGGGGAGGAGGGAGGAGGGAGAGGGAGGTGGAGAAGGGGTGAGTGGGGGCATAGGGCAGGGCAGATAGTAGGAGAGGGAGGTGGAGAAGGGGTGGGGGGAGGGTAGAGGGAGGGACAGGAAAGGGAGGGAGGAAGGAGGAAGAAAGGGTGAGGTGAAGGGCAGGAGAGATAGAACGAGTCGGAGGCAGAGGAGATGTACATTGTTTGTAACATGTTAAGACTCTGTGTCAACTCCAAGCACCAACCTCCGCTTCTGATAAATGAAGCCAACGCAGAAGTACCAAAAACTGCAGTTCCTAATAAGTTTTGACCTGTAATTCTAGCGGAATCCTTAGGAATGGAATCCTTACGCTAAAACGTGTGTTATTTCTGAAATGCTTAAGCCCTACTTACAGTATGATTATCCACCCACTGTCAAGTCAAGTCAAGTTTTTGTATAGCCCTAATTCACAAGGATGTCTCCGAGGGCTTCACAGAGAATATGTCTAGCTAAATCTAGCTGGCACAACAATAACAATTACAGTAATAATAACAACAACATGATTGTAACAATCATATGATAGAGAGAGACTATTATTATTATTATATACTATGTGCTATTCTGCAGCTGCACAGATGCATCGTTAGCCCACGCTTTATATTCTCACAGCCGGCACTTAGTGACGACAAGGATGACCCCTTTTCTTTTCTCCTCTGAGGATCTTGTCGCCGAGCGCGTGTCTCTGACCTCACCTCCAAGATGTTCATCTCCTCCATCACGGCGAGCGTGTCTCTAACCTCACCTCCAAGATGTTCATCTCCTCCATCTCGGCGAGCGTGTCTCTGACCTCACCTCCAAGATGTTCATCTCCTCCATCACGCCGAGCGCGTGTCTCTGACCTCACCTCCAAGATGTTCATCTCCTCCATCACGGCGAGCGTGTCTCTGACCTCACCTCCAAGATGTTCATCTCCTCCATCTCGGCGAGCGTGGGGGCCTTGAGCAGGATGCGGGGGCGGGACGTGGGCCGGGGCCCCGGCTCCGAGACGGACAGGTCGATGCACGAGGTGGACTTGACGTTGCAAGGCCACGTCTGAGCGAGGCAGGGCAGAGAGCCAAACGCTGCGAGGAGACAAACCCAAACAGCAACAGAGAACAAGTATGTCAGATACACTGAGAACATGGAGAGTGGTTTTGGATTGTGAACATTGATTTTTCTTTTCTATCAGGCTTCCCAAACCTTCTTAAATTCAAGGAATTTTCACAACATTTCACAACAATTTCACAACATTTTCACAACATTTGCACAACATATAGAACAATTAATCTAATTAAGAATTAATTGAATCCTCTTCAGTAAAGACAATGATCAATCAGTGTTGTTTTGTTTAGGTTGTGCGTGTATTGACCCTCTCTGCAAAGCCAGCCTCCTTTATCCACAGCCTACACAGTATTACCCCGACCTTGATCTCTAAATAGCTAATCGATATATATGAAATACAATACCACCTTCACATGTACTTTAGCTGGAGAGAAAAAACTACCTGCTTTCTACAAACTAGTATGCAGTACTAGACTGTAGCAGCAGCCTTACAGGCTGCAGTACAGGCTGTGCAGTCCACAGTGTACTTAATGACATTATTTAGCAGAGTGTGTGGTCTGCGCGCCTCCACTATATCATTTGTTATCTGAAAAGCACAGTGCAAGCACAACACAGGCTGACTTGAAAGTCATACAGTGACTGTATATCGGCCAAATACACACACACACACACACACACACACACACACACACATTACAAGAGCAGCACAATGAACCCTATCATTAACTTTCACTTAATGTCACCACAGCGCTACTACAACAACATAAAGGGCACAATAGCTTAATAATAACACTTTCCCAGTTGTCATCCGACTGGTTTTCTAGGTTGACAAATGCACACAGCGAGTAGAATATTCAACACTGCCTCTCAGTGGCCACTTCAGAACTGTCCCGTTGTGTCTCTCCTATAAAAACACAAGGTCTACCTTTGAAGTGACGCACCACAGGTCAATTGGGGGGGGGAAGGGATCCCTGTTGGGTCTAGATAAGATACAACATCAACTTTCATCCTAGAGCAAAATTATAATTTGGGGCGGCTGTGGCTCAGGAGGTAGAGCGGGTCGTCCACCAATCGGAAGGTCGGTGGTTCGATCCCCAGTCCGCATGTCGAAGTGTGTCGAAGTGGGCAAGACACTGAACCCCAAATTGCTCCCGATGGCTGTGCCAGCAGCCTGCGTGGCAGCTGGCCACCTTCGGTGTGTGAATGGGTGAACGTAGGCACATTGTAAAACGCTTTGGATAAAAGCGCTATATAAATGCAGTCCATTTTGACCATTTACCATAATTTCCCAACATTGAAACCAATCCAGCCAACTAGGTTAAAGCCAGGCAGCCTGTGGTGCCTGGCTTTAACGTAGTGGTGGATGCTGCAGGGTGCAGTGAGAGCAGGCCTGGATGCTGCAGGGTGCAGTGAGAGCAGGCCTGGTGAACACTTGGTTTGCTTACGTCTGGGGCTGGTGGGCGGGACCACGGGCCTCAGCTTCCTCTCCTGCTTGATCCCAGCCAGGACCTGCTCATGGAGGCACTGCTGCACCTGAGGAGCAGGACGGAGGCAGCGCTCTGACGCCTGCAGAGGACAACGACAACACTTTCACACTCCTGACAAATCTGGGAGAGGTGACTAATAGGACAAAAAGCATGATTCAACCATTCTGGGGTTTTCAGGGCCTCCGCTTCGTGTCAGGGTCTGATCACCCTGGCCTGTCGGCGTTTATTTTCCAATAACGACCGGCTCGCTGTGCATAATCACTTACATATCGATCAAATCAAAATTGTGTCAAACTTTGTGATATCAGCAAATATTGTATCATTGGCCAAAGAATCGATATACTCTCGTATCGTGAATGAACTTGTGATTCCCACTCTAACTGCTGGTGCAGTTACTCTAACTACTGTAGAGTACTGGGAGTGGAGGCCGCTCACCGGTTTGAGTGGAGGTCTTGATCTTATGAAGTCCAGGATCAGTTCATGAGCGTTCCTCTTCACTCTGGTAGGAATGTCGCCGTCCACCTGGGAAAGACAAGAGAGGAACCTTATGAATCTGTAATAACACAGTAAGATGCAAAAAGTCTCGGCACTTGAAATACTTTTAAAGTGAAGTGAATATAATGCTACTGCATACATTACTTAGTGCTTAGACACTCAGAAAAAAAACATTTCTTAATATCTGTCTCCTGGCTGAATTCTGTATCTGTGACGATAGGCCTCAAGATGGCCACATGTATGATGATTGATGATCGGGAGAGACCATAGGTTGAGGCCACGTGTCGTCATAGACGCTGGTTTAGCTGGCTCAGCCTGGCTGGGGGCGTGGTCAGGGTGGGGTAAATTCTCCCATTCTATCCATTCAGCAAAGGTAGAATTTAGCTGATAGCCCAGCCCAGGCAGACACGATCAGGGATTTAACCACTGCAGTAAACGCACATCTGAGAAGACGTCTTGTGTTCTGCTCTAGAACCCCCAAACCTGTAGTTTAGAGCCGCAGCACCGTCTTTTGGTGAGTCAGCCCATGAGATATATGGGCGGTTTTACCCCACTCGCGCGCCAGCCGTTTAACATTTTGCGGGCGTTCCCATACATGCGGACTGTCTCTATAGCACATTTCACTCGGTCCAAAACTTAAAAAAACAACATGCGATCTCTCCTGTTTCTAAATATATCTGAACCGTTTGGTTTGAATAAGTAAAACTATTTTTATAAGCATTTTATGAAATGTCTATGGGAAAATAAATGGGGAAAGAAAATCTCTGGTACAGTGCTGAAGCAGGAAGTGACGTTCCACTTTGGCTCTCTATATATGGCACAGTGCATTGCATAAAACGGGAAGGCGAGCACAGCAAGGACTTTCAATGACAAACTCGGGGAGTCACACAACACAGCGAGTCACATGTCTCACTGTCTATGCCCCATTTACAGAGGGTGATCTCTCACCATGCTCAAACCATGGTGCTGCAAAAGCTATTTCAGCAGGACAGAACGAGGGAAAGATTCCACAACTTTACGATTGATAAAGAATCTTTTGAATTTTTCATAACAAAGGAGACGACTTGCATTGTTGAAACACTTTAATTCGGTATCTATCAACTGCAACTATACTAAACAGGTCTTGTCTCTTACTGTGTCACTACGTCTGTCTGTGTCAGATTGTTGTGGAAGAGAAGACAAGCTCTGTCGTTGTTCGCCCATAGAGGTCGGTCATAGATTAATTCATGCCCCTTACCTAGAACTGCGCTTTAGTTAACAACAAATCATTTTTGCCAATTGAAGCTGCAATTAGGGCTGCAACTAACGATTATTTTCATAATCGATTAACCCTTTCACGCATCATCTGTCGATTATTTTCTCGATCGATTAGTTGTTTGGTCTATAAAATGTCAGAAAATGGTAGCAAATGACGATCAGTGTTTCCCAAAGCCCAAGATGACGCCCTCAAATGTCTTGTTTTGTCCACAACTTAAAGATAATATCAGTTTACTGTCATACAGGAGTAAAGAAACCAGGAAATATTCACATTTAAGAAGCTGGAATGAGAGAATTTTGACCTTTTCTCTTAACCCATTGATACCTGATGCAGCATTTGCGTGTATATCCCTCATTTGTGTGTTTATCCCGTCACGCGGTTCGCGCACACAAATGCTGCATCAGGTATCAATGGGTTAAAATTGTACTCATAACGATTAATCGATTATCAAAATAGTCGTTGATGAATTTTCTGTCGATCGACTAATCGATTAATCGTTGCAGCTCTAGCTGCAATAATAAAAAAAAAGTCTGACCACTACAAGGCATTGAAAGCTGCAACAAATTTGTAAAATAATAACACAGCAAAAGCCACTGCACTACAGAGGCCTACCAAAACAAAACATTGCAAAGAAAGCACCATGCATAAAAGCTAATAGCTAAGCTAACTGTACCTATGAAAACAGATCTTTCTCCTGCTGAATGTTACATGTCCCACAATGACAAGTGAGGAGGCAGGTAACACGTTTACTCGCTCGCAGGAAATCAGAAAAGCCACTAAATGGACGGGGAGGAGCTTCGTTCAGGAGCAAAAGTTGCCCCCAGAAAAGAGAAAAAACAGCATCGCAGCCGGCTGCTGTGGGGATATTGGTTTATATCATTATGGCTCAATGAATGAAATCTCCACATAGCACACATTCATTTCAGGATTGGTATTAAGGTGACCTGTTATTAGGCTGATGTCACTTATTGCTGGTTTCAAAGCCTTTATGTCCTTTGAGAAACAAAATGTCAATATCAAACTCTTGTAAAAAGACAGCTTTCTTACCATGACTTTGCGTAGTTGGAACTTGCGCGCCCGTATGTCCTGCATCAGCATCTCGAACGGCGTGAGGCTGAACTCTGTGGGCAGCGGGTTGAACGGCTGCTCCTGCACCTTCTTCAGCTTCACGCCCTGCCTCAGCTCCTTCATCAGCGCAACCCACAGACGCGCCTGAGACGGGACGCACACACACACACACACACACACACACACACACACACACACACACACACACACACACACACGCACACGCACACACACAGGTTACACAACCCTGCCTTCTCCAATGAGACATACTGCAACCCAACCGCCAGAATAAAATGTCAGCATTGTACGTTTCTGGGATCCACGGACACGTACAATCTCAACGTAAATTCAAAACAAAACGTCGGCCTTCTATCTCAATATAAATTTGAGACTAAACGGCGGTTGATTCGAAAACCTTGCTGCCTTTCCAACATTAAACGCAAATAAAACAACTTGAACAACTTTGGTGATGTTTAGGCCAGTAAAACAGCTTAGTTATGGTTAGGATTATGGCTTGCGGTAGGTTAAAACAACAAAAACGTTACATTTAGGGTTGAAATGAAACGCTGGGGATCGAACACAGCTCTCCGGTGTGAAAGGCGTTTCAGGTGTTTACGCCCTCCATCCACGGTGCATAGTCTTTCAATAGCAGACTCTACGGCTCACCTGGTAGCACGCGGACCATGGAGGCTCAGTCCTTTTCGCGACCGACGCGGGTTCGAATCCGACCCGAGGTCCTTTGCCGCATGTCATCCCCTCTCTCTCCCCTGTCTGTCTACTGTCCTGTCTAATAAAAGCAAAATGCCCCCCCCCCCCCCCCCCCCCAAAAAAATAATAATAGCAGAATATGTACGTATAAGGTTGATATAACATGTATCTAGAAACGTGATATGAGACGTATATTTGGTTCAGGAATGTGATATTAATTCTACGTATCCGTGGATTGCAGATATGCACGATGCAGACATGTTTCCTGGCGAGCGGGCTGGCTGCATACGCTCATATTGTCCCCTCGCTCAGCTCACCCAGTCTGTGTGTTCCAAAGCATCGAGCTCGGCCGCCGATCTGTCTTCCGGAGTTTCTTCTGTTCGGATCTTCTTCAGCATCTGAAATCATCAAACATGAAATCATCAAACATCAAACTTTTTTTTTACAAAGCTGCACCTAACAATGACAACAGTAACATAACAAGTATGATCTGCCACTATTTATTTATTATTTTATTTATTTATCTATCTATCCAGGAAGGTCCCATTGAGATACACAATCTCTTCTTCCAGGGAGTTCCTGGTCAAGAAAGCAGCACTTAAACACGGTGGTCATAAAGGGGCAGTAAGTCAGATTTGTGCTGCTTCACAGTCCGTAGGGACCATAACAGGGTTACTGATCACTACCCAAAAGACTCATGGCTTTCAAAACTCATTTCCGGGCCCTCCACCCTTTGGAGTTTCCCCAGAGATCTGTGCAGGAGATACACGAAGTTCTATCAATGCCTTTTCTATCAAAAAGCATTTGTGCTAGATACTGAACACATTACTGTGGTGGTAACAGGAGTGTCAGGATTAGGCTGAAACACAGTTTGATTGCCATAACTAATGCACGCACGCGCCGGCGCGCGCGCACACACACACACACACACACACACACACACACACACACACACACACACACACACACACACACACACACACACACACACACAATGAGATTAAAACTGTGACTGCTTTTGTAAAAAAACACACATCCTTAGCATCTCGGATCTTGATGAGGAAGGTCTGCAGCTCCAGCGTCTCTACGAACAGGGCCCTGCACACGGCCTGGTAGTGCTCTGGCGCCAGGCCCGGGTTGGCCAGACGGGCCGCACACAGCGCCATCACCTGGCGGAACGTGCACACTGGCCTGGTCGATGCGCCCTCCTCCTCTTCCTCCGCCTCGTCCTCTTCGCTGTAGCCCTCGTCCATGGTGCCGTTTCCGGCTGCCCGGTCTCCCTCCAGGCCCTGATCCCCCGCCGCCATGCGCTCGATGAGGCGCTCCAGCTGCGGGCTCAGCTCGCGCTCCTCGCTCTCGTCCAGCCCCCAGTCCAGCGCCCGGTAGATGGCCACGCCCAGCGACTGGACCAGCTGGATCAGACAGAGGAAGTAATTCAACAAATATGTCAACCTTCTTTTGACTTCAATTGACCTTTTTTCACAGCCGCCATTTTGTGTCTTAAAAGGCAGAGTAAACACAGGTGCAACCAAAAGATTAATGGGGGTTTCCAACTTCCAATCCATTTAGGTTTTCAGGTGCTGGGGCCCTCATTAATGTTTTGATTGCAAATGTGTTACTTCCTGCCTTTTAGATACAAAATGGCTGCTGTGAAAAGGGCCCATTGTAGCCCGCTCTTTGGGCCAATAGACCCTTCTCACGGGGCTCATTTTGTGTCGAAAAG
>NC_139636.1:8005666-8163166 GCF_964638095.1 Poromitra crassiceps | reverse complement strand
AAGTGAAATGTTTTATGGTCACTCAGGATTCAGTAGGTCACTGGTTGGCTTGGTTCCAGTCTTAAAACTCGTTATATAAGGATTTTTCTAAATGTCTATGGAGAAAATGAATGGGGAACTCTCTTCCGGGGCAGGAGACTGTTTCAGCTCTATTAGCTTCAAGTCACAGTTTGATCTAGGTAATGTGGGAGAAGATTATGTCCTTGTAACCTTGATTCACTCACACACACACTCTCTCTCTCCCCAATGATGCACTTGGCCTCTCTCTCTCTCTCTCTCTCTCTCTCTCTCTCTCTCTCTCTCTCTCTCTCTCTCTCTCTCTCTCTCTCTCTCTCTCTCTCTCTCTCTCTCTCTCTCTCTCTCTCTCCAACGATGCACTTGGCCACACACACAACATAATACACTCTCTCTCTCCAACGATGCACTTGGCCACACACACACAACATAATACACTCTCTCTCTCCAACGATGCACTTGGCCATCTGTTGCCATGGTAATAAGGTGTTCGGAGATGAAATTGAAAGAAACTAGAAAGTGACAGAGAGCAGAAAGCTGGGCTGAGAGCGGGGGCTACGGCTGCAACTGAAGGGAGCAACACGTCCTCATACCGAAATGACAGAATAAGTTCATTTCCAATGACTCCCGAACAACATAATATTATGTCATAGTGTCTTTTGTCATAGTGTCTTTTCGTGGTGACAGCGGGAGAGGCTCGGTGCTTGGTGGGATTGGCAGCGCCGCATTTCCTGGTTATGTTTAGGCAACTAAAAACGTGGTTATGTTTAGGCAACTAAAAACGTGGTTATGTTTAGGCAACTAAAAACGTGGTTAAGGTTAGGCAACTAAAAACGTGGTTATGTTTAGGCAACTAAAAACGTGGTTATGTTTAGGCAACTAAAAATGTGGTTAAAGTTAGGCAACTAAAAACGTGGTTATGTTTAGGCAACTAAAAACGTGGTTAAGGTTAGGCAACTAAAAACGTGGTTAAGGTTAGGCAACTAAAAACGTTTTTTTTTTTTTTTTTTCAATAATATTTTTATTCAATTTTCAATTTTTCAAGACAAGACAGACAAAGACAAAAAACAAAAACAAAAAGACAGGGCAGCTTAAACACTTCACAAAGACACATATGTGGACAACAATGAAGAAAAGGATGGACAGATGAATGAGAATACGATAAAATAAATTAAATTAAATTAAATTAGATGTACAAGGCAAAAGGCAGTATTCAGGTGGCAGTATCACTTCGGTTGAGATATCCAATAGTCAGTGTCTCTGCTAGGTTAGGGTCGATATATTTCAGGTAGGGCTCCCACACTTTATAAAAGACATCAGATGCTGAGTGCAGCATACATGTCATGAACTCCAGAGGCATAAGCTGCATAATTATCTGGTGCCAGTTCCTCTTTGTTGGAGGTTTGCTAAAAACGTGGTTAAGGTTAGGCAACTAAAAACGTGGTTATGTTTAGGCAACTAAAAACGTGGTTAAGGTTAGGCAACTAAAAACGTGGTTAAGGTTAGGCAACTAAAAACGTGGTTAAGGTTAGGCAACTAAAAACGTGGTTAAGGTTAGGCAACTAAAAACGTGGTTAAAGTTAGGCAACTAAAAACGTGGTTAAGGTTAGAGTTATGCTTTGGGTTTTGGTTAAAAACGGAACACATCAGGATACGAATCGGGTCTCTTGCAACGAGGAAGTTGAAAGACCAGGATTTCAGACGGCAGCCCATCTTTATTGTCACACAACACACTACAACACATGCACGGAGGGCCACAACACACACATGCTGACGGTGGCCGGTGAAATTTGTCCTCTGCATTTAACCCATCCTGGCTTTGTCCTTTCCTCCTGGGGCAGGCCAGGAGCAGTGGTCGCTTTCTCGTACAGCGCCCGGGGACCGACTTCGGATGTTGTCGTCACTGGTCGGATGACGATGACGATCTGATCTTCTGCATGTTTTTAGTGGGGGGGGTTATATACGGAGGAACCCCCTGGGGGAGCACGGGGAGAACATGCAAACTCCACACAGACAGAAAGAAAGGCTCTTACGACGAGATACCCCACCTGGGCAGTAGGCACTGAAGATATGGGGGGGAACACAACCACAGCGCCCACAGTGTCCCAGGCGAGAATCGAACTCAGGACCTTCTGACTGCGAGGCGACAGCTCTACCACTGAGCCACCGTGCCCCCTGTTAGGATGTTACCGGTCCACCAATCCCACCTCTTCACCGGCCTATTTCAATATCAGACTGTTGTTACGTTAAAGACCGCCAGAGGTCGCCGCTACTTCCTGGTTAGCTCCCGACTCTGGAGTATGCACAGCACGCATCGGCTCTTTTAACCACCTTGCAAATAGGCCCATGTTGTCGTTTTCCTTGTGAGGACGGGCTGAATGGAGGGAGGAGAAGAAGGAAGGAATGAAGTAAAGAATTGGAAGAAGAAAAGGACAAACAGGAACATCGACATTGTGAGAATACAGCCGTCACCTCAGACTACCATTTGATCCAGGCGTGGTGTTCACCACACCTCAGCCTGAGCTGTCCACATTTGAGTTTGTCATTTTTATCTTTAGAAAACAGGAACCAGCTGAGATTTATTTTGGAAGCATAGCTATCGAAAAATGTAATTAAATTCACTGAAAAATAAAGAGAGAGAGCATTCGGGACCAAATTATCTTCCCTAGCCTAGCCTAATAAATGTATCACGTGGGCCAAATATCTGCTCGCTCGTTGCTCCACATTGTCCCAACAAGTTAAGTCTATTTATATAAGTGGGACTGGAATTTTTCGGTGGTAAATGATATTAGAGGCAGCGACGTTTGACATAGCTGAGGTTTCAAAGATCCGTCTGTGTGTGGTTGGACTCAGGCCCAAACTCACCAAACTCATGGGGATGATGTTCATGTTTTATCTGCAACTGAGGGTTTCCATGCTTCTCTATAGAAACACCTCCAACCCCCTGGCTGATGAACCTCCAACCCCCTGGCTGATCAACCTTCAACCCCCTGGCTGATGAACCTCCAACCCCCTGGCTGATGAACCTCCAACCCCCTGGCTGATGAACCTTCAACCCCCTGGCTGATGAACCTTCAACCCCCTGGATGATGAACCTCCAACCCCCTGGCTGATGAACCTTCAACCCCCTGGCTGATCAACCTTCAACCCCCTGGATGATGAACCTCCAACCCCCTGGCTGATGAACCTCCAACCCCCTGGCTGATGAACCTCCAACCCCCTGGCTGATGAACCTCCAACCCCCTGGCTGATGAACCTCCAACCCCCTGGCTGATGAACCTCCAACCCCCTGGCTGATGAACCTCCAACCCCCTGGCTGATGAACCTTCACCCCCTGGCTGATGAACCTCCAACCCCCTGGCTGATGAACCTTCAACCCCCTGGCTGATGAACCTTCAACCCCCTGGCTGATGAACCTTCACAGGGCTCGACGTTAACTTTTAAAAGTGGTTGCCGGAGGGGCAACCTGGCAAGAGCTTTTGGTTGCCCGAATAAAAATATGGTTGCCCAATTTTAGTCGCTTTATATTTTGAGTAATTAAGATACTATGCAGTCATAAGCCGGCTTAATAATGACGATGTGACAGAAAAGTAAGTATAATAATCTATAGTATAGTATAATAGGCCTATTCAGTGTGCGCACCGGGTGTAGTAGTAGTAATAATGATAATAATAATAATAATAAATTTGTGTCATTTCGTTTTCTAAACAAATCTTATTTTTTGTTTTTATAATGCATTTGCACTAAAATGATTTAACTAATATTTGTGAACTTTCATTTTCATATATTTTTCAACAGTTATTGTTCATATTGTGCTTAATTTATTAATTAAAAGCGTTATTGATAATTAAGTAGCCTACCCTCCTCCAGGCCCGGCTCCAGACCCAAGTTACAGAGGGGGCCTGCCCCTAGCTTGGGGGGGCCAAGCTACCCAAGGGGCATCCGGGGGGATTCTCCCCCGGAAGAAGATTTTGTACATTTTAAAGTAAAATTCGTCAACCTGGTGCATTTGAGAGCAAAATGAAGAGGCTAAATCTGTGAAGAACTACACACATCTCTAATGTGTTGTGACTTTACAAATAATTAGGCCTAAACAATCAATATTAAGTGTATTTACACATTGTGCACAAATTGCATTCATTGTGACAAATTTACAATAGTTAATATCCAGCCAGAATCATTGCAAATGGATGTTCAAAGTAACAGTTAGCAATAGCATTGAGTTAATCAATGCCTAATGACAGCCAGATTCCATGTTAAACTTTAAAACAGAAAAACGGAAAAACGTTTTTAGAAAAAAAAAAAAAAAAAAAAAAAAAAAAATTGAATGGGGGGGCCAGTTTGTTAAATGGGGGGGCCCGGCCCGGTCAGGCCCGGCCCGGTCAGGCCCGCCCCTAACGCCGGGCCTGCCCTCCTCATGTTCATTCAGGGATACTATGATGACAGTGGTTTGGGGCCCCCACTCTGATGTTGCATAGGACCCCAAAAGGCCCAGAAGCGGCCCTGCAATCCCTCTCTCTCTCACCCCGTATGAGAGGCTGACAGGCCAGGGATGCAAATCATTTCTCAGCACATATACGCGGTGGTAAAACGTTTTTGAAGGATGTCCTGATCGAGGTGTATGTTGTAGGCTTGTTGTAGGCTACATGCTTTGCAGTATAGCGTTATGCTGGAATTATGCTTGAAGTTTGGGCTGTCGCACGGAAATGAGAGACACTGAATCTTGACGAGGAAACGTGTGGAGCGTTTATACACTGTGTGTGGGTTTCTGCTCGCGGAAGTGAGCTGGAGTCTTGAAAACTCCACTTTGTCCGCCCAGCCGCGTCCACGTAGTTACACAATTCGGGGTGTGCACAGCCAGGCGAAAACCGTCTGCACAGCAGCCTTGTGGAGGGGCGCGTCTGCTGATTTAACTCACTTTTCCGTGTGGACACTCGCCGATGCGGGAAGCATATGAGACCTAAGCGCTTGTTGTAGGCTACATGCTTTGCAGTATAGCATTCGTTTTCCGTCCCGTTCAAAGACGCACGGGTATTTCACCTCAATGACAATTTCCTCGTCCTTTGTTTCTGTGCGGGGCTGCGGGCGGACGAGGTTCTTCTTGCGTCTTGCAGCCGCTGTGATTGTGTGCAAGCAGCCCCACCTGTCCCAGTCAGTACTCGTTAAACATACCGCACGTGCAGCATGCATCACGTCCCAGCAAACATCGTCTTGACCGCGACATCACCAGACGATAGAATTGTGGTTTGGCATCTACCATCTAAGTCTGACGTTCTCTCCACATTCCTCCAATGTAACGTTTAGACTGTCACTTCAAAACAAAAAATATTGACCTCATATTGCTTTGAAAACACCACATGTAGGTGTCTTTTGTGTTTTTGTTGAATAAAATGACATTTGATTGACAATTTACCTGTTGTGTGATCAGATGCACTCCACCTGCAATGACGACTTTTATTGAACGCCCTTTTCTTTTTTTAATATGAAAACACGTTTATGTCATATAAGTGCAAGTGTCTCTTGTTATGGGCTTGTATTTATCACAAACTTCCTGAATCCTGTACTTGTCCCATTTCTCTTGCCGTAACTAAACGCAGTGTTGTGGGTTTTGGATGCTGTCTGCTAAAGTCGCGTTGGTTACATTATCGTAAATGATATCAATATACCTGTCTCATCGCTGGTTGAAATCATGAAACAGAATTAGCGAGGCAGCTAGCCTATCAATGCAACTTCCAGTATAGAGACCGTCATGTCAAAATCCCAAGTGCTCAATGTTAAGTATCTCTATATATGACCAAATCCGAAGTATTTGTAACTAGCTCCGTGGCCTAATGGATAAGACGCAGGACTGCGATGCGGGCGCAGCAGGATCGAATCCCCCATGAGGTGCGATCTCTTTTCGATGTAGCAAAAATCGTTGACACGTTGTGGGGAAGTAGAGGAATTACGTCGCTAAGATTTCCATTTGGGATATAGAATTAGACCCTGACTAGATGTAGTGGTTTGACGTGCAGCAGACGGTCGTTATACGTGAAAATGTTTGCTGGGGTAGGTTCCGACTGGTAATTAGTAACATCGTTTCGATTGTAACAGCAATAAAATGTCACATATATGTCACTCACAACAAGTATTAAAACATTTATTTGGTGTATATTTTGCTGTTTGCTGCTGTACATATTTTGTTGCATGTTAAATCGTGGTTGCCCCTGGGGCAACCAAAGACCGAGAAATGGTTGCCCCATGTTTTTTTTGGTTGCCCGGGGCAACCGGGCAGCCGTTAATGTCGAGCCCTGCCTTCAAAACCTCATTTGCAGACAGACAGACAACAGACAGACAGCAGGCAGACAGACAACAGACAGACAGCAGGCAGACAGACAACAGACAGACAGCAGGCAGACAGACAACAGACAGACAGCAGGCAGACACATTCCCGAGGGCTGCAATTGGCCCGCAGGCCGCACTTTCAGAACCCCTCGTTTTAAACCCTAGGTTTTTTCCTGTCAGCTATTGTATGAGCAAACACACGTCAGGAAATAAGCTCAGGTCCATTTAGAATGTTTATGTTGTCAAGTTGAAACGCTCTATATAGCACTTACATCCCCTGATTCTAATTCAAACATATAAAGACTGAAACATGTCTGTTTGCAGTGGAAGCCTGTGCATGGCCTCAGATCAGGTTCTGTTCCCTGGAAATCCAAAACACATCAGGTTGTTCAACAATCCACACGGGGGCTGCAAAGTTACTGTCAACCCAAATATGAGCCGCAGTTAAATCTGCACTGGGCAAAGGTTTGATGCAAATTCTGAGTAAACAGACCGACGAGAGCTCCAGAAATGCTCAACCGTTACTGGTTACATGGTGTCTGTAGTACCGGTATCTCTAATAAGATACTGGTTACATGTTTGATTCTCTGTGCCGGCATCGCTAATAATAATTAAAATGTCACTACACTTTTTAACGTGCAAAAGCAGCGCTTTCTGTGAGGATCACTTTAACGGCACCATAACGCCCCTCATTAATATATGCATGATTAAGGAGGCCTAATGGACATCACATTGTCCCTTGTAAAAATGGACTGCGCCCACTGCAGCTGCAGAGTCCCACATAAAAGAAAAAACAGCCTGGTCACCAGAATAAAATGTCGGCATTGTCGTTTCTGCAATCCACGGATACGTAGAATATCACGTTTCTGAACCAAAAATACATCGTATATCACGTTTCCAGATACGTGTATATCTATTTTATACACATCAGAGAGTCTGCTACGCCAGTAAGGGTGTTGGGGTCGGGGTGGATGGAGGGCGTAAACACTTGACTTTCCCACCGGAGGGCCATCATGCCGGGATGCGGGAAGTGGGGGTGCTTATGGTGCTGCAGCACCCTCTGCTGTTTTGTATTGGAATTGCAACATCAATAAAAAAAGATATATATATGATGATTAAAATGTGTTTTATATGGTTTATACTGCAATATTTAGGGTATTGTTGAAGACTATGAGCAAAGCAAAGAGGGTGGAGATGTTATTCTGCTGATGATTTTGTAACCTTCTTTACAAAAAAGGTGGATGACATCAGCTCCTCCTTCCATCCTCTAGCCACCCTCACTAACACTCCCGACTCCAATCCTGCTCCTCAGCCCCCTGTCCCTGGATTTCCTTCCTTCTCTCCTCTCTCTCCTGATGAAGTGCTTAAACTCATCAGCTCAAACCGAGCCACTTACTGCCCCCTCGATCCTATCCCTTCCTCTCTCCTCCAAACCATCTCACCTAACATATCTCCCTTCCTCACTACCTTCATTAACTCCTCTCTGTCCTCTGGTCTTGTCCCGCCTGCTCTAAAGACTGCAAGAGTCAAGCCTCTGCTTAAGAAACCCTCCCTTGACCCTACTGCTATTCACAACTACAGACCTGTCTCTCTTCTCTCATTCCTTTCCAAAACCCTCGAACGAGCAGCGTCCGAACAACTTTCTCTCTATCTCTCCCAAAATGACCTCCTGGACCCTCTGCAGTCCGGTTTCAAGGCCTCTCACTCCACTGAGACAGCTCTTCTTGCTGTCACAGAGGCCCTTCACACTGCTAAGGCCTCATCCCTCTCTTCTGTTCTTGTCCTCCTTGACCTGTCTGCTGCCTTCGATACAGTCAACCACCAAATCCTTCTTTCCACTCTGTCTGACCTCGGCATTTCAGGCTCTGCACTCTCCTGGTTTGCTTCCTACCTCTCTAACCGCTCATACCAGGTCTCATGGAGAGGGTCCCTCTCCAGATCCTGTCCTCTTACCACCGGTGTCCCCCAGGGCTCAGTCCTGGGCCCCTTACTTTTCCTTCTCTATATCAGATCTCTTGCCTATGTGATCTCTTCTCATGGCTTTTCTTATCACTGCTATGCTGATGACACCCAGCTTTTCCTTTCATTCCCCCCCTCTGACACTCAAATCGAGGCTCGCATCTCTGCATGCCTCAAAGACATTGGCGACTGGATGTCTGCCCACCACCTCAAGCTCAACCTTAGTAAGACCGAGCTACTCTTCCTCCCAGGAAAAGACTGCCCTCTTGCAGATCTCTCCATCTCCATTGACAACACCACTGTACTTCCCTCCCAAACAGCCAAGAACCTTGGGGTGATCCTTGACAACCAGCTGTCTTGCTCTGCCAACATAGCTGCTACAGCGCGCTCCTGTAGGTTCTCTCTCTACAACATCCGCAAAATCCGTCCCTTTCTCACAAGAGAAGCGACTCAACTCCTGGTCCAGTCTCTTGTCTCCTCCCGCCTGGACTACTGCAACGTGCTTCTGGCCGGCCTACCTGCCACCGACATCCGACCGCTTCAGCTCATTCAGAACGCTGCAGCCCGTCTGATATTCAACCAACCCAAATTCTCTCACGTCACTCCCCTCTTCCAGGAGCTCCACTGGCTTCCCATCTCGGCCCGCATCAAATTCAAGACACTGGTACTGGCCTACAGGGCAGTACACCAGACAGCTCCCCGGTACCTGCAATCCATGGTCAGGTTCCAAACCTCTCACCGCTCCCTTCGCTCCTCCACCAGTGCAGGTCGCCTCGCCCCTCCTTCACTACGGGGGCTCAAAAGTCGCTCATCCCGATCTCGACTCTTCTCGTCCCTGGCACCTCAATGGTGGAACGAGCTTCCACCTTCGGTCAGGACTGCTGAATCACTGCCGATCTTTCGGAAAAGACTAAAGACACACCTTTTCAGGCTCCATCTGGGCCCTTCTTGATCTAACTTCGTCTCTCTCTTTCCTTATATTAAAAAAAAAAAAAAAAAAAAAAAAACCTAACCAACCTTGTACCACTAACCTAAACTTGTACCACTGTTCCTTCAGAAGCTGTAGTTGTCATAGACTGTGCTCCATAGTTGATTGTTCTATTGCTGACAAAAAATGTGTTATTGTAAGTCGCTTTGGATAAAAGCGTCGGCCAAATGACGTAATGTAATGTAATGTAATGTAATTTTTGATGTTTGGTTCTGCTCTAAAATAATGGTCGGATAAAAAAGTGTACGTCAACTTGTCTTTTGGGACGTAGTTGGTCACGAATACTTATCTCGCTGACTAGCTATATTGAATCGGTAGAGTCACTATAGGAGAATAATATAGCATGATGGTGGTGGGATCTAGTTATGGATCAGTATGAGTAAACAAACAAAAGACTACTAGGAGAAACAACTCTTGGTGAGGGTTACATGTATGATTCCCACAAAATGAGGAATAGTTGACCCAGTCACTACATGTCACTAATTTAGTTGAAGAAATGTAGCAAAATAATAATAATTATGGGTCAATGTTGTGCTTCCGCCAAGCAACATAGTTCTTGATAGGAGATAGCATGGTATTTGAGCGGTTGTTGCTTGGCGACACATAAGGACGCAGGTGTGCTGTTCAGCAGAGACTGTATCCATTTTCTAGCTGAAATATGATAACATCTCTTTCTGCTTCCACATTTTTCCTATTGTAGTGGTGGTACCCTACCCTGTCTGAAACTCTTCCCTCCTCTCCTTTATTTTTTTTTGTACCTTTTGTCTTTTGAAGTAGACCTAACCAGTGTCAGGTACTCTAGCTTCTTGGCAGTTGATAGCCCAGAGAAAATCACACCGAACTCTATTCAAAAATCTGGCAGTTCTGCCTATAGGCAAAAGTAGCCTTAGCCTACATACCAGGGCAGGTAGAACACTTTTATTCTTTTTTGAATAGTTGAGTTTTATGGAAAGTGGGCCATATATACTGAACAAGAAATATGAATGTAAAATCATATAAATACAACACTTTTGTTTTTGCTCCCACTTTTCATGAGTGGTAATAAAATATCCAAGCCTTTTTCTACACACAAAAGGCTTATTTCTCTCACATTCTGTTCACAGATGTGTTTAAATGTGTGGTAGTGAGCGCTTCTCATTTCGCTTCTCAAGATAACCCATCTACCTGACAGGTGTGTCATATCCAGATGCTGATTAAACAGTACGATTATCGCACAGGTGTGCCTTGGGCTGGTCACAATAAAGGGTCACTCTAAACACGACCCCATTTGAAGGCAGCATTATTGTCAGCAGCCCATGGCACACCTGGGCAATAATCATGCTGTTGAATCAGCACCTTGATATGCCAATAATGCCACACCTGTCAGGTGGATCAATATGATGTCATTCACTTTGTGTTGAAAACTAAAGTGATGGGGACATAACCTATATATAGGCTATGACTTATTATAAAATGGCTCTCTCAAATCAAGCAATCTGATTGGTTCACAGCCATTGTATAATTCCAGTAACCGAGTTCAATAACCCATGGCCATGGGTTATTGGTTGCCATGGCAACTCTCTTACTAAGAGAGTAATAATAAGGCTTACCTCAAATGACAACGTAGAAGAAAAAAAAATGGCGGAGACAGCTGTCAGATCCTTGTGAATCGATCTTCGCTTATAACTTTACTAATACTTCGCAGAAAATGATGTTTTGTACAAGAATAGATGCGGGCTAATGTCTTCTTTGCAAAAGAAAGGCTGTTAACTCCGCATTTAACCCCGTAACGTTAGTTGGTGTCGGGCAAGCCCTGAGAATGCAACGCTGCGCTCGAGCTGCCTGGGTTTCCAGAAAGCTCTCAGCCAAGCGCCAGGATTGGCCAATGTCAACTTCAGTCTCCAGAACGATCCAATCAAATCACCCGCACGTCTATCTTCTTGCTAGAGGTCCCGCCTTACAGTAGTGTTTCAACTGACTCTCAGAATACCATGCCAGTCGGACTTATAGTGTTATTATTATTATATTATTATACTTGGAACCCTTTTATAAAAGCAATATAGCACTCGAGCAGCGTGTGTTGTGGAATATATCCCCCTGCTCAGTTGTTATCCCACGAGGCCGCAGGCCGAGTGGGATAACAACTGATCAGGGGGATATATTCACCACAACACACTGGCTCTCGTGATATATTGCTTAATTATACAACAGTTAGTTCCGGCCGGGCAATTTGATTGGACAAGAGGGATCCTACCAGTGCCAATCATGATAATGCACTGGTGCTTCACTGTGTGTAGATCACTCCGCTTCACAGCTGCCCTAATCAACAAAATGCTTCACAGCTGTAGAGTAGACAGTAGTAAAGTAGACAGCCTGCAGTTAATTAGGCTGATTAGGCTACATTTTCGACAAAGCAGAAAGCTGAGGGAACTATTTTTGTTGGCGGAGGAATAAATAGAGAAATCATATATTTTCTCAGCTTTTTGTCATTTTTTTAATCAGCTTTGTTTAATAGAACTGTTGTATAAAAGCAATATCACACTCGAGGTCGTGCTGTTGTTGTCTAATATCGGCACTGCTGTGATTATCTTCGGGACTCGGCCTGCGGCCTCGTGCCTACGACCGAATCACAGCAGTGCCGATATTAGCCAACAACCGCACTCCCTCTCGTGTGATATTGCTTAAACATATCATAACCACACAGTAACCATGAGCTCACACGTTTCATTTGAAGGCAGCATAAACACATTGGAGTGCATAGAAAAAGTCTCAGATCTTTCATTTCAACTCGTGAAAAATGGGAGCAACAGGTTCACCAAGCAACACTTCATTAAATTGTCAACTTCTGGTGGAAGAAGAATATGCTAATAAAAGGCAAACCAACCCAATTTTATTGAAATACGTGCTGCTTGGGCCGGATGTATACCGAAGTGTAGAGTGGTTCCTATTTGTATAACATCTGAAGTTATTTTTGCTACAAGGTAGTAGTAGCCTATGTAAACCGTCTTTATTGATCGCAAACAAACATTGAGCAGATGTTTTAATAAAGTTTGGCAGCCAGATCTCTCCAGACTAGTGAGAATAGCATGTGTCTTTTGGAGATCTGCAGGTGCAGACTCCTGAAACGGGTTACCCGCAGTGAGGGCACCCACACAGGACACTGTGCAGCCAGCCAGGTAAGCTAATTCCAGTGGAGAAAAACAATCGAACGACTGCGTGACTCCTGTGGGCTTCCACCCGTTTGAAGTCTAAACAGACTCTCCAAGGGTGAAGCTGTGCTATATGAATAATTAATCGTTTACCGGCATAAGTCATCCCTGGCTGTTGGAAAGACAGTGCGACAAAACACAACAGTCACAATCAAAACACTGTGTGTGCGTGTGTGTGTGAAGGGAACCCAAAGCTCAAATAACCTGAATAATTAACAATGTAGTAGTTGATAGATTATGAATACCACATTGATTGGCATAGGACACGGTAGCCCCGATAACCTTTCTCTCCTAGAGACAGAATGCTATCTGAGCCAGACTCCAAACAATAATGTGGCCTTGCTCATCTGCAAAGGTAGCATAATAAAATATGACTCGAGCTATTTTACGAAACAATAGAACTATGAGTTAATTTAAATTCTGCCTTTACATAGCCTATAATCAGCCAAGCAGCACTCATTGTAATAGCATCTTAAGTTAACGTTTAGAATTGGTTCCCACTGCTCGCTACCGCCCACCGCCGCGGTCTGTTTTGGTGAAAGATGACTGGAGGAATCACGGTCGAAACAGTTTAAAAAGTTGGCATTTTAAAAATGAACTGCTGCTTTGTGGATATATGCCGAATTCAAGATTGGCTCCTAAAGAATCAGAAATGATCTCGAGTGATATTTCAAGGGGTATGCAGCTTTGCCGATAAGCAAGGTCACACTAAAGTGCACGCTTTTTTTCACTGGATTTGGCGACGCAGAGGGAAGTTGTGGATGAACTAGAGAGCAGCCTAAATGGCCAGCTGTCCTACCGTTGTGTGTGGACCGCTGTAACGACACTGTCCCGTCCCTGTGGAGGAGGATGGAGGACGGCTCCTTCGCCCGGTAAGCTCTCTCAGCACGGGCCGTCACAGGCGGGCGGGGCTGGGGCATCCTCAGCCCGCTGCAGCACTGGTAGCACACGGCCCATGCCTGCTCCTCGTTGATGGGCTGCTCGTAGGACTTCAGCACCTCCTCCAGAGACAGTTCCCGGGGCTCGGCGAGCTCCCGCTGCTCCCCGCGGTCCCCCGTGCAGGGAGCGGACACCCGTGCCTCGCCGTCCTCGGCGCTTCTATTCGTGGATCTGGCCATGGCTGCTGTGCCGTGGAGCCCATCCTTCACGCTGCTGGCACCGTGGCCATGGAGGCTGGGCTGGCTCCTGTCCTATCCGAGCTTCATCGCAGGCAGACAGACGTCTACCTACACTCAACTACCGCAGCTGCACCTCGTTACCATAACCAGTGTCAGGTTAGCCACAATAAAGATCCGGACTTCCGGTCTGAATTTTCACAATACGACCCGCCGCCCAAACGTGTTGCGCGTCAAAGTGAAAAGACATTTGTGGTCACTGAAAATATAGTCTTCTTCCAGAATGTTCTGTGAGTATTGTTGTTAACCCCCAGCTCCTCCTGTCCACCAGAAGAAGCTGTGTGTGATTGTGCTTGTGTGTAATTGTATGCTTATGGTGAAGGCCGGGGGTGTTGCAATGCTGGAAAAGAATATGGAGCTCACCTGACGTTTTCTGGATAAATAAAGGGATTTAAAAAAAAAATATATATATATATATTTTTACACAAATGTCATACTCCTATATTTTATTATATTTTTGTATGTTTTCATATCTGACATATTTTTCATTTCCATTTTCTTTGTCACCGTATATTCTTATAACAGTGTGTTCTTTTTTTCATAGGCTACCTTTCATGAATACCTTTCTACTGAGCACAATATTCAATGGTTTGTATAAATATCACCCAATTAGTTGACTTTATAATATAAGTATTTTTCTCCACATAACTTCCGGTGTTGCGGTGGCCCACTGTGGCTGACTTGACGCTGCTTGTTGCCAAGTCAGCAAATGAGCGCGACGGACCTTCTCCCTCGGTGTCACATCCACCTGCCAGCAGCCAGTACGAAGGGAGGGGGCTGTTAACGTCATCAACCCCGACAGGGTGAGGGTCTCGACTCACCCTGCTGCTTGGCTTGACGGCTACCAGAGCAATCTAGAGATCTCTCCTCGTTATACTATTATTATCTCTCCTCGTTATTACTATTATACGGCTCTGACGGCTACTAAAGAAAGCAATGACACAACATATTGATTTAGAAATTATTTTATGTCGTCCAGACTCTATAATCAGAACTAATTATCGTATATAGAATAAGCTATATAATTAATATCGTCTCTCTCTCTCTCTCTCTCTCTCTCTCTCTCTCTCTCTCTCTCTCTCTCTCTCTCTCTCTCGCTCTCTCTCTCTCTCACACACACACACACACACACACACACACACACACACACGCACGCACGCACGCACGCACACACACACGCACACGCACACGCACACGGGACGGGGAGAGCGTCGCACTCGCTTTCAAACAGCAGGTGAGAAGAAAAACAGCTGGTCCCGTATGTATCTATTTTTGTTGTTGTCACGGAAGTCTCCACATAGCACGTTATAGTTTCTGAATTTAGTTGGCTTTGGCTATATTTTAACATTCTAAACAAAGAATCGGTCAGATATTAGTAAGAAAGTTCATTTCCCAGTCAAAACTCAAAAGCAGTTTGTATTGTAACTTGTATAAATGTCTAAATGTGATAAATGAAAAACAATAAATACAATGTTGGGAAAAAAAAACTCAAAAGCAAGCAGTAATTATCGATCGCATAACCAGAGATGAAGAAATGCTGCAAGCAGTCCTGCCCAAAACTGAATTGTATGTTTTGCCTGAGCTGTCAACACGCAGCATGGTTCCACTCATACAAGCCCACTGTGACAGACAAGCCTTTGGAAAGACAACTGACTGTGCCAAGTGCAAGAACCATTTCCACTACACCACTACACTTATGCAAAACATAAGAATGGTTGTGGATTGGTATGGTTAACGGTGCACAAAATGAATTCAGAATGAAATGTACTTAGAAATAAATTATTTATAATATTGCAGTAGCTAGTAGCCTATTTACGTGAAAGCGCTTGAATGTTGAATTCATTTCAATCTCCTTGATATGGGTTTCTAATAATACATAGGCGGCTACTTTTATGCAGTTGGGCAAGTTACTTTCAAAATGTAATCTACTACATATTACAAGTTACTTTCATTTGAAAGTAATAAGTTACTTTACAATATTACTTTCTGTGTAGAGTAACTCGTTACTTATTACACTACTTTTGCATTACTTTTACCAAAACTACAGCAGCAGCAGAATGACATTGCCGCCCTGGAACCACCCCGAAAAATTATTTCAACTGTCTTGAAGTCAGTGTAAACAATCCAAAATTCTAAATGTTATTATTTTCCTTTGTTATTGTCATCTATAGTGGTTATTTGCATAAAAACACATGGTTTGATTAGGAAATGATTGGATCTTTTTTAAATATGTACTTTGATTTAATAATGTAACTACATTTGTAACTTGAGTTACTTGACAAAGTAACTGGTATAATATTACTGAAATCCTATAATAAGTTATATTACTGAGTTACTGCTAAAAGTAATATATTACATGTAATGTTACTTTTGTAATAAGTTACCCCCAACACTTCTTATATGTGACAGCATTACCTCCCAACTACTGTTATTCACCTTTGAATTTACTATACTGGAAAATGAAGATTTGATCTTTAACTGGTCTGGCTTGATCCTTTATCACCGTGGTTCTCATGGGGTCATTGAGGGCATGTATTTAAAATACAAGGTCTGAAAGTATTTTGATACAAATTACATCTTATTTTTCTCTGTCCAGCCAAATACAAATTACAAAATACACAAATGTATTTGAAATACATGTATTTAAAATACTGCCCATCTCTGCTTGTTTCACCGACAGAGAGTTTGTCTAATGCTTCTTTCAGTGGAGAACTCAATTGAAAGAACAAATGAAAAAAATCACATCTTCAAATGCGCTTGAGTTTGAAGTGTTTTTTCGGTTTTATTAAACAAAACAATAATAGCTGTAATCGACAAAAAACTATGTACATGTTGATTATTTGTCTTAAATGACAGTGAACCCTGACATCACTATACATCAGATGGCATTTTGTTGTAGACTCATAGGCCACACACCCATTTAGGGGGACAGCCACCATAGAAAAAGACTGTACAAGAAGCCGAAAATACTTCAAACTATTTACTGTCACTAACGATAAAAAACAACAACATACAGGTTAGAAAAAAACACTATATTATTATAAACACCCACCATAGAAAAAGACTGTACAAGAAGCCGAAAATACTTCAAACTACCTGTCACTAACGATAAAAAACAACATACAGGTTAGAAAAAAACGCTATATTATTATAAACACCCACCATAGAAAAAGACTGTACAAGAAGCCGAAAATACTTCAAACTATTTACTGTCACTAATGATAAAAAACAAACAAACATACAGGTTAGAAAAAAACACTATATTATTATTAACATTTTCACATTTAAGATGAACTGAACTGGCAGGACCGGACTTCTTCCTCAGGACAGCCTACACCCAGCCATGCTAGAGCTACTATGGGGGCTGGGGGAGGCCTGCACCGGGGAAGCATCACCATGGAGCCGTTGGAGTCGGTGGAGGTCTGGGGCTGCAGCTGGGGGTGACGGTGAGGGGCTGAGCGTGGAGGTCTGGGGCTGCAGCTGGGGGTGACGGTGAGGGGCTGAGCGTGGAGGACTGGGGCTGCAGCTGGGGGTGACGGTGAGGGGCTGAGCGAGGAGTCGGTGGAGGTCTGGGGCTGCAGCTGGGGGTGACGGTGAGGGGCTGAGCGAGCTAAAGCCGGGCTGTGAAACTGGGGGGAGAATTGAGACATGGTGGAAATGGGGGGAGGAGCTGGCTTGCAGGGCTGTTGCTAGTCAGTCATTTTGCAGCACAGAAGCAGCCATGCTCTTGATGATGGGAGACTTGAGCTGAGGAAGGAGGCTGGTCATGGAGGCTGAGCTGCTGGCGTATATGTTCTTGACAGTCTGCAGGGAAATACAAGGCATTAGATCATGCTAGAAACCTATTTCATCTTATTGAGACTGCACTGTAGGCAATAGGCATCCAACTCACCATGAACTGGGTTTTCCCCTCATTCACTGTCAGCACATTTCTGGCCATGCGCTGCATGACCGGCTTCAGGTGGGCCTCGTGGTACGTTGAGTACTGCTGCTGTGGAAGAGACTGCAACACAAGGGAGGAGAGAGATACATTCAGTCAAGTGTTGTTCGATTCTTTAAGTCCTGTCATTTGCATTATGAACTCATGTTGACTTGCTTCAGTCAACCTTTGACTCCATTTGTAGCTCTATACATGATAGACTTCAGCTCACCCATGACCGCCCATCCAGCAGCAGCTGGGAGAGGCAGAGGGAAGCGGCACCGATCTCAGACGGCCGATACTGCACCATGTCATAATCAAGCAGACTCAGCTCCATGAGGTACTTGGCTAGCAGACGTGTCTGGAAAGAAGACTAGACAGAGAGAAGACAGTCACTTTGAGAGCCCCGATGACAAACTACATGAAGACAGGAGACAAAATTCCAACTCTCCAACATCTATCTATCTATATATCTATCTATGAAATGCCTTCTGCCAACGGCCATAAATGCATGTAGTATTCATCCCAAGGTGTTGGGAACTTTTTTGTGTGGTGTTGTTGGGAACTATTTAGTAGACAAACTCACGCTTTCAACCTTTGAAACCCTCCTGAGAAAGTGGAGTGGCACAGGGCGCCCGAGATCAAAGTTGAGGGTCCTCAACATGAGCTGCTCCATCTCCACAATCTGGGCCTTTGTGAATGTATCGTCTGTGTAGAAGGCCAACTTGTCAATCTCAAGACGGTGGTACCGCTCCTCATACTTCGACGCCAGCAGCATGGCGGTCACACCGACAAGCTGCAGATTGGCGCGAGACACTGCCACTGGCTGGACCTGCAGCATATTAAGAAGAATGTCAGCTAGTTCACAGAAAGCTAAACAAGAAAACCTTTAAAACAGTTTTTTTTTTACCTGTAGAAAACGGTCCAGGATGGCAACCATGAGGTACAACGTCTCCTGAAGCAGCCCGAACCAGGAGTGAACCTCGATCATCCAGTCCACTAGCTTAGCTCGCATGTCTCCAGTGATTTGGGAACCCTGCATGTACTTGGGTTGCACAGCCAGCTGCACCTGTGGAGACAGGACAGAACAAATGGTAAACCGACAAATAAACCGACAGTCTTACCTCAGTTTTCAAATGGATGGAGGAACAGGTTTGAGGTAGGACTTTGGAATGTATATTTTTATTTGATGTTTGTGTGTATATATATTATGCACTGATCCCTGTTCTTTGTTGTACAGTGTAATCGGCTTATAGTGATCACGGTTATAGTAGTCTCGCTGGCCAGCCTCCTCTCGCTTCCGGGAGAGTCGTCTGGCTGCACGGAAACAGGCAACTGGGATAAGCCCTCCCCTGCTCTACAGCTGCTCCCCATTGGAATGACTGTTTCAGTCGCTCCCAGATGTCCGCTCCCCGCTTATTACAAGCTCTGTCATTGGCTCCGACCATGTCAATCAGAGCGGCTCCTCCCTCCTCCCTGTGTGTCGCTGTAAATAGTGCCCTGCCGCCTCAGTGAAAACAACAACGCTAACTAGCTAGCAAGCTAACGGCAGAAACCTACACGCTAGCTCGTTGCTACATGCTGAAAATGGCAAGTTGGATTGTTGGAAACTATTTTCCAAGGGCACTGTCGCCAAGCGCCGTCCATCGTAATCCCACAATGGAGACCTGCGCCGCCAGACTCATCTCACGGTAGGAAGGGGAGGCTGGCCAGCGAGACTACGGTTATAGTGATCAACCGCTTATATTGATGAAAAAGCTTGGTCCCGAATCATTCCTATACACATGCTGTTTAAATAATTTGCTTATATCAATACTCTACTTACAGTGATCATTTTGGGCCTTGTCCCACCTGAGAACAATGTATGAATTGTATTATTTTCTTTACTTACAAACTGCCAAAAATGAGCAAATGAGATACAGCAGCGATACTCAGTGCACGTCTGTCTCTATATGGAGAGATACAGCAGTGATACTCAGTGCATGTCTGTCTGTATATGGAGAGATACAGCAGCGATACTCAGTGCACGTCTGTCTGTATATGGAGAGATACAGCAGTGATACTCAGTGCATGTCTGTCTGTATATGGAGAGATACAGCAGTGCTACTCAGTGCATGTCTGTCTGTATATGGAGAGATACAGCAGTGATACTCAGTGCATGTCTGTCTGTATATGGAGAGATACAGCAGTGATACTCAGTGCATGTCTGTCTGTCTGTATATGGAGAGATACAGCAGCGATACTCAGTGCATGTCTGTCTGTCTGTATATGGAGAGATACAGCAGCGATACTCAGTGCATGTCTGTCTGTCTGTATATGGAGAGATACAGCAGCGATACTCAGTGCACATCTGTCTGTATATGGAGAGATACAGCAGTGATACTCAGTGCACGTCTGTCTGTATATGGAGAGATACAGCAGTGATACTCAGTGCATGTCTGTCTGTATATGGAGAGATACAGCAGTGATACTCAGTGCATGTCTGTCTGTATATGGAGAGATACAGCAGTGATACTCAGTGCATGTCTGTCTGTATATGGAGAGATACAGCAGTGATACTCAGTGCATGTCTGTCTGTATATGGAGAGATACAGCAGTGATACTCAGTGCACGTCTGTCTGTATATGGAGAGATACAGCAGTGATACTCAGTGCATGTCTGTCTGTATATGGAGAGATACAGCAGTGATACTCAGTGACCACTGTGTTTGAAACAGCTAAAGGCCTAATTTATTGTATGTATTTTTAAAGTCAATAACATTCCTTTACTTTATATGTGCTGTATTCATGTCATACATATACAAATGTCAATTAGCATGAGGAATAAAGAAAAAGAAAAAATCGGTTATAATCATCTGTTTATAGTGATTGATTTGACCTGTCCCAAGGTGATCCCTATAAGAGAAGTGCACCGTATTGTTTTGTCTGTCTAAGACCAAGGCCCACAATAGAAACAAGTCTAGGACTTTATTGTGCGTCTTTGCTTGATGTTTTATTCAGATGCGTGTCTTTTTATGTCGTGTTTTTAACCTAACGTCAAATCAATCAATCAATCAAAAGCATGACTTACCTCAAGGTGGCGCAGATAGGCATCGATGTCTTCGACGTATTCAGAGCAGCACTGTGGCATGTCTCCAAATCCATCCTGCTCATCCATGTCCTCCATAGAGAAGAGCGTCTGTGAGAAAGCCGGGCACAGTTCCATGGGCTCCTCGTCCATGCACACATCGGCTGTCTCCTCTGCCACGGGGCGGAGCGGGGCTTCCTCCTCCTGACAGGTGGAAGCAGAGCGATGCATTTTGTGTGTGCTAGAGAGAAAGTGGGTGGGTGAGTGAGTGTGAGTGTGAGTGTGAGTGTGAGTGTGAGTGTGTGTGTGTGTGTGTGTGTGTGTGTGTGTGTGTGTGTGTGTGTGTGTGTGTGTGTGTGTGTGTGTGTGTGTGTGTGTGTGTGTGTGTGTGTGTGTGTGTGTGTGTGTTCTCTACCTGTCTTTTCAGACGCTTGGATTCTGGTTGGTCAAATCTCCCCTCACTACGTCTCTTCCTGCTGCAGGAAGGGGAAGCCTGTGAGGAAAAAAGCACAAACAATGACAAACCACTCTACTGCATTTCTACTTTTTACATTTCAGCTACAATGCACCATGACATCTTTCCCACATGTTACATCCATGGTAGCCTACACACAGAGAAGCTAAAGACCTGATCAAAACACAGTATTCTGCCCTCAGTAGCGTGTTGAGGTGCTACTAGTCTCATGATTGAACTAGCTTGGCACATAGCTTAACAGGTTTCTTCAATAAAACACTGTGAAACTACATGTCTTTGATGGTGAGAGGAAACCGGAGCACCGGGAGGAAACCCGCACGAACACGGGGAGAACGTGCAAACTCCACAAAGGACCTGGGACGGACCAGGGTTCCAACCCGGGATCTTCTTGCTGTGAAGCAGCAGCTCTCTAACCACTGATCCACCATTGCATTGCATTATTTGGATATTTTACCAATTCCAGTTCTGCTTTTCACTTCTCTGTGTAGATATTGTATATAACCTCATGTGTGCCATGTGTTCACTGTAAAACCAATTTCTTTGTGGACTGATAATCAATTAAATAACCCCTTGAAGTACATGTTGAAGACATTTTGGTTCCCAATTTTAGATGCTTACCTGCTTGCTCCCGTCCTCCAAGTCTCTCCATTGCTCCACTATAGCTCTGTTCACCTGGTGCGGAGCTGGGGGGTTTTCTGTTTCTGCTGCTGGCACTCTGAAGAACAGGATTCAAGTCAGCAAAACAAACTGAACAAAAATACAATTCCTACCTGTCCACACACTTGATTACCACCTTCACCAATGTCAATTTCAATTGAATGAACCGTCATCATGCTCAAAAGATATTTAAAAAAAATGCTCGTTGTTTATGCTGCTGAAGTTCTATTCAATACCTTTAAGAGCCTTTTTAAGACATTTTCAATATATTTTAAGACTCGTCACTTTCATCACGATACCATATTATATAAATTCTACATTCAAAAAGTAAATGACCAACCTTTCAGCAGCCTCTCTCTCTCTCTGTCTCTCTCTCTCAAGCAGCTCCTGCTCCAGGTGCTCCTCTTCCTCTGCCTGCCGCTTGGCCAAGAGCTCCTGTTGGCGCTTCTCTTCCTCCTTTGGTTTAAGAATAAACAAATACAAATAAATCAATAAAAGACAGGCTTACAAGAAAAGCCTAATCCCTATCTGAAGGTAAACAAAATTTACATCGCAATGAGTCAACTGTCGATTGTTTTCTCGATTAATCAATTCATTTTTTGGTGTATAAAATGTCAGGAAATGGTGAAAAAATGGCGATCAGTGTTTCCCAAAGCCCAAGATGAGGTCTTCAAATGTCTTGTGTGTGTGTGTGTGTGTGTGTGTGTGTGTGTGTGTGTGTGTGTGTGTGTGTGTGTGTGTGTGGTGTGTGTGGTGTGTGGTGTGGTGTGGTGTGGTGTGGTGTGGTGTGGTGTGACTGTGTGTGTGTGTGTGTGTGTGTGTGTGTGTGTGTGTGTGGGGGTGTGTGTGTGTGTGTGTGTGTGTGTGTGGTGTGATGTGGTGTGGTGTGGTGTGACTGTGTGTGTGTGTGTGTGTGTGTGTGTGTGTGTGTGTGTGTGTGTGTGTGTGTGTGTGTTCTCTACCTGTCTTTTCAGACGTTTGGATTCTGGTTGGTCAAATCTCCCCTCACTACGTCTCTTCCTGCTGCAGGAAGGGGAAGCCTGTGAGGAAAAAAGCACAAACAATGACAAACCACTCTACTGCATTTCTACTTTTTACATTTCAGCTACAATGCACCATGACATCTTTCCCACATGTTACATCCATAGTAGCCTATACACAGAGAAGCTAAAGACCTGATCAAAACACAGTATTCTGCCCTCAGTAGCGTGTTGAGGTGCTACTAGTCTCATGATTGAACTAGCTTGGCACATAGCTTAACAGGTTTCTTCAATAAAACACTGTGTCTGAAACTACATGTCTTTGATGGTGAGAGGAAACCGGAGCACCGGGAGGAAACCCGCACGAACACGGGGAGAACGTGCAAACTCCACAAAGGACCTGGGACGGACCAGGGTTCCAACCCGGGATCTTCTTGCTGTGAAGCAGCAGCTCTAACCACTGATCCACCATGCTGTTGCATTGCATTATTTGGATATTTTACCAATTCCAGTTCTGCTTTTCACTTCTCTGTGTAGATATTGTATATAACCTCATGTGTGCCATGTGTTCACTGTAAAAACCAATTTCTTTGTGGACTGATAATCAATTAAATAACCCCTTGACGTACATGTTGAAGACATTTTGGTTCCCAATTTTAGATGCTTACCTGCTTGCTCCCGTCCTCCAAGTCTCTGCATTGCTCCACTATAGCTCTGTTCACCTGGTGCGGAGCTGGGGGGTTTTCTGTTTCTGCTGCTGGCACTCTGAAGAACAGGATTCAAGTCAGCAAAACAAACTGAACCAAAATACAATTCCTACCCGTCCACACACTTAATTACCACCTTCACCAATGTCAATTTGAATTGAATGAACCGTCATCATGCTCAAAAAGAAAAAGCTCATTATTTATGCTCCTGAAGTTCTATTCAATACCTTTTAAGAGCCTTTTTAAGACGTTTTCAATATATTTTAAGACTCAACGTCACTTTCATCACGATACCATATTATATCAATTCTACATTCAAAAAGTAAATGACCAACCTTTCAGCAGCCTCTCTCTCTCTCTGTCTCTCTCTCTCAAGCAGCTCCTGCTCCAGGTGCTCCTCTTCCTCTGCCTGCCGCTTGGCCAAGAGCTCCTGTTGGTGCTTCTCTTCCTCCTTTGGTTTAAGAATAAACAAATACAAATAAATCAATAAAAGACAGGCTTACAAGAAGAGCCTAATCCCTATCTGAAGGTAAACAAAATTTACATCGCAATGAGTCAACTGTCGATTGTTTTCTCGATTAATCAATTCGTTTTTTGGTGTATAAAATGTCAGGAAATGGTGAAAAAATGTCGATCAGTGTTTCCCAAAGCCCAAGATGAGGTCTTCAAATGTCTTTGTGTGGTGTGGTGTGGTGTGGTGTGGTGTGTGTGTGTGTGTGTGTGTGTGTGTGTGTGTGGGGTGTGTGGTGTGGTGTGGTGTGGTGTGGTGTGGTGTGGTGTGGTGTGGTGTGGTGTGGTGTGTGTGTGTGTGTGTGTGTGTGTGTGTGTGTGTGTGCACACACTCACAGCCAGAGAGATTGACTGGGGCCCAGCACTGGTTACGTCTGTCTCTGGAAACCACTGCTGGGGCAACAGTGCTGTTTTGGAGGTGGGGACATCTTGGTTGAGAAGCTTTTTAACTTTGGGGAGCTTTGGACAAAGCACGGCAAGTCGCTGCCTCCTGTCCGTATGCTCCTCTTGCTCCATCTGAAATCAAAGGGTTTAGGCGATTATGCACACGATACCATTTAGCCCAGATCGCTTGCATGGAGAGCAGATCACAGCAAAACGTCTCCTTCACTCAGAGTCAGACATACCATATTATAGCTAGTTCAACACAACTCATGTTGCTTCATAACATTACCTTCGTGTTAACTGGCACGCGTGGACAGTTTGTGATCTCGCCAAGAACAGCTCTCATTTGACCAGCTGCTGGGGCGTTCCGCATCTGGACTGGGTTGTCCTCTTCCTTGGCGGGCAGCAGCTGTTTCCCCCCAGCTTTCAGGGTACGCACGGCTACCTCCAGCATCTCGCCGTCTTGCATCTCGCGTCTCGCATGTACGGCCTGGGCTCTGTGTAGAATTTTAGACGCTTTGTTCACGTTACCTTAAGGAGAACCAGGAAGAAAAGTTAGCATACTGTATACATACAGTACACGACAATGTTGTGCAGCAGGTATCTATTCCATATATCAGGTTTCTGTCAAATAACTACAATAAATAACAGTACTGTATGGAGCAGTATACCTCGAGAGACCTCGAACTGGGCGTGTGCCACATGGACAAAGGCAAAGCGGGTGCAGTTGCATTTTGCAACGGTGAAGTAGTCCTTTGCGTCTTCTGGGTCTTCCATCCTACAAAAGAATGAAAAAACAAACAAACAAAAAACAGCTACTTTTAGATACAGTAACTACTGACAAACTGACTACTGACAGGGTTACATGATAGCATGCATATTCTTTGAACTGTAGATATTTCCACCAACACTCACCCCCTGAGTTCTGCATGTCTGACCAGCATTCTGGCGTAGCTCTCGTTCTTGCTGTATTTTTCAATTTGCATTTTGGAGAATACTGCAGAATAACGGTCGAGCAGCTTGTTACGGAGGTCCACGTCTGTGTCAGGGCTGCCTGTCTTCTCCAGGTTAAGCAGATATGCCCAACACGACTCGGGAGTAACTGCCAGGGGATCAAACACAATTGATCAAAATGACATCAAATGACTATAAATGTCCCAATGTCCACACTGATCTGCAGTAAGGATGTATAAATACTACACAGCGCTGGATGGACAGTGTGCCATACTCTCTCAATAATATGATACCTTTCATCCTAGAGGTGCCCCTCCTGTCCTGCCTTGGCAGGAGTGTGGTGGTGGAGTCCACCATTGGCTCGTCCTCGCAGGGGCGAGGCACTGGGGCACTTGTCTGTTCCTCACAACAGACATGTTGTACTTTTCCTGTCTGCAGGCTTTGTAAGGCAGCCTCCAAAGCTTCTTTGGGTTTGGCCTCCACTTCAATTGCCCTCTGCAAAATGTCGATGGCTCTCTCTGTGTTGCCTGGTAAGATACGACAGCAAGACACTGAATCACCTCACATAATACCACAAGTCATGAGAATAATTTGATATATTCCTTCATATTTGTTATGACAAAATGCATATCTCTTTACCTTGAGAATGCACAAACTGTGCATGAGCAATGTGGACAAATGCAAAATCCTGGCACTGAAATCTGGCGACATTGAAGCAGACTTGTGCCTCATTGACATCTTGGATTCTAGTAGAACAGAAAAAAAATGGGGGGGGGGGGGGGGTTTATATCCACCAAAATGTAATTTGATAAGCATATCAAAATGACTTATGTTGGTTGATTATCTCAGCATGCAATCAGAGGCTGAAAGAGGTTAAAGTAGGTCTTGAAATAGTAGGTTAAACATTATAGCTACTCACGCTTTCAGCTCTGCAAATCTGACCAACATCCTGGCATAGCTGTCATTTTGACCGTGGTTTACCATTGGCATATGGGAGAACACTGTTATATAAAGGTCCATGAGCCTGGTGAGATGGTTACGATCCAGGTGAGGGTCAGCTTTCTTCTCCAGGTCCATCAGATATGTCCAGCAACTCTCGGGAGAGTTTGAGCCAATGACCTGGTTAACATTGTCGGTATCTAACAATAAATGATGTGAGGTGTTAAAATCAGTTTATCGCATACGGACAAATGGAAACTGGTGAATTTTAATCTCACAATGACAGGGCAATTAGGTGAACACTTACCTTGGTCGAGATACTTTTTGATTTTGTCGAGCTTCTGAAGGAGCGCGGCAAGTCGCTGCTTTCTGTCCATAAGCACCTCTTGCTCCATCTGAAATCGAGGGTTTAGGCGATTATGCACAACATAAGGTTTAGCCCAGATATCTTGCATGGAGTGCAAACTGCAAACCACACCAAATCTCCTTTCAAAAATCTGTCAGTTTAATGTTTCCTTAGCAAAGGCCTAGTACAGTACAGTACATATGACCAGGGCCGGTTCCAGAACCAGATGACTAAGGGTGCATCCAAGATAGGAAGGGGTGCAGATGCCCGGCCGAAGGCCGGGCCCACTCGGGTGGCCGGCCGAAGGCCGGCCGCCCGAAAAATTTGACATGTTATTTTACTAAAAATAATGCATTTGACCATCATTTCAAGTAGAATGATACCACCCAAGCAAGAATATTTCAAGTGTTTCAAGTGCTTTACTGAAATATTTGGACCATATAATGATAATACAATTATCTCAACCTTAAAAGGTTACATATAGGTGCCAAAAAGCCATAAAATCACATCAAAGAACAAAGTAAAACAACAACGATAATTGCTGTAGCATTTATTTAAAAAAAAAAAAAAAAAAAAAAAAAAAAAAAAAAAAAATACTTTTCAACTGAGCATGCAGACAATTAAAATAAGGGTGCAATGCATGCTTTTGCACCCCCATAGAACCGGGCCTGCATATGACGTAGGTCTATATGTCTTTAGAACCCTCTCTTCAATTCAGATACATTCAACACACCAAACGGCACTTATTTCAATTAGAGAAGTATCGTTTAACAGGGGATAGATCCCGATCTACTGGTTGGTGAGCACTGGTTTAAACTCTACCTGGTTACATGAACAGAAAAGCAAGACACCACCACAGAGAGAATAGGAGGCATCTCTCATTAACACAGTCCAGTCATTAGTGAAATAAGGTTTTTCCACACAGCTTCACATGGAGCCATTTCACAGCAACCGTTTTGAGGTGGGAAAGCAGTACCTAAAGCAGGTGCAACCTGCATGAATTTTGGTTCCATGTTCCAGTGCCAAGGCCCTCATCAACAATGTTATTAACTGATTACACCTGCTTTACTTCCTGCTTACAACCTCAAAACGATTGGTTTGAAATGCTGGGCCTGAACGGTTGCGATTTCACAGCAACCGTTTTGAGGTGGGAAAGCAGTAAGTAAAGCAGGTGTAACCTGCATTAATTATGGTTCCATGTTCCAAGGCCCTCATCAACAATGTTATAGATTGATTACACCTGCTTTACTTCCTGCTTACAACCTCAAAACGGTTGGTGTGAAATGCTGGGCCAAAGCTACCCCCCCCCCCCTTCCCTAACGCACACGGAGGCGAGACGACGTTAACTACTTCTCTGGGTAGTCGACACAAGCTTAACGTTTCGACTGCTCATGTTTCAGTCCTAGCTAGCCACCAGGTCTGCCGTTAGCTTTTCAGTTAAATGTCCGTGCATTGCTTTCAGTCATATAACCGCAAAACCGTAACTAACCACCACTGAGGGCCAAGTCAGCTTGTCATACAGATTCCCAGTGTTATCCAAGACGAACACCTGTTCAGTCTTTGAGAAATAGTTGACAAAATAAAGTGAGAAAAACAAATAAAGTCTCCCAATTTGCCCTGAAACTTGTCTCTCCTTACCTGCGCCATGGTCCAAATCACGTTGATACCGATGGTTGATACACAGCAGCACACAAAATGGAGCCGTTTCAGTTGCGCGTCTGGTTCTGATGAAAATGAAATGCAAATGAGCTGTGTAACGTTTGAGGTTTGATTTTAAACCAAACGCTCATTCTTCTTCTTGGGTTTCCGATTCCGGCAGACTAGCTACGGGTTAGTGCATTGCTGCCTCACACTGGTGTAACTACTTCACTGCACATTGACAAACGTTCAGATTTAAACGAGGTGATTGGCTCGTCGTTTGCCTTAGTCACGCCCACTTCGCGCAGGCGCAACGACAGATGCGCATCTCGGGGGTAGAAAGAGAGAGTACGCGCAGCCCTGGAAAGTACGGTATGTAAACAGTTGGATGGCAGAATCGAAAAGCTGTTTGGTCTGTTTTACAGAATCCCGTCAACTCGCACTCCTTTTAATGCTAACCGCAAGCGTCTTTGGTTGCAAGCCATTATAAGAAGCGATTGGAACGTCATTTCATATCATTGCTCATTTAATATCAGGTCAGCTAGGCTTTTTTTCCCCTTTATTTATACAGGGAAGGCTCTTGAGAGCAAGCTCTCATTTTCAAGAGCGCCCAGCTGTTACAAGCAACATATACAAGGGTTTACAGACATACATATGTGGGCGATGTTAGTTTCAAGTTCTGTGTCCGGCCAGGCTAATTCGATAATGATGTGATGTCATCAGTGATCATGAGCATTGATCATGTCAAAAGTGATGTCATAAGGGCACACACACACACACACACACACACACACACACACACACACACACACACACACACACACACAGGCGCGGACTGCATAATCGGGCACGTCGGGGCAAATGCCCGATGGCCTGGCCTGGCCTGGGCTGCAAAAAAAAATAAAAAAAAATAATTGGTGCCCGCAGTCAGGCCACTCACTGAACAGCAGGCCAGGCGTCGCCTACTGGTTTACTAGTGGTTTTATTACGGCCCAAATCTGGCTTCAAACGGCCCAAATTGGGCTTCAAACGGCCCAAATCTGGCTTCAAACGGCCCAATTTGGGCTTCAAACGACCCAAATCGGTCTTCAAACGGCCCAAATTGGGCTTCAAACGGCCCAAATTTTTCGCCGGGCACACACACACAAACACTGATGATGTCATCAGTGATATCATAATGGGGCACACACAAGGAGGCATTGTGACATCACTGATGACATTTAATGAGCAACACTATAGGGCAGGTGAGGCCACGCAGCAGCTGAGCTATGGGTGATCAGTGATGATGTCAAAAGTGATGTGTCATAATTGCACGCACGCACGCACGCACACACACACACACACACACACACACACACACACACACACACACACACACACACACACACACACACACACACACTATGATATCCATCCGACACTGCCAGTCTGCCACCACTGTGACCGACTCTTTAGGCTTTGCAGTTTGCACTCTTCGTAGAATAAGAACACGGAGGCTGCTGTTGATGTTGGGGCCGGTTAGGGCAAGACAAGACCACCACGTTCTGCAAACCAGCTAGTTGCTAGACCACGAGAATAAGTGTCAAGAAAGACATAGCACACAAACAATTACTTCCGTTGCCTGCCATCAAAAATAAAAGCACGCAGAGCTCAGTACTGCGTAGCTGGTTACAACATGAATTTGGACTTTTATTCTGAAAGTCTTGACCGGAAACCATATGTTTTCTGGTGGCTACCTTGACAGCGCCCAGGCATGCAGCGGATGCCAGACTGGGCAATCCTCTTACAGTAGTAGTAACTGTAACTAGAGTGCAACTACAGGGGCGTGGGCTGTATTCAGCAGGGGACCAATTCTGCACTTACAGGCCAAGTACAGGGTACCACACCATACTATGTAAGTGTGGGCAAATTGACACAGCTTCAGAATACAGCCCGCCACCCCATAGTTACCCTGTCAGTACAGGTATGGTACCCCGTAATTACCCTATAAGTAGGCTACAGATCTTGTTACCCTGTAGTTACACTCTAGTTACTATGTAAGTGTGGGCGAATTGACACAGCTTCAGAATACAGCCTGCAACCCCATAGTTACCCTGTAAGTACAGGTGTGGTACCTCGTAATTACCCTATAACTACAGATCTTGTTACCCTATAGTTACAGGCTAAATTCACTTCTTGTACCCTGTAGTTACACTATAAGCAGGTATGGTACCCGTAATTACCCTATAAGTACAGATCTCTCCATATATACAGTACAGACAGGTAGCCGGCACTACTTTCCAAACATGGACCTCTTTCCCTTCCAAAAAGACAGATTATGTGCATTTTGGATTAACACTTCATCGTGTGGTGAGAACCCGAAGCACAACATGTATTCTGTTGCCGTGAGATGTGTGTTTTGGCAGATTTTTAACAGCTGTACCATTAGCCTCCATTCTATGGCGATAATTACTAACTTCACGACTGTAGCTCACTGTAAACTGAGCAGACAGTGCCGGTAAGGCATGGTGTATCTTGGTTACGTTGGGGGGATGTGGCAAATGAGCTAAACTTCCAAAAAAGTGGTGTATCCCTTTAAACCCGCATTTGTTTAAAGTTTTGGTCCCAGTGAAATGTTATGCGATCTCTCCTGTTTCTAAATATATCTGTACCGTTTGGTTTGAACCAGTAAAACTACTGGTCCCTGTTGAACCAGAGTCCAGCTGAACTGACATTTCTTTCCCTTTTAGATCCAGCCCCTTGTGTCTCTCTCTCTCTTTTCAAACCCCAGCTCTCTTATATGATTGGTTTATTTATTAAGGTGTCATGCACATTGCTGTGCCCAGCCCACATGGGCTTACAGGACACACAGAGAATACAGCAGTAAGAACAATGTATAAAACAATACAATAAAAATGTCACAGCAACAGTACATTCAAAACAACAAAAGATGCGAAGCAACACATTGCTCAGACCCACAGAAACAGATCGGTACATCATTCTCCAAACAAAATGTTTTGTCTCTGCTCCCATGCCTGGCAGATAAAGTTTGCAGTGAGAAAGATACCTTTTTTAAAACATAACTCGAGTTTCTCGTAGTCGTCCCAACTCAAAAAAGTCAGCATAAATTGAAGACATTTTACTAAAAAGTACAACCCTTGCCTCATCATAAGCAATACAGTAGAACAAGAAATGAGTCTCGTTTTTCAATTTCCTGTAGTTCACATACTAGACAAAGTCTATCTTCTTCAGGGGTAGCTTTGAGTCTACCAGTTTCTAGTGCTAAGTGAAGAGTTCCCGAGCGTAACTGTAAATGGCCTGCATTTATATAGCGCTTTTATCCAAAGCGCTTTACAATCAGTAGGAACATTCACCCATTCATACACCAATGGCGGCAGGCTACCACGCAGGGTGCTGGCACACCATCAGGAGCAATTTGGGGTTCAGTATCTTGCCCAAGGACACTTCGACATGCAGACTGGAGGAGGCGGGAATCGAACCACCGACCTCTTTTATCCAAAGCGATTAGTGGACGACCCGCTCTACCTCCTGAGCTACAGCCGCCCTTAACTGTGCACACAGAGATCTTTTTCGTCTGTTTAAGTCAAATTTCACATAGGGTTCCACACAGTAACTGTCTTTTATGAGGCGATAGGCTCTTAGTTTTGGTTGATGCCATAGGTCGGCAGACCATTTGTCTGCCAACTTATACAAAACCCTTCAATTCAATCATTTAATTTCATTCTGGGCAGTGGCGCTGGAAGTACTTTTAGATAGAGGGTGCTGTAAGGAAGGAACTTTCGCCGAAGAAAATTTGACGTTTTTTTTAACTTTTATCCATATTTAGAAGAATATTTAATTTTAAATTAACATTAGGATTATACTGTTGTGATGTTATTATTCAGTATCTTCTCCTTTTCTCATTCACTTTCATGTAGGCACCTGCTCTCCCTTTAGTCGTTTTACACTACAACAGACAGCAACACAGGCATAAACACTGAACTTATTATTATTATTATGGAAAACCAGATTATGATGAAAATCAAACACTTTTGAAGAGAGAGCGTATGAAATAAGATTAGAGCTGGGAAGCACAAACTGTTTTTTAATGCATTTTGTTGCTGTTATAAACACAAGACAGCCAAATCCAACAATTTCGAAAATCCCATCTCTTGCCACCAGGGGGTGCTGCAGCACCCTCAGCACCCACCTTCCAGCTCCCTTGATTCTGGGGTCATTCGGGTCACTCAAGCCTCCTCCTGCTTATAAGCTACCGATCCCACTGTAGGGAAACTCAATAGGCTACTTAATTGGCCTTTGCCTGGGACTTGATTACCTTTAGGTCATGGTATGAGTGTGGTAATGCATGATGCAGAAAGTAAATAGTAAAAAAAAAACGAAAAAAAAAACAACCAAACATCTCTTTAAGGGCGGTGAGTGTCAACCTTGATGGTGTCGACCTCCTCTGACCTGTTGCATTTCTTAGAATGCAATCACTTTCAGAAGGTTATTACAAATATCACAGCAAAACTTTATTATGTGATGTCCCTATAACCCCCATCCTGTGTGTGTGTGTGTGTGTGTGTGTGTGTGTGTGTATGTGTGTGTGTGTGTGTGTGTGTGTGTGTGTGTGTGTGTGTGTGTGTGTGTGTGTGTGTGCGTGCCTGTGGTTCCATCTGCTCGCTACCTAGGCTGGCAGGTAGATTCCTCTCTTTCTCACTCTCACCAAGTCCAGGACATGGTGCTCAAGGCATCAAAGCGTCTCTATCTGCTGAGAGTGCTGACCAGAACAAGCATGTCAGTCGATGACCTCCTACTGATTTACTTTGCCCTTATCAGATCAGTGCTGGAGGATGGACATGTCCTCCTGGTTGCATGCAGCAAAGGACAGGAGGAGGAGTTAGAGCGAGTGCAACGTAGGGGAATTAAGATCATCTCCAGACGCTCCCCCACCTCCCATCTCTAAAGAATCTAGGGAGGAAGCTGCAATCACTTTACTAAAAGAGATGATGAGTCCATCCCATCCACTACATGATCTTCTCCCTCCAACCAGACTGCAATGTACTGGTAGGCAAATGAGAAACAGCACCGCCCTCTCCATGCCGCCTGCCAGGACACAGCGCCTCCAGCAGTCCTTCCTGCACACTGCAGTCAGACTCTATAATGATAAAGAAGTGAAAACTGTCTGACCGTCACCATCTCCATGTTGAGGCTTGATATGTGAATCACTTACTTAGTTAAATTGGTTATCCTTGTTTAGTTTTTCAGCCTACAGTAGGCTATGTACACTTTGTCAATTTTTTATCTTTGTTGTTAAGAAGAGTGCATTTCAGACCTGTCTCTGCGAAACTCAGGAGACCAGACAGGCAGCCGATGAGGAAGATGAAGAGGAACTGGTCAACAATGAACTTGTTGTTCTGGATGATGTTGATGATGATGACGCGGAGGATACCGACATACTAGATGAGGAGGAGGAGGATACTGAGTGAGTGAGTGACCACCAATATTTATTTGCGTTTGGTTTTATGCAATATTTTGCAATAAAAGTCATGAAAATAAATGTGTGTATGTCCATGAGAGTTTAATATTAAGAAATAAAGGCCTCGCTCTAATGCAGGCCTCTGCTCTAATATAGGACGGGGGCTCTCTGCGGCTCAGTAAATAAAGGCCCCGTCCTATATTAGCGGAAATACGGTAATATGGTAGGCTATCAGATGTATATAACCTAGTAGTACATAATGACAACGTATGGCTATTTTGATCATGGGTTTCATACACTTTCTGTAATACATCTAAAAGCAAAAACCGTATCAGATGGGGACCCTGGGTCAAAGTCTTATCAAATACGGGTTTGTGGTCTAATTTGTGTCAGTTTAGGGGTCCTTGACGTGAAACAGTTTGAGAACCACTGAGCTAAGTTGAAGTAGTTTTCCTACTTTGCCCAGTGAATGTGTACATTTGGAAAAGCATTGTATTTATGTCTGCAGTGGGCCATCAATAATATGTGTTCATTCCACTACAGGAGAGACGATGTTCTCTGAAATTAGGTGGAAAGTTACTTTCATTTGAAAGTAATAAGTTACTTTATAATATTACTGCCTGTGTAGAGTAACTCGTTACTTATTACACTACTTTTGCATTACTTTCACCAAAATAACAGCAGTAGCTGAATGACATCGCTGCCCCAGAACCATCCCGAAAAATAATTTCAACTGTCTCAGTGTAAACCGGCCAAAATTCTAAATGTTGTCCTTTCCCTTAGTTATTGTCATCTGTAGTGGTTATTTGCATAAACAACACACAATTTGATTAGGAAATGATGGTATCTTTATTTAAATATAGGCCTATGTGTTTTGATAAAAAAAAAAAAGAAAAAGAAAAGGTAACTCAATTTGTAAATGTGTTATTTGACAAAGCGAGCTAACGTTACATCAGAGCTAGAACTGCATGTTTTTGAATGGAGTTTGGCTATTTCACGATCACAGGGCCAGACAGTAACACAGGTTGACATGTCATGCTTTAGCTGAGGTTAGTTTGAAATGGCATCAAAGCATTAACGGCAGGTGGCGTAGCATAGTGTTAGCATATGAGCAGATGTTAGCATATGGTAACGCTAGCTAATGTATGCCACAATATCACAAAACAAATGTAAACACACACACACACGCATACAATGATTTTCCTCATTACCGACAGACAGTGAGATATCCCCACATATCATGGGGTCGCTCTCTTTTCGCGCTCTTTCTCACGTACGTTACGTATCACGTAACGTGACGGGGAGGTTAGGGGGCGGAGCAACTGCGACAAACCCCCAGCGCGCTCAGTTTGAACCTCAGTGCGGAGCAGAGACCAGAGAGAGGTAGTTGAGATAGAGAGATATCAGACCGTTCTTCAAGACTGGAAGATCAGTGCGGAGCAGAGACCAGAGAGAGGTAGTTCAGTTGAGATAGAGAGATATCATTAGACCGTTCTTCAAGACTGGAAGATGTCAGCATTTAATCGAGCCAGGTTTTTTCTTAAACGAGCAGGGACGACTCTGGAGGATACAGCGACAGGTGAGCCGTTTGAAAAATCTGTATTGGGACAAAACACACTAGCTAGCTAACGTCTGACCTAAAATGGCGTAGCTGTTCTAACGTTAAGTTGGAACAGCAAGCAGCTAGCTGTCTCCGTCGTGTAACTGCTTCAATCAGCACAGGTGTTTTTTACATCCCCATGAGAATTGCATCCCCACCATGTTTCGGTGCTGTTTTAACTTAAAAATGGCGATTTGTACCTGCCGAGATTTGCACCCCATCCCCCCTCCCCCATAAAACTAAACTTCGTTGGAATCGATGTGGATGCTGCTCATTGCTTGAAACCATACTTGAAACACGACGTGCGATCTGTCTAAACACTAGCGAACATACAAAGTGAACCTGAAGTGAAACTAATATAACAGTTTTCGACGGCCTCACTCAACACATCAGGTAACGGTAACGTTATTCGGGCAGGGATTATTACAGTGCCGTGTGCGGCCCTCCCTCTCTCACTCTGTGCTGCGCGCTGTATCTATCGTTAACGTCACTTGGTCATCTCATTCAAACCATATGTTACATAATCCAGGGGTGTAGTGCAGGTTAAACAACGCAAGTAAACGCAGTTTACCCACCTCTTTGAAATGAGGCAGAGTTTACTCGCCTATTTTCAGATCATCACCTGAATCAATGAGTGCAAACAGGTGGGTAAACTAGCTACTCACCATGGATGGGTACTTTACTCACTCACATCACCTCTGTATTTACCACTGCTTAACATAATGTACTGCTATTATTTAGCCTGTGCTTGATCAACTATAGGCCTAATTAGTTTTGGGGTGTGTGATGCTGATTTATTAGTGTGTGCATGTAGTACATTGATTAAGATTGATTGTTAATGATATGTTTGGACTTCTCTTGTATCATTTATGCCGACATGCATTTTACATTTTTGGCTGCGTTGCATAAATGGTTAACTACTCATTATTAGTAACTCAGCAACTGTAATTCAGATCATTTTATTCTCATTCAATACATTTAATCTCCGTCTCTAACACACACTCAGCACCTACAAGCTGGTTGCCAGAAGAAGACGATGAAAAACACACACACACACACAGTCCTGTTGTGCGCTTTAGCAACTTTATGCACTAATTACTTTTTTCCTAGTGCTGCCAACATTTTGTTAATGGCCCCATTGTTTAGACAGAAAGACTGCCACTGATTCGTCTATAATTGTCTGTGCTATAATAGGGGGATTTTTTTGTCTTTTCTAGATATCAACGACATGGAGCCTGCTGACGCTGTGGGTTCCACCGGACCTCTCCCGAACATCTGTGTGTCCACCGCGGCCCAGACGCACCACATGAAGAAGCTGTGGACCCGTGCTAAGTGCTGGGAGTGTGATGACTACATTCCTTTGTTCAAGGGGTCCAAGTGTAAGGAGGTGAGAGGACTTTTCATCATGTCTCTACCACCAAGCTCTTGGAGAGATGACTGCTCTGAGAGATATTCATTATTTCATGAAAAGTGGGTTTTAGCTCTATGTACATGATGTGACATCGGGTACTCACCACGTGATGAAATAATAATCCATAGTTACGTGAAACCTCATTTTTGTAGCAAATCTGCACCGAGTTACTTCCTCGTTTTCATGAACACAACGCTTCCGCTGTACAGCGCATGCGCGCATCTTGCCTCTGGGACGCAACTGCTTAGTCCCAGGAGAGGCCTTTGGAGGGCGGTGTGTGTGACCAATAGAGGTGACATTCTCCCTGTTACAAGTCACTCTACCATCTTCAATGACTAAAAAGCTGTTATATTAAAGGGATAGTGTGGATTATTGGACATAAAGTTGTATGAACTCCATACCAGTTGTAGAGTGTATTGGGAGCTGACTTGCCGATCCATGAGTCCCGTGGGCGGAGCTCTAGCTTAATCTGAGTGGAGAAAAACGAGTCCCGATGGGCATTCTAGGGTCACGGAGTTATCAAGTTTTACTCGTAAAGAAAGCATGCATGTTTTGGCACTACTTTCTGGCTCCGCGCACTGCATCCACGGCGGTCACTAACACTGTGTACAGGTGTTCCGCTCAAAAGAATAAAAAATATCAAAAGGCCAGGGTGTTTTAATTTGCGTTTAAACGCCTGGGCAATGGGCATTGCTCACTACAAATAACATGAGCTCAGCAGAGTCGGCTGCATGTTCGTTTCTCTTCCTTCTCGTCTCGCAGCAGCTGGTAAGAAAATAGTGGGCGTGCACATGGCCCACGCACCGATGCATTCTGATTCAAACATGTTGTGATCGAAACTTGAGCGGGTGATCGGTGCCGCTCCAACTTTCGCTCCGGTACCACTCTGGTCCCCGCTCACCGCTCAAGCCAAAATCCCCCCGCTCCGCTCCACGCTCCGCTCACATGCTCTGATCCGCACTATCCCTTGAAGGTGAAAAAGTGACTGATTGAGGCTTTAATGTGTTCACACTACAGTGTTCTCTAACGTGCTTTAATGTGTTCACACTACAGTGTTCTCTAACGTGCTTTCATGTGTTCACACTACAGTGTTCTCTAACATGCTTTAATGTGTTCACACTACAGTGTTCTCTAACGTGCTTTAATGTGTTCACACTACAGTGTTCTCTAACATGCTTTAATGTGTTCACACTACAGTGTTCTCTAACGTGCTTTAATGTGTTCACACTACAGTGTTCTCTAACGTGCTTTAATGTGTTCACACTACAGTGTTCTCTAACGTGCTTTAATGTGTTCACACTACAGTGTTCTCTAACATGCTTTAATGTGTTCACACTACAGTGTTCTCTAACGTGCTTTCATGTGTTCACACTACAGTGTTCTCTAACGTGCTTTAATGTGTTCACACTACAGTGTTCTCTAACGTGCTTTAATGTGTTCACACTACAGTGTTCTCTAACGTGCTTTCATGTGTTCACACTACAGTGTTCTCTAACGTGCTTTAATGTGTTCACACTACAGTGTTCTCTAACATGCTTTAATGTGTTCACACTACAGTGTTCTCTAACGTGCTTTCATGTGTTCACACTACAGTGTTCTCTAACGTGCTTTAATGTGTTCACACTACAGTGTTCTCTAACATGCTTTAATGTGTTCACACTACAGTGTTCTCTAACGTGCTTTCATGTGTTCACACTACAGTGTTCTCTAACGTGCTTTAATGTGTTCACACTACAGTGTTCTCTAACGTGCTTTCATGTGTTCACACTACAGTGTTCTCTAACATGCTTTAATGTGTTCACACTACAGTGTTCTCTAACGTGCTTTAATGTGTTCACACTACAGTGTTCTCTAACGTGCCACAAGAGCTGCCTGAAGACGCTGGACATCCACTGTGACCATTCCTCTGAGGTGGACTGCATCATCACCAAGTGCATCTCTGAGATAGAGGACCCGTCACTCAATCTGGAGGTGAGGGAATGCTCTCTCGTGCACACACACACACACACACACACACACACACACACACACACACACACACACACACACACACACACACACACACACACACACACACAGTGTGTCTTAAAGGGATACTCCACTTTTTGGGGAGTTTAGCTCATTTGCCACATAACCAAGATACACCATGTCTTACCAGCACTGTCCGTGCAGTTTACAGTGAGCTAGTGAAGTTAAGTTAGTGAAGTTAGTTAGTATCGCCATAGAATGGAGGGTAATGGTACAGCCGTTAAAAATCTGCCAAAACACACATCTCACAGCGCCAAAATACATGTTGTGCTTCGGGTACTCACCACACGATGAAATATGAATCCAAAATGCACATAATCGGTCTTTTTGGAAGGAAAAGAGGTAGCCGGCACTACTTTCCAAACATGGCCACCGACCTCTTTTCCTTCCAAAAAGACAGATTATGTGCATTTTGGATTCAGTCATCCCCAGCCCCCCCCGGCTAATCGCGTAAAACTTCTGTTTAACAGCTGGTAATACAAAATACAGCTCAGAACATGCTACCTACAGATGGAACTCAGCCAAGCTACAGTCAGAAGGTCAGATTAAAGCCTTACAGTTGAATTGAGCCCATCAACAAGACCTGAGGCAGCATTTGTGTTTAAAAGGGGACCTATTGAGCTGCCTTCACAGGGAGGAATAAGAATCACATTTGATCACCAAGTACAATAAATTACTCTTTTTTTGCAAATCAGGAAGCAACAGAGTACATCCTCACATGGGGTGCTGGAAACAGCTGGATTTACAATAGCCAGTAGATGATACATATCTCTCTCAAAGAGGAGGAGATATTGATTCAAAGTTTTCAGATTGGTTGATATCTTTACCGCCATCCATCTTTGTACAAACCTGGGTCCAGAATGTGTTTTTGTTCCAGTCCAGCCCGGCTTCCCACCCGCAGACACGGCCAATTGCGTCTGTATGAAATACAATTGGCCGTGTCTGCGGGTGGGAAGCCGGTGGGTCGGGGCGCCTGTTCGGTGGGGAGAGGAACTGGGGGGGGGGCGCGTGATCCTCCCACGCGCCATGTCCTGCCGGCTGTCGGGTGAAAAGAAGCGGCCCACATGTATCGGAGGAAGCATGTGCTAGTCTACAAACTTTTTTTGTCTGAGTCCAACCCACTTGTGTTCCTCCGTGTCCAGCTCGCCTCGCCTCCCGTGCAGCCGATGGAGATTTCTGACGACAGCCCCGTGTTTCTGAGCCCCTGGTCTCTGAACGATGATGAGGACGACAGATGGACAGCCAGCTGGCCCACCGTCCCACTGGTGTCCGAGAACACAGGACAAGATTCTGTAAGTAACAACGCCTCTATGGTTAGATTTCCTATAAGACATGCTCACAGAAAAAGAGATGGAAATACTGAAGCTGCATCCCTAACCTGAAGAGGTCTCTTGTGGGCCATCTCAATCCCAAGCCTAACCCTAACCCAATGACCTTACTGAGTCATTTGATGAGGTAGTCCTGTCCAGTCACCTCTGGAGGATAAAACCACTGTAGGGCCCTAATGAGCAATGAGCAATGAAAGCTGTGTCACTAAACATACTTCCTGATTATTGATAAGATGCTAATGTTTTTTCTTCTTTTCTTCTTGATGTATTCTGTGTTTGTGCTAAGAAGCAGAGCGATGGAGGGCTCAACCAGACAAATAAGGTGCTCTACCAGGCAAATGAGGGGCTCATCCAGGTAAACGGGATGCTCATCCGGACCAATGAGGGGCTCATCCAGGCCAATGAAAAATTGGCAAAAGAGCTGGAGGATGCCAAGAACAAGGTACATGGAGACAACATTTATTTTTTGATTGAACAGTATTTAAAGTGTTTGATTGACCAGTTGCTAATCATGAGCTCACTCAAAAACAGATCCTGTCTTGCGAGTTGAAGGCGAACGAGAATGAGATCAGCACTTTGAAGACAAAAGCTCTGAAATACACAACTAATTTCACTTATTGTTGACAGTAGGCATGGGTCGATTTCCGGTTTTACCGGTTCGGTTCGGTGTACGAGCCCAAACCGGTTTGATCACGTGCGAACCGAAAAAACCTATTTTATTTTTTATTTTTTTTGCCAGTCCATTCTGATTGCACTATTGTTCGTATTAGCCTCTTCTCAAGTTGCACTAGTAGGCAAAAGTCTTATTTTGTTTATTATGTTGATGTTTGAAGAAAAGTTAAGCTGAATAGTTATGAGAAATAAAAACAGTGTGTTGTTACAGTTAAAAGGTTCTGCTTATTTATATTCAGTGTTCGTGCTGGTTGGCAGCATACCAGCTTAGAGGTGCATTATCGCCACCAACTGCAGCCGCTTTGATACGGTTTTTTGGGGAATATCGAACCGGTTTCAAAATGTTCAAACCGACCCATGCCTTGACAATACCAGCTTAGAGGTGTATTATCGCTATCAGGTGGACTGAAGCTGCACTACAGACAGTTATGGGCCACACTCGGTAGCCCTGCTTAAAAAATAAATAAAAATAAAATAATTTTAATTACAAAAAAAATCGGTATACCGGTTCGATCCGGTTTAGACGGCAATATCGAACCGGTTTTAAAATTTTCAAACCGACCCAGCCCTAGTTGACAGTAGAACAATTTAGACAATAACCTAGCCTGCAGTTTGATTCATCACTGCAGCAAATATAGTTTGCTGTGATAAGGCCTGAGCCTGCTGCGCTTTCACTATTATTCTGTGTTATGTCTGTAAACTATTATTCTGTGTTATGTCTGTAATACTCTCACACTAAGCCGTCTGTCCTTCTTGGTGTTGTGCAGATTTCAGAGCTGCATCGTGAGATCGATCACAACCTAGTGGACAAGAAGAATCATGAGAACAAGATGAAGGACATAGAGAACAAGCTGCAGCAGCATAACGCCACAAGGTAATGCAAGACCTACCTTGGCTCAACTGTGACAGCCATTTCAAGTGCAATTGCCTCCCCCTCCCCTTTTTTTTAGTCCCCAAAGAATAGAGACAAAGTCTGTATTGTAAATATGAGTCTTAACTGCAAATTGTTTAGACTAAGATAAAACATTTCCTGCTTCATACGATGCCCTTATTTTGACTTGACTACATTAAACAACGAACTGGCGTGCTCAACCCAACGTTTTAAAGAAAGTCACTGGGTGCCGATCCAAAAATCTCAAAATAATTAAATCAAAAACAGCACTCACAGATGTCCAAAGTACAAACTTTTAATGCGCACAGCAGCAGCAAAACGGACGCGTTTCAGCCTTAGGCTTTCCTCAGCGTTAGGTAACGCTGAGGAAAGCCTAAGGCTGAAACGCCTCCGTTTTGCTGCTGCTGTGCGCATTAAAAGTTTGTACTTTGGACATCTGTGAGTGCTGGACTTGACTACATTACCATTTATTTTCCATCATACTTGGGGATGCTTTTTGCCCTATCAAGGGGGATTCCATATTATAAATGATCTGAACTTTTCAGACCCAGTACACATGACTTCAATTTCACAATTGTTGATGTTGAAGTATAGCTATTCTTCAGCCATAACGCGATATAGCTTAGCTAACAATAATATTGAGCTCTGACCCAAAAAATTAAAACCAGTCAGGGAATTCAGGTCTGGAACAGGCCTTCGCAGGGGGGCCCAAGCAGTTTCATGGGAGGCTCAGTGAATCAAAGTGAAAAAAGATTACATCTTACATTAGTTATCAATAGGAGATCACATAGTATAGCCTAAATGTGTGTGATTTGGTTAATAGGTCAGAGACAGTAGTTTTAGATAATTTTACAGTTTTTGTCACTTTCCCAGAGTCAAACTAATAAATGCCATCAAACAGACGTTCTTTCTGTATTTGGTTTAGTCTGAAGGATGTCAAACAGTAATATCAGGCTATCTTGGCTCAATTGTTGAGTGTCTATGGGATCAAATAACATAATCATGATCCCATAGGCATCCAGGAATTGAGCGAGGTGGGGGCTCCTTTTTCCAAGCTTTGTCTGGGGGGAGGCCCACAGTCTCAGACTTTGAACACCCCTGATCTAACCCTGCATAACACTCCCGCTGCTGTTTCAGCAAAATGGCCGAATGATGTCTACTACTTTGCCCACCACCACTGTTTTGGCTATTGCCTAATCTTATTCACAGGCAACTATATCATATATTGACAGATATATTTGGACACTTTCATGTGCATACGCCTCCCTCACAGACACGCACTCACAGAATTTCCAGCTAAAGTGTTCTTGTTAGTGTCACCATGATCTCATCCCTGGTTTCATTTCTCCAACTGCAGGAGCAGCACAGAGGCCACAACCAAGGCCCACCGTGGCCCGCTGAGGGAGCGCGTCCCCAATGAAGACAGCCCCAAGAAGCGGCGCACCTCCACCTGGAGGGTCACCAAGTGGAAGTTCACCAAACGGAACAGCCACGTTTTGTAAATATACCAAATTGAACACTGCCGGTAGAGCAACGGTTTTCACCATACGCTTTCAATGGAGGGACTGTCCTTGCTGTTGCCGGTGAAGCCTTTTCCATCGTAGCCTCAGACACGCGTCTCAGTGAAGGCTATTCCATTCACAGCCGTGACTCCCCGAAATGCTACAAGCTGACAGACACCACTGTCATGGTGACTGCCTGACCCTGACTAAAATCATTGATGCCAGAGTAAAGATGTACAAACACTCCTCCAACAACAAGATAATGACCAGCGGAGCCATAGCAGCCATGTTGTCCACCATCTTGTACGGCAGGAGGTTCTTCGCCTACTATATCTAACGTCATTGGACGACTGCAGGGATTAAAGCAAAAAAAAAACTTCTGACTGAAAATATTTCCAAGCCTATTTTAGCTATTTCGGGCTTTTTCAAGTGTTTGCTTTTTTGCCGATGCTTTGCGTCATTTCCCATAGGTTTTCATGTAAAAAAGGCGGACAGTGTGTACATATCACACTCATTTCACTCGAAAGTTCCAAAACACCCAGTAATGATGCATGGATTGTGTTCCAGGCTGAATCAGTATGCTATAGGTTCCAACATAAGACATACTTTTCACATTTTATATCTGACTCCAATTGACTGAAATCCGTCATAGCGACTGAGAACTTTAATTCCTGCGACTGGATGAGGAGGGCAAGGGAGCAGTGTACAGTTTTGACCAACAGGTTTTAAAGTATAAAAACTGTTGTGTTGTTGTTGTTTTTTTGTATTACAAATATTACATATTATTTGTGTATGTCATGAATAATAACGGAGGATGCAGAGTGCTGTCCAGGTTTTGGAAACCAAACTAATGAAAGAAATGGATTATCCAGAGCTGAACTTTGTCGTTTTCTCGTCATGCTGGAGTTTGATTCAATGTCCTGAGCCAGTGAGATTTTAATTAGATTATTTCTGCTGTTGGCTCCTGTCTCTCCAGTGAGACTGTTGTTTTTGGTTGTCCAGGACCGCTCCTCCCTCCTCTGCTTTCCCTCCCTCTGTTTTAATTGTTCTTGGAAGAATACAAATGCTTCTTTTCTTTTTACATTCTTATTAGTATATGAAGGAGAAGAAAAGCCAGCACTCTCAAAAATGTCCTTTTGTTAATTTAATTGAAGCAGATGGCAGGTACAAACGTTTCGACAGAAGTCTTCCTCAGTGTACAAAGAACCAGGAAATGATAGACCCTTATATACTGTCTGTTACTTCCTACTTCAGCTTTTCAAAATAAAATAAAACTGTGTCTAGGTAATGTTATATATTTTCATTACCTATGTTCTATTAGTCTTGGTCTCCATATGCACTTTATTTATTTGACTGTGCTTTAGGATCTAGTATTTTTATTGACTTCTTGTATTTTTTCATATGCACTTTATCTACTTCACTGTGCTTTATGATCTGGATTTTGTCTTTATTGTATTGTTTGCTCATGCACTTTATGTACTTTACTGTGCGTTATAGGTTTCTATCTTACTTTGTTATTTCCATAGACACTTTATTTACTTTACTGTGTTTATCTATATATGACTTGTTAAGTTTTATTTTATTTTATTTTATTTTGAAAAGCTGAAGTAGGAAGTAACAGACAGTATATAAGGGTCTATCATTTCCTGGTTCTTTGTACACTGAGGAAGACTTCTGTCGAAACGTTTGTACCTGCCATCTGCTTCAATTAAATTAACAAAAGGACATTTTTGAGAGTGCTGGATTTTCTTCTCCTTCATACACCATTTTGAGCCGTGCACCCACCAACTGTTTTTTGTGAGTGTGCTTGCTTTTCCCCTTTTTCATTCTTATTAGTATAAAAACTGCTTTTTTTGTATTTTTGTATATATTTGTGTGTCATGAATAATAATAAAAAATTAAGTTTATGAAAGGAAGGCCTTGTATCAATGCATTTTTTAAATAATCTTGAACTCTGTTACTTCCCTGAAAAATGTAAGAAGTCTACCAAATATCCATTCCACGTTTATTCAATCTGATGAAATATGTATGCTACAGTATGAGGACCAGAGGGAGTTGTTTCAAGGGTGTTTTGTTATTTCCCCTCGTGCATGTGGTTGATATACAGATGAATGGCTAGAAGCAAATGATGACAAAGGTTTAAATCAGAGGTTTTCAAAGTGGGAGGTGGACCTCCCCAGGGGGCCTCCAAACTGTTTCAGGGGAGGCTCAGTGTTCAGAAAGAAATTGCAGTGTTGAATTTCGCGCAATCCCACCAATAAGATCACAGCTTTCACGTATCTCCTTGACTGTCACTAGGAATTATAAAGGGCTGATCATCCCTGAAAACTTTCACTTCTGTGTGAATACCTCCAACTGCCCCCCCCCCCCCCCCCGCCCCAGTTCAGAAAACTGAATGGGATGGTTCTGTTCTAGATTAGCTTTACATGTATTGCCACTTATCATTATTGCCACTACTCGCAAAGTACACATACCAGCTACTGAAGTACAGTACTTAAGTATCTTTTCTGAGTATCTGTACCTTACTTGAGTATTTATATTTCTGTCAATTTTCACTTTTACTCCACTACATTTTCCATAAGCATCTTAGTTACAAAGTAAAATCCATTGTAAAATCACAAGAAATTTGGTAGCCTGCAAGCAAGCAGGTTTGTGTATGAAACTTATTATAATATAATGCTATGTAAAGCTCTTTGAGACATGCTTGTAATAAAGAGCCAATATGGGAACCCAGAGTATTTCATCACATGTTTGTACCTATCATGTGCCTTAACCTTTTCCACGCTAGATAAAGATAACAGTTTTTATATAAAGTTAAGTTAAGTTAAGTTAGTTAACCCTCCACCTCGTCATCCCCCACTATCGCACTCCTTCATCCATCTCCCTTCTCTCCCCCACCTCATTTCATTCAATTCACACATTATACACTCACACATAATAAATAAAAAATATTGCATGTTTTACATATTAAGCTAAGTCAGTGGTTCCTTAAAGGTAGGGTCCGGGGACCCCTTAGGGGTCGTTGAGTGGTTTGCAGGGGGTCCCCAGCAAAAGGGGGATCATTTTCACTATAATTCCATGCATAGTAACATAATGACAATGTATGGCTATTTTGATCATGGGTTTCATACACTTTCTGTAATACATCTAAAAGCAAAAACCGTATCAGATGGGGACCCTGGGACAAAGTCTTATCAAATTGGGGTTCGTGGTCTAATTTGTGTCAGTTTAGGGGTCCTTGACGTGAAACAGTTTGAGAACCACTGAGCACTGAGCTGACTATGCATTCCTTTGCTTGGTTACAGTGACCTCTGGTGGCGGAATATGAGGCCTGACATGCTGTTCATGACTGTTCCTTATCTACCAGCCATCTAAAACACAACAGAAGAGTGATGTCATGCGTGCAGGTGCATACCAGTGATGGAGAGGCGTAGATAAAAAGTTAGAACCATGGTGATTTATGTGAGCCTAAATATCAAGTTCACGTTTTTATTGACTTTCATTTCCCCTTAATGATTCAGAATTTTCCCTCTCCATGAAAATGTATTATTTTGCTTTTTTCTTACACTTCTACCAAAGCAAAATGCTGTCCATCAATTTGATCCTAATAAAGTCTCTCTCTGCTGTCTTTGTCTCTCTTCTACACGTCAAAGTCTAGTAGATGCTGTCCCTATTTCATTTTAGTAGTTTTTTTTTTACAAAACCCAAAGTGGGGTCACAAGCAGAAAAAGCATGGCAACCACTGCTCTACGCCTAGCCTCAAATTCACTTGTTGCCAAAAAGCTTTTTTCCATAGACGGCCATTGTAAAAGAGAGTCCTAGTGGCTGGGCTGCCTTTCTCTCTGTCTGCCTGTCTGTCTTCCATAAAGACACAGATTTATGAAATTAAAAGCAAACTTTATTGAAGCAATGTTGTCCAGATTAACACAAAGAAGGAGCAGTCTACAAAATAGATAACAGGACATTTCTGTCTATCAAGCCAGTCAGTAAATCTGTCTGTCTGTCTTGTCTACATGCGGCAGGTGTCGTGGAAAGCCTCCAGGGTCCTAAAGTCCCTCCACGTTGGAGGAAGTCCGTCCTGCAGGAAGCGACCGCAACGCTGGCAGGGAGACTGGAAGAGTTTAATGTAGCTACGCAGCCACGTCATGAAGGAGCGTACGACCACGTCGGGCATCTGAGGCAGCTGGTAGTGCAGCAGAGCCGTGGTGGCGTGGTCGGTGACCTTCTGGAACACCTGGTAATGGGACTTGGTCCAGATGTCCAGCTTTCCCTCCTCGTTGTAAACGTTCTCGTTGTATCCCCTGACGATGGTTCTGTCGATGAACAGAGAGCGCATCACGACGATCGCCTTCAACACCTTCCCCAGGGTCACCAGCAGGACGGCCGACGTCCCGTTGGGTCTGAACAGTTCGATGGTCATGTCGGGAAACATTCTGCCGATCCGAGAGATGACATCGTCCACATACTGAGGGGGCAGGACCAACGTGCTGGGTTGCACCTTGGGCCGCCTCTTGGCCGACGCTCCCATCTGATTGGCCGATCGTTTGAGCGACTGCTCTGCTGGTTCAACAAACTGGAGGCCAGGCCAGCGTGGTACTGCAACTTGTTGGACCACTTGTAGGCCTGCAGCAGCTGGGAGTAAAGTGGGGTTTTGTCCTGGACTGGGTCCAAACTGAGAAGACCACTGTTATGAAGAGGGTGAGACTCAGAGGGACGTCCAACCAGGCCACTGAGACGCTCCAACTCATTGAGGTCTCTGTTGACAGCCTGCAGGTCGGAACGTAAGAGACAGAGACAGTTACAAATCCATACTTTCTAAGACCAAACTGAACAAAATATTTCCTTCTGTCTCCAATGCCTTTGGTAAGTGTAAATCGGAGGATGGGACCTTAGGTCATCTATTCTGGTCTTGCTATGTTATCATATTCAGTGTTTCCCCTAGAAAAGATTTCAGACCTGGAGGGATTTCGAAACGTACCACAACCCTCGCTGGCGACGCTAAACCTTTAGCTAACCTGTTCGCATCTATGTTGGCAATGGCATCCCAAGTATCATGATACTATTATGGGATGCGATGTGAACAGTTAAATGGTAAATGGACTGCATTTATATAGCGCTTTTATCCAAAGCGCTTTACAATGTGCCTACATTCACCCATTCACACACCGAAGGCGGCCAGCTGCCACGCAGGGTGCTGGCACAACCATCGGGAGCAATTTGGGGTTCAGTGTCTTGCCCAAGGACACTTCGACATGCGGACTGGAGGAGCCGGGTTCGAACCACCGACCTTCTGGTTAGTGGACGACCTGCTCTACCTCCTGAGCCACAGCCGCCCCTGTTGTATTATGGGATGTGCGTTTCCCAGGCAACGACACACGTTGACATGTTTTGGAACAGCACTGCACGCTGGCACAATGCTCCTAAAAGCAAAATGGTTATTGTTTTGAATGATTTGGCATCTTCTATTACTGTCAACACTGTCAACACCAGTATTGTTGTATTGTAATAATATGCCATAAAGGTTTATTGAAATTTTGGGGAGAGCAGGGGGAAAAAAAACAAAAAAGGGGAAACACTGATATTGTGAACTCAGTAACGTGAATTGTATCGAATCGTGAGTTGAGTGTATCGTTACATCCCTACTGTACCTGCAGGTTGTCCTGGAACTCTGATATGAAGCCCTTCTCGCGGGCTTCCAGGGTCTCGCGGTTCTTCATGCCGTCCTTCAGGGACTCAAACACGCGGCTGACGCTGGAGCGCAGCGCCTGGATGCCGCTGATCGCCTGGGAGAATGCCTCCAGGTTGACCCCGACGTTCACCACGTCTGCCATCTTCCCTTCACTGTCTGTCTGCTACACAGGAGACAAAGATCTTACATTGATAAGAACCAAATGCTAATAGGTTGTTCCATTGCAACATCAGTGAACAGCAAATCTGCCATTTTGGCCTGAAAGCGACCTCTCTGATTGGCTGTCATGGCTCTGTGCTGTTGTCCCAAGGAGGCTGGGTTTTTTTCAGGCCAAAATGGTGGCAGCACTGTTATCAAAAAAGCACGCAGTGGTTCTCAAAGTGTGGTCCCCCGGCAAAAGAATAATTAATTTTCATTATAATTCCTTCCATCAATAAGTAACACAAACACAATGACAATGTATGACTATTTTGGTCATGGGTTTCATACACGTTCTGTAATAAAACACCTAAAAGCAAAACATCTTATCAGATGGGGGACCCTGCTGGGACAAAATCGTATCAAATGGGGAGTCTGTAGTCTAATTTGTGTCTGTTTAGGGGTCCATGACGTGAAACACTGAGAACCGCTGGATTCGCTATTAGAGCGTCGTCACTTGCCTTCTTCCCCCCCAAACATTTTGCATTTAAAACAGTAAGTAAGGCAATCATTAACGTCATTTACCGTTAGACTAACTAGCGTACATGAAGTCATGAACAGACATCATGTCACATTACATAAAACTCGTCACTTTACCGACACCACGATATGAAGAAACAACAATCCAAATGGTTGTCGCGCACTGATTACGTCACGCCGACACTGTCGCTGCACACACACCGCAGAATGTGTGTGTGTGTGTGTGTGTGTGTGTGTGTGTGTGTGTGTGTGTGTGTGCGTGTGCGTGTGCGTGTGTGTGTGTGTGTGTGTGTATAGGGGGATTAACATGAGAAATGACCAATCACAGCAGGAGAGAGGGTTAAGTGCAAGTGTTGGCAGGTATGATGTCAAATGTATGGCCCTTCACTTACTTGTAAAAACTATGTAAATCAGTATGGTGGAAAGAATTGCCCACCCCTACAGTGCCCCTGGGACGGGTCAAACTGATCACTATAAGCAGATGATCATTATAAGCGATTTCTTTTTTTCTTTATTTTTCATGCAGATTACCATCTAATTGACATTTGTATGTATTACATGAATACAGTACATATTAAGTAAAGGAATGTTATTGACTTAAAAAATCCATACAGTAAATTAGGCCTCCTGCTGTTTCAAACAGCGGTCTCGTGAAGACATCTCTCCACAGACAGACAGACAGATGCTGCGATCTCTCCACTGTACAGACAGGCATGCACCGAGTATCACTGCTGTATCTTGTGGGCTCATTTTTAGCAGTTTGTAAGGACAAAAATAATAAAATTACTGTAGTAAAAAAAAAGTTCTTAGGTGGGACAAGGCCCAAAATGATCACTGTAAGCGGAGTATTGATCACTGTAAGCGGATTATTTAAACAGCATGTGTATAGGAATGATTCAGGACAAAGCTTTTTGATGAATATAAGCGGTTGATCACTATAACCGTGAACACTATAAGCGGATTCCACTGTATTTGAAGCTATCTATCAGCAGACCCAACTGAAAAAGTAGGTTCCAACCCCTAGAGGGCACTCTCACTACATGAAAATGACAGTGTGTAGAATTAGTTTACTCTCAAATGTGGAGATTTTACACAGACTCCTTTAGCATTGGCTTAAAGCTGGGACAATCTATATAAAACATCTACAATCGACAACAATTATTTACATGACATTTGTTTATTAACATAACATATTCATTAAGATAACATTTATTTAATAATAATAATAATAATAATAAAGAAAACTTGAACTTGACAGGGAAATCTATATAAAACAATCTACAATCAACAACAATCTATAGAGAACCAATTAAACCAATTGAATGAACATAAACATATTTATTAAGATACAATTTATTTATTAATAATAATAATAATAATAATAATAATAATAATAATAATAATAACAATAATAAAGAAAACTTGAACTTGAACTTGGGATTTACAGGAAAATCTATATAAAACTATCTACAATATACAACAACAATCTATAGAGAACCAATTAAACCAATTGAACAAACATAACAAATGTATTTAATAATAAGAATAATAAAGAAAACTTGCCCCGCGCACTTTGGCGAACATGGAAAACATGAGCTCGTCACTAAACAATGACAAACACATCCACGGGCAGTCACACACACGCCCACACATACTGACAGTAACACAGGTGTCCACACACACACACACACACACACACACACACACACACACACACACACACACACACATGCACGAAGCCCTTCCCCTTTACATCCATATCCACACACACACACACAGACACACCCTCACGGACATGCCTCACTACATCCACAAATAAACACATTGGCCTGTCTCTTCCAGGCGCGTATTGCTTTCTTGTTAGGAGTTGGTTAAGATCTACTGTAGAGCAGCCGACTCTGTGATATTGTCTCACTGTCTCCTAATCGACACAATCTGTCTCCTCTCCAAGGCACGCCCACAGAAACTCCACAAACAGGTGCGAGGAGAGAAGATCTAGGCTCCACCGAAGGGGGCAAGGGGCAGGCTTTCTTGGTCGCAGTGACACCAAGTGCTGAAAACCGCAGTTCCTGGGATGGCCACTTGAGGCTGGCTGCAGAAGCGAGTCAGTCCCCATTCACGCTCATGTCAAAGTGCCCATGTTTACAGCATCAATAAACATGTTTACAGTCTGGTTCAAGAGACGCTTTTGGTCTGTAGCCTAATTTCACCTTTCATGACAACTATACGGGGGGGGTGGATTTTTATATAACTCACTCATTTAGAGTAAAATTGACGATAAAAAAAGACTCGTTTTGGGCGTGATTGACAGGTCCAATGTCCAATGTTCACGCTGCTGACCGATCACGGACCAATAAGCAGGTGGAGCTCCAGCTCTGTGGGAAACCCCTGGTCTCGCGCCGTCTCGCGCGAGATGTCTGTAAACCAAGATGGTCGAAAACGCCAAACTAGAGTCTTCCGAATGGGAGATCACAGACGAAGGGGTGACGTCACACTCACTCCATCTCTTTTGTAGAACGCCTCAAGGCTCATCCTCTCTGCCTGGACCTGAGGCTGGAGTTTCTCCTCCACCAGCTTGAGTAGCCCCAGCAATGCTGCATCCAGCTGCTCCTCATCCAGCCTGCAGCAGAAGGAAATAAGGCATTAGGAAGGCAATGCATCATCCTCCATAAGCAGAGGTGGACACTCCAATTGGCCGCTTGTGCTTGAACTGCACTAAATGTGTGCTTGACTTGGAACTAGGGATGTAACGAGATACTGTTTGAAGGTATATACAGCAATATCAAACAACCACTGTAATACCGTGCGCATGATATGTTGCGCAATACGTACGAGTCCTAGCCTGGGTAAAGCCAGCCTTCAACGTGACGTCACAGGCTCTGCCATAGAGGTCACGTGGAGGCTGGCTTTACCCTAGTCTCGCAGTGCCAGCCGTAGATGATATCTACGTCTGGAGCACAACTCTCAAAAGTGGTTAACGCCTGCCCCCCAAGCCAAAAAAAAAGATCTGTGACAGACATATGAATTGACCAACCAGGGACCTCGTGGGCGGTGCATTCGGAATGTGTGTATCAGCTAAATCGACTCCGGCACAGCTGCAACAAACACGTTTTCTGCCGCAGTTAGTGGCATTCACAGGGTTCCCACACCTTCTTAAACATCACATTCAAGGACTTTTCAAAGACTTTCCAGGCCCAATTCCCTCAGATTCAAGGAGCAAACTTGGCCTAGTTTGAGACACGGATCAAAAGGTTCATGACTATTTATAACATTGAGAATTAGCAGCTTTACAGAAGCTCACAGACAACTATTAAAAAGAGAGGCTTGAATGTGTGAACAGTTCTCAACTGCGCTGTGTTACAATAATGGCAGACTATGGGGCCCTTTACACGAGGACAGTTTCTGTAAGAAACGACACAATAGCATTTCCTTCACACCTTCTCCCTGTTTACATGAGCGCTGTTGAATTTTTAAAACACCGTAATGTACATGCCAGGTCGCTAGGTGGCAGTGTGATCACCTTATTCTTTGCCCATACAAGGACGCTTACTGCATGACGTAATTTCGCTTTAAGTAGAGTACACTTTCCGCAGTCATTTAGACTTGCCAAAAAGCTTTTTTCAAGCTAAAAAAAAACCCCCAAACTGTTAAAGTTTTAATATTTGTCGGGTGAGAATGTAACATATATGTGACCAGTTTATCAGAATAACGCCTATTGGAAATCTTTAACGAGCAGCGAGGACCGGGAGCGCTGACTGTGATCTGTCACCCTACTGCTACTGGCAGTGAGAAAACACTGTCGACGTGCTTTGTAACTATAACGTTAAATGCCGACCGGGTACAGCCATCGGCTCCTCGCAGCAGTAACGTTATGAACATGTAACTGAAGTTGGCCGCAGTGTAGCTTAATTCTGAATGTTGGCAAACTTAATTCATACTGATGTTTTATTTGGTTGCCAACTCGCGCACGGCATCGCGTGTGTCGCCTGTGCAGGCACGTCAGAGTTTCTGAAATGTGCCGTTCCAAAGTGATTACATGGAGCGCTCAGCGGGAAGCGTATCAAACAATTTCACTCTGGAGGGTGGTTTTAAAATGTGTCATTTCCTAAGCGCGAATTCGCCGTCGCCGTCTAAAAGGGAGGCACTAACAATAAAATAATTCCTCGTTTCCATAGGAAACCGTCCTCGTGTAAAGTGCCCCTTAGTTGTGTTTCAATGTCGAATAATTGTTGCACAACATCTATACATTCAAGCACTTTCAATGGACCATGTCAATTTTCAAAAACTTTCAAGGCCTTGATTTAAAAATAAAATAAAAAAAGGGAATCATTTATTTTCACTATAATTCCATCCATAAGCAACACAATGACAGAATGCATAACTATTTTGGTCATGGGTTCAATACACTTTTTGTAATATAACATCTGAAAGCAAAAATCTTATCAGATGGGGGACACTGGGACAAAATCTTATCAAATGGGGGTCCGTGGTCCAATTTCTGTCAGTTTAGGGGTCCTTGATGTGAAAAAGTTTGAGAACCACTGTCATACACCACTAGTGTGACTGTCCCAGTGGGAGTTGAACCCCTGCAGTGTTGGTGCCAACTCACCCAGCGTCATTTTCTCCTTCGCTGCTGTTGATCTTGCCTGCGTCCTCGCAGGTGAACTCCTGCTCTGGTCCGTTCTCCTTCTCTGCCTCCAGCCCGTTCTCTGACGTTTCCATCAGCTGGTTCACTGCACCTGCCATGCTGCTCACGGTCCACTCGCTCCCACAGAAACTGACAGGAGACAGACAGGAGACACAATAAATCAGGGGTATCAAACATACGGCCCGGGGGCCAGAACCGGCCCGCCAAAGGCTTCAATCCAATGTGATGCACTTGTGAAAGCTAAGAGGTACCAGGCTTCAGGAGCAAGTTAAAGTGTAACTAAAACCCAAAAACACTGTTAGCAATTAACCGATTAACTGATTGTTAAGGTGCGCAACTAACGGTTAAGGAAAATGCATGAAATTCCCATCCCTAGTGGTCTATGAAGGATTCTGGTCAAAATATCCAAACAATTGTATAAACTGCACCAATTTCAGCAGCAAAAGTGCCCTCTATGGGTTCAAACCTGCTACGTCACGGCCAACTAATTTAATATCCCTATTATAGAGAAAAGTCTTACCTCCCGCCTCCACTTGAAGTGACAGGTGTGGTCCAGATGGGCAGGTCTGGCTTCTCCTCACAGTTCTTACATCCGATGCATTTGCACAGTGAAGAGCAAACTGCATTGGCCTTCAATATGAAGGGAGAGAATCAGAATCAGGAGAGATGTTAGGTTGCATGCAAACAGTCCATTGTGTTAATATGAACAGCTACATTAACCCATTGATACCTGATGCAGCATTTGTGTGTGTATCCCTTTAAGACCGTCACACGGTCTTAAAGGGATACACACACAAATGAGGGATATACCGTACACGCAAATGCTGCATCAGGTATCAATGGGTTAATACTGCTAGTGGAGACACCCCGGGAAAGGGGAAAACGCACCTTAAAGCACTCGCAGTACTTTTTGATGCAATGCGACTGCTTGCAGGTGCAGCCTCTGGGCACGGTGAAGGTGGGCTGGGGTAGCGGAGTTGCAGAGAGGATGAACTGAAAAAGTTCAAGTAGCAGAGGCAGAGCATGAAGTCAGAAGAAGAGAATAATAACACACACAATACAGTCAGTATTCTGTAACACCAACTGGTGAATTAGGATTGGGTGGTAATACGTGTCTGTGTGGTTGAAGATGCTATGAAAGTGATGACAGAACTTTTGATGGATGCAGGATATTTATCAAACCGATAAATCAGGGATACTCAACTTTCTTTGCCCGGGGGGGCACTTTTGTAAAATGATAGGAGGCCAGGGGCCAGTTAATAAACCACCATTAATATTTATTTTTCTGTTAGATGTTTGGTCTATGAAATGTCAGAAAATGGTGAACAATGACGATCAGTGTTTCCCAAAGCCCAAGATGATATTCAGTTTACTGTCATAGATGAGTAAAGAACGTTCACGTAGTCAGACGTCATCAAGCTTCCAGCGACGGAGATCATCTACGGCTGCGGCTGGCACTGCGAGACTAGGCTAAAGTTAGCTAAGCTGCGTTAGCACCTTAGCACACACATGTTGCAGTTGCAGTGCACACCATAGACTGTAAAAATAAGGTGCACACACATGCTGATGCTGATGATCGGCGTGTTCCCACCAGAGGGCCTACACAGCAACCATATCACACAAATTATTAATCAAAATATAGTATTTTAACGTTACATCTTAAAACATGTTTGGTGGGGATGATTAAAAAACGTATGGTACCATTATGGCACTTCACAATGTGCAGAAACAATAAATGTAGCTATCAGACTATCCGAGAAGCAAGTGGGAAACAGCGGGGTACCACACCTGTACTTACAGGGTAGGTACGGGGTACCACACCTGTACTTACAGGGTAAGTACGGGGTACCACACCTGTACTTACAGGGTAAGTACGGGGTTCCACACCTGTACTTACAGGGTAAGTAAAGGGTACCACACCTGTACTTACAGGGTAAGTAAAGGGTACCACACCTGTAAGTACGGGGTACCACACCTGTACTTACAGGGTAAGTAAAGGGTACCACACCTGTACTTACAGGGTAAGTACGGGGTACCACACCTGTACTTACAGGGTAAGTACGGGTTACCACACCTGTAAGTACGGGGTACCACAGCTGTACTTACAGGGTAAGTACGGGGAAACAATAAGTGAATTTACCCTGTAAGTACAGGGTACCAAATCTGTACTTACAGGGTAAGTACAGGGTACCAAATCTGTACTTACAGGGTAAGTACTTACCCTGTACTTACAGGGTAAATACGGGTTACCACACCTGTACTTACAGGGTAAGTACGGGGTACCACAACTGAACTTACAGGGTAAGTACGGGGTACCACACCTGTACTTACAGGGTAAGTACGGGGTACCACACCTGTACTTACAGGGTAAGTACGGGGTACCACACCTGTACTTACAGGGTAAGTAATGTATGGGGTTACCACACCTGTACTTACAGGGTAAATACGGGTTACCACACCTGTACTTACAGGGTAAGTACGGGGTACCACAACTGAACTTACAGGGTAAGTACGGGGTACCACACCTGTACTTACAGGTTAAGTAATGTTAGGTATTGCACGCACACAATGAATGCACAGATGTTCTACATCATCTCTTACTGTAGTTTGACAGTGGAACAATGCTTTAACATGGGCTTGAGAGCCACATCATTATGTCACTGAATACATCTGAATGCTTTGCAACATGGCTGACAGCACTGTCTGTCATTCCAGGCTGAGATGGACTGCAGTGGTCTCCTGGAGGGATGCTAAGTGTAGGAGCCATTCATGTCATTGTGTCTGTTTAGTTGTGGCATAATACACCAAGTTGACCACTTAGTGGCAGCGTAGGCAGGTGATGAACATTTTTGCCAGGCATACTTTAGCTATTTCAGGCTTTTTGAAGTGTCTGCTTTTTCCCACCGTGTGGTCGCTTCCCATAGGTTTTCATGTAAAAAAAAAGGTGGACGGTGTACATATCACACTCATTTCACTCTAAAGTTCCCAAACACCCAGTAATGATGCATGAATTGGATTCCAGGCTGAATCAGTAGACTATGTTATAGGTTCCAACATAGACATTAGGACTCAAGCGCGCAAGATCCCTACTTTCTTACAATTGGCGAAGCCCAGAGTGGGGTGTCTCTAATATAAAAGGTTTCTGGTCAGACACGCACAGTTCTTCCATCATAAAGTATTTTGATACAAATTACAAATACTTGCTCAAAACATGTATCACAATACAAATACAAAATACTGGTCTGAAAAATGTATTTGAAATACAAATACGCATTTTGTATTTTGAAAATACATAAAAATAAATTTTCTAAAAACTGATAAAGAGCTGCAGCAATTAGTCAATCCATCGATTCATTGCCAAATATTACATTTAATTGCCTATTTTGATGATCTATTAATCATTTTGAGCCATTGCTGTAAGGAAAATGTCCTAATTATCTGATTCCAGCTTCTCAAATGTGAAATTTTCTGGTTTCTTTAGATGGTAAATCCTCTCTTTAGTCCTCTGTGACAGTATTCTCCTTTGTGTACCCTCTAACACAGTGGTCCCCAACTACAGGGCCGCGGACCGGTACCGGGCCGCAACGCATTTGTCACTGTCACAAACAGACACAATGACATGAATGGCTCCTACACTCCGATGACATCACAATCGTGACCCACACACACACTACCACCCACTTTGCCAATTTTAATTAAGAAGATAATTAGTTGTGTCTTTTTTTTAATGATACACTGGTTTGAATATGCAGTAAACCGTTTAATTTGCAGATAGGCCAGCGCATGCAATATCTAATCATCAATTTATATTAGTAATTGATCTCTGGGGGAATTTCCACCAATACAAGGCTTCATACTAGTTTAGACAAAGAAGTGATGTGTCTGACTCAAGACCCACCCTACTCTGCCTCTGATTTGTGGTTGAGTTTGTTCGGAGGATAAGCCAATCAGAGGTAGAGTAGAAGTGACATGTCAATTTTTTTTCCTCACAGTTTAAACCTGTGTCAATGGTAGAAATTTGTCAATTTGAGAATAAAATGACATAAAATTTAAGAAGTATTGTATGTATTCATGCCCGTAGCTACCATTGAACACATGAGGTCATGACTGTATAAAAAAAGAGAGAAAATTAGCCCCCAGATCTATTCATGTCATTGATGTTTTAAAGCCCTCATAAATAACATGATATATGACAGTTAATCAGAAATGCAACAATTTGCTTCCTCTCTGTGTGCTATATAGAAGGAAGAGACATAACTCACCACAACGTTCACATTTTGCATTGGGGCTAGATTGGGGCTTGACTTTGGGGACAGTTCTATTGAAGTGAATGGGTAAGTAACTCCCCTGTAAGTGATGTTTGTGTAGATGGCCCATTGTATTTAATTGAGCAGTATTCTGCCATATGTGACCTGTATGCAGAATATATATTATGTGGGGAGACATTTATTTTTTTGCATCATTGTAAAGCAACAGCACAGTAAAGAAGATATTAATCGAATATGATGTCTGTAGTTCTTTATAGATCTAGCCTCTTCATTTTGCTCTCAAAGTGCACCAGATTGAAGCATTTTACTTTAAAATTTACAAAATTTTCTTACCGGGGCGGCACAGGCACAGCCCCCCCTGGACCACCCACGCCGCGCTAAAATGACCTCAGTATTTCTCAAACCCTGGCTACGGCCATGTGAGGGGGTTCCCAGCAAATTGATGAATTGCAGAACATCAGCATTATTTAATTTACAAGAAGTTAACACAATTAGAGAATGTAGAAGAATGACAGTTCTGATCATAGTTTCGCTGTTATCTCTCCATCTACAATACAGATAGTCAGATGCTGGACAAACGGCGGTTGGCATCCACAATGTTGCATTACCGCCCCCTTCTGGATTAATGCGCAATAGACCCTGCCCTGCGTGATGTCAGTGTGACGTATTCTCTGCAGCTCCACCACTGATGATCCAGCCCACTAACACTGAACACATTCAGAACACATCATATATATTTATATAGGTTATACAGTAGGCTAGGCTATTAAAAAAAATAGGCTACATTTGACATTCCTCAGCAGGAAAAAGAGAAGAAATAAAACTGGACAGTGACTGTTGTAGAATGGAATTTTTCTCTCCATCAGTGACAATTATAATGAGCCGGCTGCATCACTTTTAGTGGTCTGTCATAAACAAAAGACTATTTAGTATTTCCAGGGCAGTGACCATTTTTCATCAGGACAGAACCCCATCTCAACCTAAATATAATTAAAACAGATGGCCTAATTAGGGCCAGTGACTGGTGGCCTTTTTGATATTAGCTTAAATGAACTAGGCCAGTGGTTCTCAACCTTTTTACACCAAGTACCACCTCAGAAATTACCACCATATGAAAGTATGAGAGGGAGGGACCCCCACGTACCACAGGCTGAGAACCACTGAACTAGGCTACTGCAACAAGAGTTGAGTTCAGACTTGAAAGAGTCTTCTCCCAGCACTCACTTTTAAACAAGACTTATGTGTATTATGGGAAACTAATCAAGGATTAAATAGAGGTCTAATAGTCTACAAGACAAGTACAATGTGTGATATACGTATAGGTCTACTACTGGCTAGTCTGTCAGCTATAGGACACTGGCTGATGTGTGGATGTTTGGCTGAATATGATATAACATGAATTTCTGTCTGGTCTTGCCCCTATGTGGACCTTCCTACATAACTTCCTACATAAGTATGCTGTCAAATTTTTTTTGAAATTTTATTTAAATATTTATTTATTTTTTTCTATAATTGTGCAAACTGTTATACCAATTAGACTTTTATAACATCACAATTTGCTGAATTCCTCTTTATGATTATTGTATATTTTGAATTAGGCCAATGTCATTTTACTGATACAGGGTATTGTATTACTAGTTTAGGCAATTAATAATAATAATAATAACAATAATAATAAAAAACGTAGTTTATGTGGGTTTACTCTCTACTACTACATCCCGGTAAAGACATGCAAATTTTGCAAAACAGTTACGTCTCTCAGACACCAGCATTTACGGGTCTAGTAAATGCTGCCATCTGGTCAGCCAGCAGATGGCGCTCTTGTGTAAGTAATATTCCACGGTGAAAAACGATACCAGTACATGGCTCAGTGTCATCCTGAACTGCTATGAAGCCAAACAACCAACAAGGCTTACGCACATCGACTTCTAAACAGGCAACAGGAATGCGATGCGAAAGACAAAGATTAACAAGGAAATGTTTATTGCAATTATTGCAATCATTAGTCTAAAAATCACAAGTACCATAATCTCTGCTTCATAAATCATGTTGTCTTCAGATAAATACAAACAAACTGTCGAGTCTGTCAGCTACTCCCCCTGTAAGGCACTGACATTGTCAACTGACGGCACATACAAACTACAATTATGATCAAGTCTAGGAGAAAGGCACAAATCATCTGGTTACAGTACAAATGGTAGTTCAGTATCATTGGACGTCACTGTAACCAAAGTGATTGGTTTTTGAACTCACAAACAAGACATGCACGCGCACACACACACACACACACACACACACATAGTGGATGCTTCATATTATTCACATTGTATAGGGAGACCTGTTGCTAGCTGTTAAGGCACTTAATGGGAATGAGTGGTGGGCTTTCTGAGCATCTGACCAACAGGCTCAAGCTGATTCCACAGTGAGACAAAAAGAGATGACCTTGAACATTTAGATGCTTTTGCTAAAATCAACTCTGAAATGGTTTTCACTGAAATCCAAACATTCAACTTTGGGTGGTGGGGGGAAATTAAATTGTTGTTCAATCTGTGACAAATTCAACCCAGCACAGACAAGGAAGAGACATTCCCTCTCTTTCCCATTGAAACAGTGGACATCTGTCTTCGCTGTTCCCAACCCATCTTTGCAAATGCGTCTCAGCGGTGAGATCACCTCGCATCCATTTCCACACAATCAAGACAACAAAGTTCCATTTTTCAAGCAAAAATAACGGCATTTCAATGCTTCCAACCCTGTGTGTTTTTTTTAGTTCATCACTCAATACAGCATGTTATTTAAAACACTTGGGCAGTGGAAATAATGGGCAAATAAAAAAATCAACATGGATAACAACGTTTTAAGGAAAAAACAAAGTACTGCCCAATGATTCAGGTCCTTAATAAAAAAACGGGTCTGTTAAAACGCATTGCATCACCGTCATTTACTGTAACACTGCTATTAAACACTGATTTAACAATGCAGTGCTCAGTCCACTTCTGCCTTCTCTCTGCTCTTCAAACACATTGAGCTGAATAAATACAGACTAACGCATAAGTGGAGTACCTAGCTAGCATGGAAAATCTATACAACAAAAAAATGCATATACATTCACCCCCCCCCCCCTTTCTCTGTACTTCTCACACACAGAACACAATGTACTAACTCTGCCCCTCTCTGGCTCTCCTCCTCTGTCTCCTCTCTGCTCTGGCTCAGGCAGATTCACAGCACACACCAGCCCAACACTTTCTCATCGTCAGTGATAGTAGGAACAGTCATCGTCCCTCTGAAAGCACCAGGTCTACTTTTGACATGTTGTTAGGGATGCACCGATCCACATTTTTTCCACTTCCAATCCGATTCCGATACCTGAATTTGGATATCTGCCGATACCAATATTTTTCTTGAATATACTGTATCGGCAAAGATTTGGCCAATTAAAGATTTTTTTTTAAATATACCTTTCAAAAAGCAGATAAAATTAAGAAAATATACAAGGCAAAGAAGGATACTATTATACATGAGCAAATTACGGCCCTGTGCGGCCCGCGCTGGAATTGGAAGAAAAAAAAAAATATATATATATATATAGGCATATATACATACATATATATATATTATAATTTTTTCAGATTCCGATCCGATCCGAGAATTAGTGCCAATATCGGCACCCGATACCGATATTGGATCGGATCGGTCCCATCCCTACATGTTGTTATCTCACTTCACCAGGCATCTGTGCTGCCTTCAGCCGATCTGAAAACGGCTAGTTAGCGTCTTGTCATTGAACACATTGGGCATTGGCAAGCTGCAAATTAAGAATACGCTACCTATCGGTTTCAAAGAGGAATCTTAGGAAAGATAATGCGGTAGCCACAAGCGCACACTGTGGCATACTGTTAGTGGTGAAGCAGGGATATCTCTGCTGAGGGAGGTTTCTCTTTCTTTCTTTCTTTCTTTCTTTCTTTCATTAAGCTGAAAAGTACTGGTGCAGAACGCGTTTGTTCACCACAATGTGACAAGTGTCTGTGGACGGGGAAAAAAACTGCAGGTCAACATTCAAAATGTCAAAAGACACTGTGAAATGTTACTTTTTACACATTTACATTTCATCGATGTGATGTTGTTGGACACATTCCAGGAGTCGTTTTGTGACGACGTGTTTTTGCTTGCTTCTATGTTTTGTCTAGTGGGTGCATTGCATTGTGGTCTAGGGATGCCCACAATGGATACTAGGGGTGGGAATCACCAGATGCCCACGATACGATACTAAAACGATACTTGAGTCACGATACGATAGTATCGCGATATTGCGATATCGCCGATATTGCGATATATTGAATATTGCGATATTTCGATATATTGTCTAACTCCTTTTCCTACCTTTTCCTTGACCTCACCGGAAGTAAAACATTCAGTGTTTTTTTATTTTGCCCAAAATGTAGGCTACATTATTAAGCTTCTCTGGACTCAATACGCCACTGCAGGTGCGGACTGCAACATAGGGCGCTTCGCCTGGCATGGCATGGCCTGCATTCTTTTTTTTTTATATCGATACTTGGCGTCCAAATATCGATACAATATCGTCAGGCAAAATATCGCGATACTATGGTATATCGATTTTTTCCCCCACCCCTAATGGATACCAACAGTAGCTGTTGTTTCTCTAATGACCTTGCTGCTGCACGTCCGTCAGACATAACAATGAATGCTTGAAGCCCACAGCCTCTTACAGGGACGACACCCTGCCTCGATACTGACACTTTGCTCTATAGAAACGACATATAGTTTGAGCGATATCTTAATATAAGGGAGGGGGTTCAGAGGAAATAAATCCAACTACGGTGTAAAGAGTAGCTAACTGCTAACCCGTCTCTTTGATCTGGCTGTGTGGATGGTGTAAATCAACGTGATTTGACACATGAAGCACTCTGGAGTGTACTTGACTCTATTCAGACACTAGAGATTTAGTGTATGGAAAATAAAACAAACTCATAATTATTCATCAAGTCCTGTAAACAAACATAAATAAAAGAAAGGCAGTATTCCAGGAAGCAGGATAACGCAAACTTAAACCGGTTCAAATAAATACCATGAGACAACTGCCCCAACTGTTGAAGATGATAGTAGTCAATATGGCTACGTTCACACAGCCACCCTTAGTGCTTGAATCTAATCTTTTCCCCCCTAAGTGACTCAGGTCAGTCTTTTTCATGACTGTGTGAACAGTACAAGTCACATTGAAAGTGACTTTTTTAAAGACGACCTGGGCTACTTTCAAATGTGGAAAAACATCAGAATCGAATCTGATGTTTTGGAATGTGACTCCGGTGTGAACAGACATCTGGCCCATATCTGACTTAATGCTTCAATGTGACTTTTACGTCATTCCAGAGCGACATTCGTCACTATTCTGCACTGGCGGGAGGAGGGAGGACCAAGCGGGCACATTGTGATTACAAACATGGAGGACAGCTGCGAGGGAGCTAATCAGTGGAGGGACAGTGAGGTTTTAGACCTTATAAGTATTAACAAGAAGTAGCAGCTATTGCTCCACAGAAAGCCATCATTAAAATGTTGGCTCTCTTTCTCCTCTTCCTCCTATCATCTGCTCCTGTATTCGCTGGCTTCCACTGCACAATAACTTGTAAATTAAACCGTAAACAACAGATGAAACAACATCGTCAGCTACCTCCATGTTTACTGCTGTCTTCTTCCGGGTTTACGTTGCACAGCAGTGTGCTGCGTGTGACGTTATTGTTGTTCTTCTGCGCATGCGGGTCACTTCAGGTCCGTGATCTGTTCACACTGGAGTCTGATACGGGCTACTTTTAAAAAGTCTGTGTGAACAGCCACACAAAAAATCTGACCTGATCAAAAAATCAGATTCGAGCACTAAGGTTTGCTGTCTGAACGTAGCCTTAGTGACTATTTTTGCAGTAGGCAACTTGACACTTTGGCAGCGACAGATAATCATTTGAATTGATTGTGATTTAGGCTGAAAATGCCGCTGGATGTTTACGTACACATCTTGATGTGTGTAGTAGTGTGTAGTAGTGTGTAGTAGTGTGTTCAACTGTAGTTTTACTGATTAAAATCCAACACATGGAGCTATAGACACTTTTCACACAATTGTGTGAGGCTGTGCTTTGCAGTGACTTTACAACAGCGTCGTGCCGTAAATACCTCTTAGCCATTGTAAAATCACTAGTGTAAACCGTGGCCTCTTGGGGCTTATTGCTTAATTTTAAATCTAGCTTATTTCCTGTCAGCTATTATATTAGCAAACACTGCAACACGGGGTTCCCCTCTCCTCCTCTGGGACCAGAGCCATGGGGGGACAGGGGGTTCCCCTCTCCTCTGGGACCAGAGCCATGGGGGGACAGGGGGTTCCCCTCTCCTCCTCTGGGATCAGAGCCATGAGGGGACAGGGGGTTCCCCTCTCCTCCTCTGGGATCAGAGCCATGAGGGGACAGGGGGTTCCCCTCTCCTCCTCTGGGACCAGAGCCATGAGGGGACAGGGGGTTCCCCTCTCCTCCTCTGGGACCAGAGCCATGAGGGGACAGGGGGTTCCCCTCTCCTCCTCTGGGACCAGAGCCATGGGGGGACAGGGGGTTCCCCTCTCCTCCTCTGGGACCAGAGCCATGGGGGGACAGGGGGTTCCCCTCTCCTCCTCTGGGACCAGAGCCATGGGGGGACAGGGGGTTCCCCTCTCCTCCTCTGGGACCAGAGCCATGGGGGGACAGGGGGTTCCCCTCTCCTCCTCTGGGACCAGAGCCATGGGGGGACAGGGGGTTCCCCTCTCCTCCTCTGGGACCAGAGCCATGGGGGGACAGGGGGTTCCCCTCTCCTCCTCTGGGACCAGAGCCATGGGGGGACAGGGGGTTCCCCTCTCCTCCTCTGGGACCAGAGCCATGGGGGGACAGGGGGTTCCCCTCTCCTCCTCTGGGACCAGAGCCATGGGGGGACAGGGGGTTCCCCTCTCCTCCTCTGGGACCAGAGCCATGGGGGGACAGGGGGTCCCCCTCTCCTCCTCTGGGACCAGAGCCATGAGGGGACAGGGGGTTCCCCTCTCCTCCTCTGGGACCAGAGCCATGAGGGGACAGGGGGTTCCCCTCTCCTCCTCTGGGACCAGAGCCATGGGGGGACAGGGGGTTCCCCTCTCCTCCTCTGGGACCAGAGCCATGGGGGGACAGGGGGTTCCCCTCTCCTCCTCTGGAACCAGAGCCATGGGGGGACAGGGGGTTCCCCTCTCCTCCTCTGGGACCAGAGCCATGGGGGGGGACAGGGGGTTCCCCTCTCCTCCTCTGGGACCAGAGCCATGGGGGGACAGGGGGTTCCCCTCTCCTCCTCTGGGACCAGAGCCATGGGGGGACAGGGGGTTCCCCTCTCCTCCTCTGGGACCAGAGCCATGGGGGGACAGGGGGTTCCCCTCTCCTCATCTGGGACCAGAGCCATGGGGGGACAGGGGGTTCCCCTCTCCTCCTCTGGGACCAGAGCCATGGGGGACATGAGCATGACACGTCCATGTTAATATAATGTGGATACCAATGGGCTGAATTCACATTCCTTTTGCTGTAACACGTTGCCTGATGGTAGCAGCTTACTAACAGCTGCATCATGCCAGTTTTGCCCTCCGTTGAGCTATAATAGTACTATCATTGACTGTAATACTCATATAGTCAGTACAGCTTATACTGAATACACACTTGATTCTAGTATACTCTTTTTAGTAATAATGTCTCTGTCATCATCAGTCAGTTAGCGTACGTTTTCATTTAAACATTATTAGGATGTTCTGTTTTGGGCGGGAGCCAGCTGAAGTAATACCGCTCCCTCGGCGCCAGGAGGTCCAAGGCGAGCCTCTTCTGCTCCTTGTCGCTGTTGACCGTCCTGTAACCTAGCAACGACATGGCGCCCTTACACACTTCCTGGATACGCTTGACCTTGTCGTGGGCCAGCGAGCTGCGCCACGCCTGCGACACGTCGGCGGCGTTTCGCGACGTGATCTCAAAGGCCTCCTTCTTGGTGCCTTTGCCTTTGCCGTGGGTCACCTTGTAGATCCACTCCTGCAGCGGCGCGGTCATCTCCAGACCCACAAAGTCGTACATGGCGTTGATCTCGTACAGCGGGTTGCGCACCAGGTCCTCGTAGCGCACCATCTTGTAGCGACCCTTCAGGAAGTCCGGCGGCTTGAGCACGGCCCGCTCGTGGATGCGCACGTGGCTGCGGCAGATCTCCTGCATGACGCGGTACTGCACGTCGCCCGCCGGTGTGCTCTTCTGCTCCAGGACCACGGCGTTGTCGAACATGAACGCTTTGGCCGAGCGCTCCCGCGAGCGCACCACGGCCCGCGGGTCTCGCACCAGGTGGATGATGCGCAGGTCCAGGCCGGGGTCCTCGAGCAGCGGGTAGAGGGACTCCAGCTCGAAGAAGCGCACGCCCTTCAGCACCACGTGGCTGTAGGAGTGGCAGGCCTCGGCGGCGCCGTGCAGGCTCCGCCCCTCGCACTGCCGGTGGCACTCGCTGCCGTTGCTGAAGTGGCCGCGGGGCGTGAGCGGGCAGGCGGGCGGCGAGCACAGCGCCCGGCTGTCGCTCCACATGAACAGGGAGGACATGTTGTGGCGCTCGGGCAGGTAGGCCTCCATCACCGACAGGTCGCACTGGAACACGCTGCGGTACAGGTCCCGCACCGCCATGCGGAGGACCCGCGCGCCCGACCTGGGCAGCGCGGTCCACACGTGCCAGCCGGGCTCCATCAGGTAGAAGACGGACGGGTGCTGGCTGAACACCTGGCCCAGGAAGGAGGAGCCCGAGCGCCACGAGGACAGCAGCAGCACGTGGACTTTGCGCTCGGGGGGGGCGGGGCTACAGGGGCCCAGCTGGACGTACCAGGCGCACAGCAGCAGCACCGCCGCCCCCTGCAGCATCACCAGCAGCGTCATGGTGGAGAAGCCCAGCTTGCAGCGAGGACTCATGCTGGCTCTGAGGCGCTGTGGAGCTCTCTCTCTCTCTCTCCCTCTCTCTCTGGAGCTCTCTCTCCCTCTCTCTCTCTGGAGCTGTGAGTCGCAGAGGCTGAAGGAAATAGAAAGGGGGAGACAGAGAGACAGAAAGAGAGAGAGAGAGAGAGAGAGAGAAAGAAAGAGAGAGGGGAGGTTAAACAGGTAATGGACAACATGTGTGTTCTTGTGATGTTCCTGCACTAAAGCAAATCACTGGAGAGTGCCTCTCACTGTGTAGTTTGTATCACAGCAGGTAGTGAACAGGATGTACCTGCAGGAGGCAGTACAGAGGTTCTCAAATGTTTTCATGTCCTCTGATACACGTGCAGTCGCCGGCCACTTCTTTTGACCTGACAGCGAGGAGTTTCACCAAACTCCGGCAGGAGATAGCAGCACGTGCGAGGATCACACTATTCCCCCACAGTTAACCCTCCTCCCACCCGCAGACACGGCCAACTGTGCCTGTATGGATGGACGCCGCCGGACCAAGCAAGAGGTAACACGGGGGCTCGAACCTGCAACCCTCGTGTTGGTTGGTAGGCAGGGACTCTACCACTTCCTAACGCTCAACTTTTCCATGACTTTTTGAGAATCCATAATATGATTTCCATGTAATTATGTGAGGCAGTGACTCTGAATCAACACCACCACGTCCACCAGAAAATATTACCACACTGGACTAGGGGTGGGAATCACCAGATGCCCACGATACGATACTAAAATGATACTTGAGTCACAATACGATAGTATTGCGATATTGCGATATATTGAATATTGCGATATTTCGATATATTGTCCAACTCCTTTTCCTACCTATGTAGGCTACATTATTAAGCTTCTCTGGACTCAATACGCCACTGCAGGCGCGGACTGGAACATCGGGCGCTTCGGGCAGATGCCCGGTGGCCTGGCATGGCATGGCCTGCAAATTTTTTTTTTATATCGATACTTGGCGTCCAAATATCGATACAATATCGTCAGGCAAAATATCGCGGTACTATGGTGTATCGATTTTTTTCCCCACCCCTACACTGGACAAATAGGACACACCTCTGTATATTGGATTTGAGTGCTTTAGCCATCTTTGAGTCATTACACATTACATGTAAGCTACTGGAAAGAAATCCAGAATTTCCCATAAAATCCAAGAAGCACTTAAAATCCAGGCAGCGGGTGGTCCTCCTAGGGTTGGTCCAATAGCTTGGGCGTGGTCCAACTGCTGATGCCCTACATTGCTTGAATAAGCGCATTATGTAAGTCTTAAGAAGCCATTGTTTGAATAAGCACATTGTGTAAGATTTAAGAAGTCCTTTTCAGAGATGCATGCCCATAAGGGCTGGATTTGCAGGAAGCGCTGCTGAGCTTAGTGTGAATTTGTCTGGGTGAAGACTTGCCAGCGTGGGACAAAGGGAGAGGTGACTCAGCAGTGGATGGAGTGACTTCTCCAGTCATCCAACCCCGGCTGGACGACCGGCGAGTGGAGGAAAGAGCCCCGCGGGCCCTGCCTGCCAGCACACAGGAGCAGCGTAACCCGCTGCTATGAGAACAACGAGAGACAAGAGGCTCGCGTTACGTCCCTGACTCATCACAGTGAACCTGATCTCACGGAAACCACACAGTGTCACTGTCAGGTGAAAACTTTGTGAGTCCGATTTGGACGACTTCCCTGTAACTTGGATGAAAGGATTTCATGCTCCTCTATACATCAGATCGGCAATTAGGCCCCACTCCCTTTTAAGGGGAAAACACAACAAGCCTCCGACTTCCTGGTAAAATAGCACTAACAAAAAAAGTATAGAAAAATAACAGAATCAATCTTGCTTATTAATGACCCCAAAACACCATGACATGACAATATATTATAACCTGTCTGGCCATAGAATGGCCAAGATACATCGGAAATATGACTTTGACCAATCTAAAATCATGTGACTCACATATTTACGTGACAGCCCCGAGCCAAGGAGCCTACGACGACGCTGGGCTCCACTACAACAGCATTTAGTGTCGGAAGACTAAATTTGCAACAGGCGGACACCGGAACTAGGTCCGCGTTTTGAACAGGAAACAGTGTTGGGGGGTAACTCATTACAAAAGTAACATATTACATGTAATATATTACTTTTAGCAGTGACTCAGTAATATAACTTATTATTACTTATAACCGGATGTTATGTTTATAATTTGGTGTGATAGTGTCTTGTAATCCCATGTGGGATGGGCCAGAAATGGCATGACACGGAAATAAAAAACTAACTATACTAACTAACTATAACTATAGGATTCCAATGATTTTATGCAAATAACCACTATAGATGACAATAACAAAGGAAAAGAATAACATTTAGAATTTTGGATTGTTTACACTGACTTCAAGGCGGTTGAAATGATTTTTTTGGGATGGTTCCGGGGCGGCGATGTCAAAAGGAAAGAGTTACTCTGCACAGAAAGTAATATTGTAAAGTAACTTATTACTTTCAAATGAAAGTAACTAGTAATATGTAGTATAATTTGAAAGTAACTTGCCCAACACTGGTCGTGACACAATGGGTCAAGTGGGCGGGGCTACATAAGGCTTTCAACACCCATGGCGGTCAAGCTGAAAACAAGGTTGGCTTTTGTACTTCCTGAAAAGTTGACTTTTGGGAGATCCAAGATTTTCAGTGATATATAAGAATAACTGTATATTTTAACCTACACGGAGGAAATGTATGTCACTATGACAAAAATGTTTTCCACATGCATTAACATGCATGGTGGTATAATACATTTGACTTTCTTATGTATCTTACACATGTACATGTAGTCTGACTGGTCGGGTCTTATATAGCGAAATACTGTATTTATATTTATTATGTATGGGTTCTACGGATGCACGATATTGGATTTTTTTGCCGGTCCGATATGCAGATATTTTCCAACTCTTTTGGCTGATGCTCATACCGATATATGTGCTAATTTTTCCCTCCTAATTTCAGAGAACATCAAGTCTCTCCTGTAGTGGAATGAACACATTCTTATGCTTATTCTTATTGTTTGCGAGCATTTGTCAAGATACGAACATTTGGGCGTAATTAAAGCTTAATTTTATCGACCTGTCATTCTCCAAGCAGCTGACGTGCAGTATGGATCAAAGCCAGCAGGGGTAAGAAACCCAAAAGAGGAACAGGTGAGTTGCTGTTGCAGAGCAGGCAGAGAATGAGTGAGTTTTTGGGCCAGAACAGCAGAGAGAACATACTGTACTGTACCGGAGAGCGGCTCTGCATCCACATGTGGGATGTTCACATCTGGAAAGAGTGATCTGCACAGTCATCCAGCAGCCCTCCGCTATGAGGGGGGAGAGTCTGTCAGAGTGTGTATTGAGCATGTGTACATGGGAAATGCAGTCGAGTGTGTGTGGGTAGGCAGAGAAAGAGAGACAGAGAGAATTTGAATTAATCAGAGCAATTAATTAATTGAACTTCTATTACACCTAATTTGTCCTTTCTATGTCCAGCCTGCACGGATCGTTCATTTTCTAGGAGTCATTATGTGAGAGTGTCTGCTTGACTTGTTCTTTTGTTGTCTTTGTGAAGAAACACTGTACACAGACATACAGTGACAGCATCTCTGATGCTTCATTAAAACACAAACAGTCATAGTGAGTGACATAGTAACAAGTGGAAATTACATTGTGTACATCATCATGATTCAAATTGCCTAAAGGCGCCGCTTAGACATGATCCACGGTAAAACCGCGTTTTCTGTCCCGTTGTTTTCCTATGGAGGAGAGCAGCGCTTCTCAAATAGGCGGCAGCGCAGCGCTACCCTTTGCATCGCGCAGCGCTACCCTTTGCATCATGCAGCGCTACCCTTTGCATCGCGCAGCGCTACCCTTTGCATCGCGCAGCGCTACCCTTTGCATCGCGCAGCGCTACCCTTTGCCACTTTGCTCTGCACTCAAAGTTCTAAATATCTCAACCCTGACCTTTCATGAGCGCAACCAATCAGAGGAGAAGAATCAGGGAGATGCACATTTGCGCTCCGCTCACCAGATCGCTCTCGACCTCGCGGTGAGAAAAGTGCATACCTCTCTTATCGTGTGAAGGCGCCTTAAGTGGGCGGACGGTGGTTAGTCACGATTTTGCGGGCTGTCTGCTTGTGACATCATCAGTGATGTCATGGGGATTGTGATGTCACTCGAGCAATTGTGATGTCATCGGTGATGTCACTCACTCGAGCAATTGTAATGTCATCGGTGATGTCACTCGAGCAATTGTGATGTCATCATCAGTGATGTCATAAATCCTTCCTGGCTGGGGTGTGGGGGAAGATGCAAGGCAAGCAAGCCGCTGCTTGCGTACCATAATTTCCCTCCAAGAATCATAGTTTTTGACCCTCAGGTACGATAATTCAACATTTCCCACCTGGCAACACTGATACTGCCTTCTGTTTGAGACACAGCATACAAGTCAGTGTGGTACAGAGACACATCTGAAGGAATGGCTGTTCAAGCAGGGCATGGTGACAGGCGGCTCCCTGATGCCGTCTGTGTAGGAGACCTGGACGAACTGAGGAGCCTGCTGCAGGAAGACCACTTCAGAAGGCAGATCAATGAGCTGTGTCTTTTTATTTTTTATGGGTGGTCGACCCCTCTGGGGCACGCAGCCTGGGCGGGTCATGCTGCATGTGTGGACTACCTGATCACACAGGGAGCACAGGTAGACCGAGCTGACCCGTATAACTACACGCCTCTCTCCGATGCCGCGCACTGCGGTCACCTGGACTGTGTCCGGATCCTCCTGGAAGCCGGGGCCGACCCCAACAGAAGCATACGTGGCTCACGCACCCCTCTCTACAGCAGTGCTAAACGCAACCACCTGGACTGCTTCCGCCTGCTGCTCCAGGCCGCTGGCGTTCTGACCCGTGACGTGGCTTCTCGCTTGCTGGAGGTGGTGCCGCATAACAGGTGCAACGTGGCCTTCGTCCAGCTGCTGCTGGACCACGGCGCTGACCCGGCCCTGGTGACCACAGAGCAGGCACAGCTGGAGGAGAGGGCGGATCCCAACGCTCTCGGGGTCTTTCTGGAGGCCCAGAGATGTCCTCGCAGTCTGGCCCACGTGTGTCGGATCCGGATCCGCCAAGTACTGGGCACACATCGCCTGAACCAAGTCCACTCCCTACCACTAACACAAGTGATGAAGGACTTCGTGCTCCACCAAAACTGATTTGAAGCTTGAAGTTTATTTATTTTAACTCATTGAGTGCCAGCCACTTTTGGAGAACGGACGCTCCCAGTGCCAGAGTTTCAGAGCGTTTTCAGTGATTTCTCGAGGCCCACAGAATATTGTGTGATATTACTATGTAAACACTGAACACACACAAAGAACGATGAGACTCTATTCTATCATCTGCAAAAAAAAGTTTATTGATCCCATTTTCCGTTCTTTAGTTATGAGCCGGAGAAGATAGCTTGATTCATCCAAAAACAGTAATTTTTTCCTAGAAGCTGAGATAATTGGCCTTTTGTGAAATTAAACATTTCAAGCACATCACTGACTCTGAAGCTAATCTTTTCTAATGTAGTCACACCTCAAAAATAATTTCCTTCAATAAAACAGTTTAGGCCAGGGAATTTTGTTTGGCAGAATAATATTTTTAGCTACAACCAGCAGCGCTGGCCCCTGCGTGCGCTGCTGGTTGCAGCTTCTTGCTGGTCTTGATTTGCTGCTGGTGGGCATCGGATATTCTGGCTTGCGTTTGTCAATCCTGTCCTGCTGCCTGGGTCTGTCTGGCCGTTGCGTGCTGCTCTGCGTGCCCCCCCCCCCCCCCCCCCGCCCCGCCTCGCCTCGCCTGCACACTCCTCCTCCTGTCTGTGGTGGCTCTCTGCTGAGTTTGCTGTGCGCACAGTGAAGGGTGCGCAACATCCCGTTTTTTTACAGCGTTCCGCGTGTGTTTGTCACCGGCAACGATGCTTCCAGTTGAGAATAATAACAACTCCACGGTGTGGATGTGCGGATGTGCTGTCGCAACCGACACGGAGCGGCTCAATTGTGGGAGCAGATTGGCTGCTGCAGGCACAGCTGCAGTAACGTGCTTCAGCATATCGATGCATACGGATGCGATGCGATTTCCGTTTCCATAACGACTTCTTCTTTGTTTTTTCCTTGCCTTTCTGTTATGTGGAGAGCACTGTCGCCACCTAAGGGTTCTGTAAAATAGGTTATAGACCTCCAATAGCTACTATAGTTGTACAGGAGCTGCGGAAGGCTTTGATCGACGTCCCACCGTCAAAAAACGCATTGGACGTCGAAGGACGTCCGTGGCACTCTACGTCACTATTTAATTGGACGTCGAAGGACGTCCATGGCACTCAATGAGTTAATTTCCTAGATTTAGTTCTTCAGTGACTGTGTTTCAAACAAATCCAGGACCAGAGATTATATACCATCAGCTACACCACCTGTAGCCAATCCAACTACTTGGAGAGCGTTATTTGGAGTGTGTCCGAGTGAGTCCCCACCCCAGAAATTCTGTTGATCTTAATATGACGTGAGGTTCAGTTAGCTTTGCACAGCAACAGCCAGGAGAAATACGTTTTACTTTGATACTTGATTACATTTCAGAGCCTTGTAATGTTTTACTTTTACTTGATTAAACAAGTTGAATCAGTACTTCTACTTCTTTTACCAGAGTATTTATTTAGACAAGTCACTGTACTTCTACTTAACCCATTGATACCTGATGCAGCATTTGTGTGTGTATCCCTTTAACGCGGTTCGCGGTCTTAAAGGGATACGCACACAAATGAGGGATATACACGCAAATGTTGCATCAGGTATCAATGGGTTAAAAGCAGTGGGCAGCCACAGTGCATCGCCTCTATTAAGGGTTTTGACAGGACGAGTTTCTGATACCTAACATTCCTAACTTGCATGTCTTTTGAATATTATATTCAAAACAGCACAAAGGTAATTCTATATTATAGAATTACCTTTGGGCTGTTACAAACAAAAGGCTAAAAACAGCTGGTCCCCTATCTTCCGCGCTGTCTTCCGCGCTGTCTCCACCCCTCCCCTTTGGAATTGGCCACAAATTGACTACTGCTGATACCAATACTAGTATTTTTGGATTGACTGTGCAGAACTGAAGTCAATGGGGAACTGGTTTTCTCTCAGGTTGTGCTGGCAACCTCCCTGTGTGTAATATGCAAGCCATTTACACCTGGTTTTTAAATGTGACCTGTATCCGGATAAGTTATCTGGATAATGGCGGCGTTTAAAAAACCCAGTGTAAATGGGGTGTAAAAGATCTGGACACAATGTGAGCCAGGCTACCCCCAGATGTGGTCAGGAAGATCTGACCACATCCGGATCACGATGCGTTTACACCTTGCATTAGCATGTGTTTTTCCTTATCCAGGTAACATCCAGATCACTTATCCGGATACACGTCACATTTAAAAACCAGCTGTAAATGGGGTACATCAAATTCCACCAGTGTACCTAGAGATGATGTCACAGAATTTTCATTTTTAGGTGAACTGTTCCTTTAAGGCAGGGTTGGGCAATTTATTTTCCTGGGGGGGCCACATGAGAAAACTGTATTGTCACCGGGGGGGATGGGGGGCACTTTTTTTCTTTATCATGCAGTAACCTCTAATTGTATCACTCGATTAAGTTGTAGAAAACATACCGTGCACTTATTCAGGAAGACGCACACTCACGACACACACGTTTTCAAAATAAAAAGCCAATTTAGGTCATCTCATTAGATTTGTCTAGCTTCGTAAGTAAAATGGTGTGGTTTGTCTTAGACCTCCCGGGCCAGACAGAACCATCATCCGGGCCGCATCTGCCCCCCCCCCCCCCGGGGCCGCATAATGCCCAGGTCTGCTTTAAGGCCTCCATTGGGAGACCATGGAGCGTACCATAATCTGACTGTGCTGCTGATTGAACAAGTCCCAACACGAGCTCCTCACCCCTCCTCACCCCACAGACCCTCAGGATACAAAGGCAAACAACAGACTCGATGACAGATCTTCTCCCACTCCTCCTCCCCTCTCCCCATCTCAGCATGCTCTCTCCTGCTGTCACTGTTACTACTTTTTCCATTCATGCATCTCTGTGCTTAAATGGTTCCAGTGTTGTCATAATCCTCAGATGCCTTTCTGCTTACATGCTGCTCATGTGCCTTGTGCAGCCAGAGGCCAAAGAAGTCCTCTCGTCTCTCTGATCCTCTCGCCCTTCCATCCACCTGCAATCCAGGTACAGTACACTGTCATGATCACTTTGTGGGAATAGATGCGACGTTAGAAAAACAAATAGAGTCCGCACACTGGATTTTAAAGGCTCCTGGTCAATTTATTTACATTTCGATCCCAAGGATCTTCGGCAGAATGAAAGCAGGAAGGAGGAGGAACACTCATATACAGTAGAGGACTCAATCCCATTGGTGGAGAGAACAGAGGGCAGGTGAAAACAGAAAACACTGATGCCAATCAAGAGACAGATAGACCAATTAGTGTAAACATTATGTGTCTAAATATAAGTATTGAGTGCTTAGACACATAATGTTTACACTAATTGGTCTATCTGTCTCTTGATTGGCATCAGTGTTTTCACCTGCCCTCTGTTCTCTCCACCAATGGGATTGAGTCCTCTACTGTATATGAGTGTTCCTCCTCCTTCCTGCTTTCATTCTGACGAAGATCCTTGGGATCGAAACGTAAATAAATTGACCAGGAGCCTTTAAAATCCAGTGTGCGGACTCTATTTGTTTTTCTAATTATTATTCATTTGTCCAGCACCTGACTTTTCGTAGATGTGCATGCTCTCCTGTTTTTTCAATAGATGCGACGTTGCCATATTTATACATGTCGCAAATCAATCAGTGGATAAACGGTGACCTGTCCTGCGGTTTGTGATCATCATCATCATCATCATCATCATCATTCTGTGATGTTATGTGTTACTATACTGTCTGTCCTGTTTTTCCAACATCAGGGACCATGTTGGAAAATGAGGGCTCTCACTTTTACATGTTATCCCTTGGATTGTTATCATCTTCCATATCCATGAATAAATGCAATCAATCAATCAATCAATCAATCAATCAATCAATCAATCAATCATCAGAAGGCAAACAGCCACCGATATGAACCACTTACTATGATACTGTGATACTTGATCTCATAAAGATTTATGTAAGCCTAAAAAGGTGGTAAACTTTATGCTGCCTGGTCTAAACTACCTCAGGTTGTTCCTCAGGTTGTTCAACAACCTACATAGATCACTTCAACAATGCTTTTTTTTTTTTTATATAGAACAATATACGAACAAGACAAACAGGCTCAGACACAGGAAAAGAAAGGGGGAAAAACATACATGCATAATTGACATTCAACAATACAACATAGTGCTATCAGCCATCTCTCCATCTGTAGAACAGAAAGATCATGGCCACTTCAACAATGCTTTGACTGATTTCCTAAGTCACACTTTCATGTGACATCATGCAAAGTCAAAAACATGCAAAGCTGAAAACAGTTGCTCACTTGAATGAGTCAACTCTTGAGGTCTTATCAGAAATGAACTGTACTAAAACAGTGAAAATCTGTTCCCATGGCCAATGGTTTTCTCTATGCAAACATAACTACCACTAAAGATGGGACACTATTGACACTATTGAAATCCAATGCATCGCAATTGAGAAAAATGTGACAAATATGAAAAATGTGACATCATGGGAAATAATATGAATAAAGGTGGTTTATACATTGAGTTCAGTTGAGTTACTTAGGCTAATTACCCCCATGCAACCCTGAATATAAGTAGCCCACCTGGAGTGTACATTTGGATGCCCTCCATGACCCCATGCTCGCTTCAAGCCTTTCTGTGGTGGGTACATGCATTGTGGTGCATTCATTGGCCCTCCAGGAGGTCCCACAGCAAAACGGATAGCTTGTCAATCAACTCCACGGCTGTTATCTCCCTGCTTACCGGGTAGACAGTTTGCACAAATCTAGTCCCATGGTCAAATGTCCCCCGTAACCATTTGGGTGCTAAAGAGCACCTTTATAACGGTTTATAACGGCACTAGCCTAACCATTTGCGTCATATAGCAAACCTTCCTTTTGGTTTAAGTTCACTGTGTAAAACGATTCAGAGGTCAAACATAAACAACAACTCATTACCATACTGGATCTGGTCAAATTGCGGGGGGTCTATTCGTTTGGGGAACCCGTTTTAGAAGCCCGGGGAAGCTCCAGTAGGCCACCAAACAAACCACAACTTATGTACAATTATTTATCCCGCGAAGTCTTTCGCCATTTCCATTAAGCTAACGTTAATAACTACGAAGTCTGTGGGGGTAGTTTTTTTCTGTTTTGTTTTGGGGGAAGTTAATTGGTATTCCCTCGCCGTAGGGGCTCACTGCGGTCCGCTGCTTCTCGGTCCCACATCAGAAACCCGACCCGAGTCCCCCAAGGAGGAGGAGGAGAAGAGGGAGACAACATGCATAGTACCGCTCCTGCCTGGCCGAATATCTCAAGTCCTCCTAAACAAAATGTTTAGCCACCTTACCTTCCGTCCGTCCGTGTTGCCTGGGCGACGGCCGCGGCAGCCAGCGGTGCTCTGTGTCCGGCGGGACAGCTCACGGTGAACGGTCCTCCTCCCCTCTGCTCTCACGGTGCTCGGCCAGCCGCTGCCTGCCTGCCTGTGTGTGTCGGTGTGTGTGTGTGTGTGTGTGTGTGTGTGTGTGTGTGTGTGTGTCTCTCTCTCTCTCTCTCCCACTGTCCGGCTGACTGTGCTGTGTTACAAAGCCAGCCGGGGGGAGGTTTGAGACGTGGCCAGTGGGTCTCTCCCTCCTGGCTGGCAGTGGGATGGGCGAGAGAGAGGGGGGAGGGAGACACACGCACGCACGCACACACACACACACACACACACACCGACACCCACCACACACACACAAACAACACACACACACACACACACACACAAACAACACACACACACACACACACACACACACACACACACACACACACACACACACACACACACACACACACACACACACACACACTTTTTCTCCTTCAAGCCCAATTAATGTATTTGCATTAATATTGTTGATATATAGTTAATATTGTTGGTTGTTTTTGAACTATAAAGAGAGGGAGAGTAAGGGGAAGGATCACACTGCCTTGCTGTGTCTCTGTGGCATCCGATAAGTGATCTATGGAGAAGTGGGCAGCCTGACAAATAAAGACAATACAGATTCCTCCCCCTGGGACAGAGTGGTGTCGCAAATTATATACCGTCTCGATGTCACTGATGATGGAGTTGGCCCCATATAGCCCCATAACCCAGGTCAGATTTAATATATTTTTTAATATACTATCACTCTCTTGGGCATTCTGTTATTGTGATACACTATGGGATTACATTATAATACAATTAAACTATTCCTCATTTTAAGGGGCCCAATATGTTATTTCCATTTTAGGGAACTTCATAGTTCATATAGTTCCCTAAAATGGAAATAACATACAGATAGGCTACATATAACATAAGATATGTATAACAACATAGCCTACATAACATTGAACTTCATAGTTCCCTAAAATAGAAATGACATACAGGAAATCTAAATCGGGGAATTTAAGATTATTTTTGAATGACGACCTATTGGTACTCTTTCAGTACAGTGACACCGTTGTCTAGATCAGAATGATTTTATTCTGACATGTTTACACATACAAGGAAATGGACTTGGTGTCGTTTCATTTCCTTGTTCCTTTTAGATGACACATGGTTATGTATGAAAGAAAGGAGTAGAATGGACCCCTCAGTTCATCCCCCCATCAGGCCTGGTGAATGAATGGAGGAAGAAAACAATTGATCACAAGATTCATCCCGGAGAAGAAGAAGAATGCACACTGGGAAAGGATGCAGCTGGTTCCTGTATGAGCCGGACTCATATCCTGCCTGCACCACTGAAGCTGTGGTCAGTGGCAACAGGAGGGAGGAGGGGAGGGGAGGGGAGAGGAGTGGGTGCTGGGTGACTTTGCCCCAGGCAGGGTGCTGCTGATGTGGGATCAGTTCCGTAACACCTGCGGTGACGTGACGGTGAGGTGTAAGAGCCGGGGAGCTGATGGTAAGCTGGTGCTTTGACACCCTCGGGAGGAACTTACACCCATGTGACAGGCCTAGTGCTCACTCTACCATCCCCGGTCCAATTTGCATTCCCCATGTTTGCTCCCTGAGGCGAGGATAAACAAATTCAATACTCTTCTCATCACAATATTTCATGCTTTCGTGAGAAACCGATTTCCCCATTTTGGGGTTGCGATGCGTTTTTCCTGGAACAGAATGAATAGATCTCTCTTTGCTTTTACTCGCCAGTCGAAAAACCCATTACACTCACCTTGGTAGTTAACACAGGATTGTTTTGTACTTATTCAACTGCCTTCGCACTGCTTTCTGCCCTTCACTCCACTGCTTATGACCAAAATGTCATCGAGCAGCTGCACTTTAAAGTTTAGGGTCTCTTTCTGCCAAATGGTTGAAATGTAAAATGCAAATGTGACTTTTAGAGTCAATTAAGAATTTTAAATTATAAGGTACTACAGTGAAGCAGAGTCGAGCAGACAGGGTGTGACCGTTACAGAGCAGTCTGGCTGGACCCGACCCGGCTGACTGAATGGTTTAAATGAGCTAATGCACTGGTGCTGGTCCAGAACTGGAGAAGACAGAATTTGTGTGCCATCCTACGGCTGGAAGAGGTCAAACACGTTCTATACACACACACACACACACACACTAGAGTATAGAAATTGTATACGGATAGTTAGACAGGCAGACAAACAACTATAGACATGTACACAAACAGACAGAAGGCTCTCTTGGGACACAGCGAGTCAGAGCAAAATGAAAACAAAAAAGGATTCTCCTTCCCCAAACAAACCCCTCAACAATTCCTCATGACGGCCTGATGCGTTACAGGCTGTCATGCATGTATCATGTGTACGCTTTGACATACGGCCAGGTTCTCTTCCCAGGACTTAACAAATGAGGTGGTCGTGGTGAGGAAGTCCCTACTGAAAAACACTTCATAACTTACCCTCAAACACAGAACCTGTCAACAAGTCAGTCAATGGCCTTGAGCAAGGCTCTTAACCCCAACCGCTGCTCAGAGGAGCTGATCAGTGGCCAGCAGATCAGACTGTGGTTGTACTGGTCAGCTTCCAGGTATTAATGTGTGTGTGAATGTGAACAGGCAGGGAGCTCCTGAAAAAGACAGCCTTGCTCTCAGTGAGACTCCCCCTGTATAAATACAAGTTAAACAATAAAAAATAAATGGGGTGTCCGTTTTTATGGCCAGGTATGCTATGGATGCCGATGAGCATCTTAGATGAGGTTAGGGGTAACTGTAATCAGTCACATATTAACAAGGACTTAAGGATGACTGAGCATGTACAGTACAAATGTCCTCAACAGGGTACTTTTCCATAACTGCAATGAAATACGCAAATGGAATCTTGCCAGTCCTGTGCTGACATTCAAATGTGTCTCTTTACAGTATCAAAGTACTCAGGAAGGTTTCAAAGATCAAAGTAAAGGGAACATGTAAAAGAACTAGAAGAACGAAGCAGAAAATGATGTACAAATGTATAAAAATGTATTCATCGTAACCTAAAGCTATGTACATTACAAAAGAGTATAGGTGGGGGGGGGGGGGGGGGGGGGGACATTGACACGGTCACAATCTGTCACAATCAAAGATGCAAATAATCTAAATTCAGAAATGTTTTTTCTATAAAAGAGCCAGGTGCAGAACAGGCTGAAGGAAGTGTACTTTTGAGGGCAAAGAATAGTGCGGCCGGCCTCTCTACTGGAGGGTCTGGGTGAATACCTGTCCTTGAAAATGTAAGGTCACACATGTATGTATCTGTGTGTTATATCAGTAACCAATGTGAATGTGAATGAGGGCTAAGCTCAAGTCTGGGCCTCCCGCCGGACAAAGCTTGTAAAAAGGTGGCCCCCCTCACTCAATTCCTGGAAGCCTATTGGATCAGATCATGATTATGTTATTTGATCCTATAGCCTGATATTGCTGTTTGACTTCAGACTACACCAAATACATAGAAAACTGTCTGATGGCATTCATTCATTTCTGACTCGGGGAAGTTGAGAAAACCAGTAAAATTCCCCCGAAACTACTGTATCTCTGAACTATCTTTAACCAAATCACACACATTTAGGCTATTCTATGTGATATGCTTTTGATAAGTAATTGATCTGATCTACTGAGGACACAGATGATTTTGGTGTGTTCTCATCGCTTAACAGGGAAGTTGATTGCTTTTATTATCTTATCTGTCCTTATCTTGTCTGTCCTTATCAAATTCAAATTTGTTTTATTGGCATGAATGCCACAACAACAATATTGCCAAAGCATTGTGGATTTATTGCCTAATTAATCAAATAGTGTCCTTATCTGTCTTGTTCTTGTTCCCTCATGACATGAGCAGAAAACTGTTTGGTATGTTGGCTCAAAGTGTCGTACCAGAATAACTGGGAGATAACAGAATATGAGACGATCTCTCCCACCCCTTTTCCTCCTATGTCTTACAACAAAGCAGCCATTAAGCTGGTAGAGCAGTGTGTTGTGCTCGTCTGACCATTGAAATAATGGTTAGACGCTGCAGTGCTCTCGTATACAAGTCAACGCATTGCCTTCCGCCGCATCAGGAGAGGTGTGGCTTTCCCAGTGGGATGGGTATGGTGGGTAGGACCTGGTTCTGGAAAACAAAGGTCTGGATGCGCTTAAAGACCCAGAGGAAGATGAGCAGAACACTGACGTACTGGATCCAGGCAAACTTGATGGTCTCCCAGAACCCGGGGCGATAGGTGGAGGAGGGGCTGTTAAGGCAAAAACCGTGGGGGTAAATGTTGTGGGCATTGACTGTTGTGGGTTAGATCTGTATATGTTGTGGGTTAGATCTGTATACAGTATGTTGTGGGTTAGATCTGTATATGTTGTGGGTTAGATCTGTATATGTTGTGGGTTAGATCTGCATATGTTGTGGGTTAGATCTAGTTTTTATTTTTTTTTATTTTGGTAAATTATAAACTGAGTTAGTAATTTATCTTTTAATGGAGTTGTATTAGTTTTAAATTATGTTCCCACTTGCACTTCTTTGTTACACGTATTTACGTTGTCTGTCTTGTCTCCATGGGGACCACAATGGAAATAAGCCTTCGGGCTTTGTTGTGTTTTTATCCTCGGTGATATGTTGTCTTATGTCCTGTTTTTATCACCAAATAAAGTCAATCAATCAATCAATACAGTATGTTGTGGGTTAGATCTGTATATGTTGTGGGCATTGACTGTATATGTTGTGGGTTAGATCTGTATACTATACAGTATGTTGTGGGTTAGATCTGTATATGTTGTGGGTTAGATCTGTATACAGTATGTTGTTGGTTAGATCTGTATATGTTGTGGGCATTGACTGTATATGTTGTGGGTTAGATCTGTATATGTTGTGGGCATTGACTGTATATGTTGTGGTTTAGATCTGTATATGTTGTGGGTTAGATCTGTATATGTTGTGGGCATTGACTGTATATGTTGTGGGTTAGATCTGTATACTATACAGTATGTTGTGGGTTAGATCTGTATATGTTGTGGGTTAGATCTGTATACAGTATGTTGTTGGTTAGATCTGTATATGTTGTGGGCATTGACTGTATATGTTGTGGGTTAGATCTGTATATGTTGTGGGCATTGACTGTATATGTTGTGGTTTAGATCTGTATATGTTGTGGGTTAGATCTGTATATGTTGGGGGCATTGACTGTATATGTTGTGGGTTAGATCTGTATATGTTGTGGGCATTGACTGTATATGTTGTGGGTTAGATCTGCATGTTATGGGTTAGATCTGTATACAGTATGTTGTTGGTTAGATCTGTATGTTGTGGGTTAGATCTGTATACAGTATGTTGTTGGTTAGATCTGCATGTTGTGGGTTAGATCTGTATACAGTATGTTGTTGGTTAGATCTGTATGTTGTGGGTTAGATCTGTATACAGTATGTTGTTGGTTAGATCTGTATGTTGTGGGTTAGATCTGTATACAGTATGTTGTTGGTTAGATCTGTATGTTGTGGGCATTGACTGTATATGTTGTGGTTTAGATCTGTATATGTTGTGGGTTAGATCTGTATATGTTGTGGGCATTGACTGTATATGTTGTGGGTTAGATCTGTATAAGTTCTGGACATTGACTGTATATGTTGTGGGTCAGATCTGTATATTGTGGGCATAGAGACACTGCGGAGCACGTCATCATTCAGAAACGACGCCCAAAACGGGGGAAAACACAAACTCCCATCCAATCCTGGTGTTCTACTATGTCGCGTGCATGGTCGGGTGTTGCACACAAAGATCATATATAAGGAAGATGAACACTCCAACTAACTTCATTGACAGCAACATCCACATTTTTCTTCTCGCCAATTCTCAATGGCTTCCTTGTTTTCCTCGGGAGTACAAACAAACTTTAACTGGCAATTTTTTACATTTGTTGTCTGCGCAGCCCACCACACATTAACGGCTTTTAGCTACGTTTAATTCAAGGAAAATGACGCTGGTGTGTGGAAGTGAACGGAGCTTTTTCCCCCGTGATGGGCGTGGCCTATTTCATGCAGTGTCTCTATTGGCTGTATATGATGCGAGTTAGATCTGTCTGCATCTTTTTTCAGTCCTGTCATTCGGTCCATCGAGGAAACGTCTGCTTAGTAGCTTCTTAAAGTGCTAGGCGTTGCAAGCTTAGGAAAACGGATACATCTCGATGCAATGTAGATGCTTAATTTTTTAACTATGTAATAATATCACAGTGGAAAACTGTTCTTGTTTGGGTTGATTTTGAACTTGAGCGCCACATCCTGCAGGTCACGCCCATCAAATACTTGCTGGGTAACATTGAGTTGTTGTGTTTTACTCATCAGATGAAGTAGCCTACGGGCGGGAGACTTAAATATCTTCTTTGTTTGATAGACTTCCCACGTGACAAGACGGTGATGTGTGGGGAGGTGGCCAAATTCCACAGCGCCTCCCTGAGGCAGTTGCCTCCCTCAAATACACCGACGTTGAACATATTCAATTCTCCAGACTAACAACTTTGCATAAGACTGTAGCCGCAACATTTCTTCTATCTTCCGACAGCTATCTATTAAAACAGCTTCATTTTGAACTGATATCAGAAAGATTTATAGGTCCCTGATTTCACCAAAAACAATGCAGGTATAGCAGCTATCCTACAGCCACCATCTCAACTTTCACTGGGTTTTCCCTGTTGGCCGCAGGCTGTCGTATTACCGTCTATTCAATGTCTAAATGTTCGCCATCGTTATTAATGCCACCAATTCATGTGCCAGATTAACAATATCAAGTGTAAGGACAAGCACCATATTGAATTGCAGGACAAAGACTGTGGGAAATGTTGAGGAGCGCATTTAAAGCGTAGTTTTTCCTTAGACAATATTATTCATTTATTCACAATGAACAAAGCTTATTTATCTATCCGTGTATCTAGCAATCGACTTATTTATTCACGTATTCATTCATGTGCTTGTTTGAAGACACTAGTCATTTTAAAGGTATGACAGGCTCAGGCATAATTCAGTATGGTGGTGATTCTGGAGGTTTTTGATGCTCTTGTTGTTGTAGAAATGTCACTTTATATACAGAAATAGTCCATTAAGCATCAGACCTGCTTTCCCCACTCCTCCTAACGCCTAAAATAACACAAAGACTGTGTTCAGATAATGGCCAGGTGATGGAAGACAGTTGCGATACTTACTGACAGCAGTCTAACAAATAATCCGGTTTCTAATTTTGAAAGATCTTAGTTTGAGATGAAATCTTCAACGCACGCACACGCTCCACACGCTTACTGTGTATACTGTACATCAAAGGATATCTAATGACCTCCATAGGGTAGCGGAGCTCCACGTTGAGCTGGAAGGGCGAGCCGGCCGCTCGTCCCACGGTCCAGACTGGGCTGGGACAGGACAGAACTGTGGTCACTGTGGGAGGGAAGAAGAGGGAGATGAGTGACAACATTAAGGGAGTAGGGTGAGGTGTCTGCTGTTTGGGCGGACCAAGGCCATGTTCACATTACAGGCAAATCTGATTTGCTGATAAAGTCATTAATCCTCATTCTCTTGATTGGTTTCCCAAATCTGATTTGGGAGTGTGTCCGCACTGCCACAAATCTGATTCTCAAGTCGGATCTGTGTGTCCAGACCTAAACAGTCTATCTGCATGGGTTGCTATGGTAACGACGTGGGCGTCAGTAAATACGTACTTTGGTGACGTGGTTTTCCTGCGCAGAAGCATTTGATCATGAGTTGCGAGTAACGTTCAAATCAGATTTGGTGGATCTGCGCGTCCGCACTCAAGTCACATCAGTCGAAAGCAGATTGGAAACTACCTCCATATTATGTGGTTTGGGACAAGTGACACAAATCAGACTTGGAGCATCCAGACTCATAAAACCAATCTGGATAAAGTCATTAATAGGTCACTAAAGTTCACAAATCAGATTTGGCCTCCTAGTCTGAAAATGGCCTAAGAGACGAACCATGTGCATACAACGCCGCGGGTTCAAATCCACTAGGTGGCTGTTGGTTCATTTCTATGGTAATTTTTCAGGCTGTAGTTCTGTGGTGTTTACCATCCTGTTCAAATGTCAATGAGCTTTGGACTTGTTGTGACCACTTTTCCTCTTTGCTGATACAGTTTGTCTGGCATAAGTTGTCATACGTTCCCGGACGTTTCCCCCTTGCAGCAGCTTAAAGTTTGCCTTGAAAACTCATAGTCCGCAACGGTAATAATAAGACAGAAAACCATTAAACTAAACCTAAAATGAGCTATACAACTGTCGTGGTGAGCATTACTTGCATTGGACGACCATCAATGTATAGTATGGCGTTTCATTCAATGTTTTGTCAGCCAGGTTATACTCAACTGACAACCGACAGTGCAGATCTTGAACAAACAAAGTCAAAGCAGATGTCAACTTACAGTTTCTGTCCTGGTAGGCGCCGATGATGTTGACCAGATCGTACGCACTGGCAAAGGGGCTGGAGCCGTCAATCACTGACACCTGAGCCGCAGAGAGAGAAAAATAACATTTCCTTTAGAAATATTATCATCATCAATGCATTGTGATCAAAGGTGTTGTTGTAGAATGGAATAAAACAGCATCAATCTTTTTGATCTCAAGTGGTTTTCTTCAAGTGGTTCACTGTTTACCTTTTGGCTGTTTTATTCCATTCAAGATTCAAGATTCAAGATTCAAGATCCAAGATTTTTATTGTCACTCCATGGTACAAGTATCACGTGTGAAATTCTTGTGCTGAGGACTCCGTTTACAACATAGTACAAATGTGACAGGGCATATGAGTGCAAAAACAACAAGAGACACAACAAGTGTCTCATTCTCCTATTATTTCATTCTACTAGTATTATACACAAATATTTACATTTGTCACTAGCATGACTGAGGGCTAAATAACATGGGCATTTGCTTGGTTGTGCACCGCACCGGTGATATAACTGAACACTTACGGTAGTTAGTTATCCTTTATTTATCCCCTTGGGGAAATTCATTCTCTGCATTTGACCCATCCTCTACTAGGAACCTTCCTAGAACTAGGAGCAGTGGGTGCCCGGGGACCAACTCCAGTTCTTTTGCCATTGCCTTGGTCAGGGGCACTGACAGGAGCATTAACCCTAACATACATCATGTCTTTGATGGTGGGAGGAAACCCACATGCAAACTCCACACAGAAAGGACCTGGGATGGACCGGGGTTCGATCCCGGGACCTTCTCGCTGTGAGGCAACAGTGCTAACTACTGAGCCGTCCAAAGCAGTGAACGCAGATTAGTGACAAGTTATTTTAAACCTATGACATTTGCTTTATCCCATACACCTAGTGTTTAGGTAAGAGGTTTGGGGGACGGGGGGTGTAACATGAATGTGAAGACAAATGGTCAAAATCTTCCTCAAACACCAGAATGTGTGTATAGACACATACGGTATATAGATCTATATATAGATCTATATATGAGTGTATAGACATACATGCATTCATTGATTTTCTCTACCCACTTATTCCTTTGAGTCAGGGGGTGCTGGAGGCTATCCCAACATACATTGAGTGAAACACTGAACAGTCCATCAGATAAACAGGCACTCACATTGAAACCTATGGGCAATTTAGAGTCTCCAACACAGAGAGAGAGCATGCAAAAATCCACATGTATTGGAATGTAAAAGAGAAAAAGAGAGAGTGGCGCTGCTGTCTCACATTGTAAACGTTGTAGAGTCCGCGGTGAGGCAGGGGGGTCCTCTGCTGCAGCCTCAGGTCTCCGCTGATGAACAGCTGGGCACCGGGCACAGAGGACGAGTGCTGCACGTAGGCCAGGCTCTGCATCACCACCGTGGACATCCTCTGGAGAATGGTGGAAGGACAGAAGCTGCATCTGTGGCCTATATACAGTATAGCAGTGCTTAGGGAGTCTGGGTAGTGCAGCAGAAAATACATACAAAGAGCTGGTAGCTGAAGGTGAGCAGCAGCTGGATGCCGTACAGCTGTTCCTCGGGCTTCAGAGGGAGCTGCAGTCGGAAAATGAGGCGGTCTAACTTCCCGTCCTGGTTCTGGTCTTCCTCTCTCACCTGTGGAGCACATCGCCATCAAGGAAACAGTGTAATTTGTCAACCTGTTAGCTAGTTGATCAAATCAGCACAGAGGTATACTGTAGGTGGCTGGTTAGCCTCGAGTTAGTGCGGTATGTATACACTTCTGTAGAAGCCAATAGAATCCATTCTTACAGAGACAGCGGGGATCCGGAGGTTGGCCCCCTGCATGTTGTTAAAATGTGGAAAAGTGCTCCAGGCAACATAGTCTCCCTTGGTGCTGGTCGCTGCGACCAGGAGTGTCTGGTACTGGAACCTCACCACAGGCTGCTCCTCATAGGTGCTCCTCTTTATCCAGAAACCTAAAATAGAATGAATCCCTTTAAACAGCGAGCAAGGTTCTCTGGTGCTCTAAACAGTAGCGTTTCTATATGGCATGCAATGTTATTTAGCCTATGTTGTATGTATTCAACTGCAATGGCAACAGCAGCAGCGGCCACACAACAAGTTTGACATGATGTACCTTGGCTCCTGTAAGCGACCAGCAGAGGTGGGATGTATGTCAGGCACAAAACCGCCCCCAGAAACAGAGTGGCTTTCGTGCAAACACTTGTTTTGTACCGAATCAAAGCCGGGTGAGAATAGACGTCATAGAAAGCCATAACAAAACAGACTTGGGGTAGAAAAGGATGCTTTTGGTCCTTCCTAGTCAGTCAGCTAGGAAGCAAGCTAGCATGGATGCTAACTGAGTCCTTGTCACCACCGGTAGCGACGCGTGGTCACAGTCACACACTACAGAGTGAAGAAATACGAGCTAACTCGGACGGAGTAACCGCCATCTATTAGCGTGGGAAAATATCGCGTATGAGAGGCTAATTAAGACAACAAAGGTGTTTGTTATGCTAGTTACGTTAGCTAGTTACTGTAGCCGCCATGTTTCGGATACTTCCTGTCTGCTTAGCGTCTCACGGTTACCATGGCTGCCACTGGTATCCTGGCAACGGCATCACCAAGTTTTAAATCTTCAGTATAAAATAAATAAATGATCAGTCAGATCCATTGCAAAGTGAGTAGAACATAAAAAATGCAAAGGAGATAAAGAGGTTTTATTGTACTTTAAAAAAAATGTTTTAGCATCCCAAATTTGACCTGTGGCGTTTAATTTTTAAGCCATTCCAAAAGAGCCTAATTATGAAAGTGACAAGTAAAAGAAAAAAGAGGGGGGGGATACACTTCAAATGTCTTTTAGAATGAAAAAATGTGCCTATATGCCATATATCAGCCGATCAGCATTTTGGTACTTTGTATTGCATCGACAGAATAGAATAGAGGATACTGCACTTCATTGATGTACATTAAAACCAGCGACTGAAATGAGCTGAACTAGAATATTTCCCACAGCACTTGAAGGCAGCATTGCCCCTTTCCCCTGACGTCACCTCACAGCTAGACGGACGGACGGTTCGGGTTGGAAGCTTCTGGGCAGAGAGAGACTGATGCCGTGTTTTGTTTTCATCTTTTTCTATCGGGATTTTGCTCCATTGCATCGACATTAGCCGCTTGCATTCCGAATTTAGCATCACGCCTCCGTGTGGGGATCCAGCAAAAATGAAATGGATGTTTAAAGAGGATCATTCCCTCGGTAAAGCCTGGGATTTTGATTGTTATGAAACAGATGCTCCTGTAGTGTCATGCATCCTCCTAATTTCCTGTAGTTTGCCATGTCATCCCAGGTGCAGACATGCATGCTTGCCTGGGCTGGGCTCCCTGACCGAGGTGCAGACATGCATGCTTGATGCTTGCCTCGGCTCCCTGACTGTCACTGCTGTAAACACCAGTAAGAATGGCTGCTACCATAATGGCTAATACTGCTGTTCCTGCAAGTTAAATGACAGCCGTGTTCCCCCAGAGAATGGGGGGCGCACCTTGCGCTGACAGATCATTGTTAGCAAGCTGGCGTGTAGCCTCGACGCGTGCCGTTCTTTCTTCTATGGACAGAACTGTACACGCCAAACTCTATTAAAAAATGTGGCAATTTAACACTGCCTTGCTTATCGGCAATCGCGCCTATACCTACCTGATAGAACACTACTTTAGGCCTTCACAAATCGCATGCTGCTGGTAAATTCGGCGTACATATATGATCGACCAAGCACTACCTAATTTCAACAAAATGACAACTTTTAGAATTGGTGCACACTGATAGTACCGCCCTCCACTCCACTGTGTATTGATGTCAGAAGATAAAGTTGAAATTGATTTAAAAGAAGTAAACATTAGATCTACTACCATTTGTATTGGATAGGCTACATGCCGAATTGAAGAATTACTCTAAAACAAAGCTTAAAGGTCTACGTCATATTCTACCAGGTATCCACGTAGGCTATTCTGATTATCAAGGCCATATTGAAGACGAGGCTGAAGTTGGCTCCCGATTCGCAGCTCCCGATTGGAATTTTCCAGTCCACCTTAAAAAGTGGAATAACGCCTCTAGATGGCGTGGTTCGACCATTTTCAAGCGAGTTCATGAACTGGAAAACATAGGTATATAGGGGGGATATGTAAAGAGAATACATTATAGAATGAATCCTGCATTTTGTTCGTTTTTAATGTTGCATGCAATTCTTATTGACCTCAAAAAGGTTCTCCTATTGGTGTAAACAGCTGGAAAAAAGAGTTGATTTCACAGCTTTTGCCCATCTAGACTGCATAAAACCACCTCCAACTCACAGACCATTACACATATTCTTTTCAAACCTGGCCTAGATTATAAAGGGGACATTAGACTCTCATTATAGCACAGTGTCTGATTTGTGAAACATATTTCTGATTTGTGAAACTGCTCTAATTGCAGTTTTCAACTGATTTTTACCATCTAGACCGCATCAAACCAGGTCCAGCTCAAAGACCATCACTCTAATTCTTTTCAAACCTGGCCTAGATTATAAAGGGGACATTAGACTCTCATTATAGCACAGTGTCTGATTTGTGAAACATATTTCTGATTTGTGAAACTGCTCTAATTGCAGTTTTCAACTGATTTTTACCATCTAGACCGCATCAAACCAGGTCCAGCTCAAAGACCATCACTCTAATTCTTTTCAAACCTGGCCTAGATTATAAAGGGGACATTAGACTCTCATTATAGCACAGTGTCTGATTTGTGAAACATATTTCTGATTTGTGAAACTGCTCTAATTGCAGTTTTCAACTGATTTTTACCATCTAGACCGCATCAAACCAGGTCCAGCTCAAAGACCATCACTCTAATTCTTTTCAAACCTGGCCTAGATTATAAAGGGGACATTAGACTCTCATTATAGCACAGTGTCTGATTTGTGAAACATATTTCTGATTTGTGAAACTGCTCTAATTGCAGTTTTCAACTGATTTTTACCATCTAGACCGCATCAAACCAGGTCCAGCTCAAAGACCATCACTCTAATTCTTTTCAAACCTGGCCTAGATTATAAAGGGGACATTAGACTCTCATTATAGCACAGTGTCTGATTTGTGAAACATATTTCTGATTTGTGAAACTGCTCTAATTGCAGTTTTCAACTGATTTTTACCATCTAGACCGCATCAAACCAGGTCCAGCTCAAAGACCATCACTCTAATTCTTTTCAAACCTGGCCTAGATTATAAAGGGGACATTAGACTCTCATTATAGCACAGTGTCTGATTTGTGAAACATATTTCTGATTTGTGAAACTGCTCTAATTGCAGTTTTCAACTGATTTTTACCATCTAGACCGCATCAAACCAGGTCCAGCTCAAAGACCATCACTCTAATTCTTTTCAAACCTGGCCTAGATTATAAAGGGGACATTAGACTCTCATTATAGCACAGTGTCTGATTTGTGAAACATATTTCTGATTTGTGAAACTGCTCTAATTGCAGTTTTCAACTGATTTTTACCATCTAGACCGCATCAAACCAGGTCCAGCTCAAAGACCATCAATCTAATTCTTTTCAAACCTGGCCTAGATTATAAAGGGGACATTAGACTCTCATTATAGCACAGTGTCTGATTTGTGAAACATATTTCTGATTTGTGAAACTGCTCTAATTGCAGTTTTCAACTGATTTTTACCATCTAGACCGCATCAAACCAGGTCCAGCTCAAAGACCATCACTCTAATTCTTTTCAAACCTGGCCTAGATTATAAAGGGGACATTAGACTCTCATTATAGCACAGTGTCTGATTTGTGAAACATATTACTGATTTGTGAAACTGCTCTAATTGCAGTTTTCAACTGATTTTTACCATCTAGACCGCATCAAACCAGGTCCAGCTCAAAGACCATCACTCTAATTCTTTTCAAACCTGGCCTAGATTATAAAGGGGACATTAGACTCTCATTATAGCACAGTGTCTGATTTGTGAAACATATTTCTGATTTGTGAAACTGCTCTAATTGCAGTTTTCAACTGATTTTTACCATCTAGACCGCATCAAACCAGGTCCAGCTCAAAGACCATCAATCTAATTCTTTTCAAACCTGGCCTAGATTATAAAGGGGACATTAGACTCTCATTATAGCACAGTGTCTGATTTGTGAAACATATTTCTGATTTGTGAAAATGCTATGATTGCAGTTTTCAGCTGATTTGGAGCATCTAGACCGCATCAAACCAGGTCCAGCTCACAGACCATTACACATATTCTTTTCAAACCTGGCCTAGATTATAAAGGGGACATTAGACTCTCATTATGGTCCACTCTCAGATTTGTGAAACCTTTATCCTATTAGTGAAAAGTGAAATAATGTATGATTTCACTGTATTTTCGCAGTCAGACGACATTAGACCCTAAGACCATTATTACACTTTGATTTTTCAAATATTTTTTTCATTCTCAATCAATGTAATTCTTTCACCCTTTCAAATTTTCTACCAACTTTTATCTCTACTGTCATTGTGTAGTTTTTATTAGCCTATTGTGACTAATACTTCACTGCTACATCATCTTCTTCCACTATACTTACTCCAACGAACAATTTCTACAACTTCCAGAGATTATTTTGTTCTTTTTTATTTCTAAGCAGTGCAACCACTTCTATACTTTGTCAGTATGAGCACGAGAGTTCACCCCGAGTTCACCTGAGATGTATTGTCGTCACCTGGAGGGAAGAGGTTAAGGCTAGGCAGACTCACCTGGGCGAATCCATCTCGTGCAAAGGATGGAGGTGAGTCACAGGCGAGTGTTGTCACTCAACTGGAGGTGATGTCACACAATTGCTAGACTGTGATGTCATCAGGCAGTTGTGATGTCACTCAAGCAATTGTCTTCTTTAGTTGAAATTGGTTAAGTGGTGTCTGTATGTCTGTACTGCTTACTTCAGCACCTCAGTCTGTTTTTTTTTTATTCTTATTGGATGTCATATCTTTGTATCTCATGTGTGATTATGCCTCTTGTAAATGTTAAATTCAAAAGTAAAATGTTAAAAAATAGAAAGTTTCAGATTTGTGAAACCTTGATCCTATTTCTGAAAACTGATAAAAAGGCTTATTTCACTGCGTTTCCTCCATCTAGGCCACATAAGACAGTTCAAAAACCATTAAGCATATTATGTCATTTCTGGACTAGATAACCAATGAGACTCGAGTCAATTAAACAAATTTTCAGATTTGTTAAACCTTCATTCATTTCAACATCAGAACAGAAGTCTGTATTATTGACCCATAATTTGCCTCTGAAAAGTGCTTGAAAAATGCTTGAGGTCATAAAAAAGAGTGGCAACCCTGACAATGCATTTAGTTCCAGGAACAGTGGGCCTTCGATGGGACCCGATGACCTCATTATTTTTCTTTAGTCTCCCTAGACTTTCCAGATAAAAAGTGGGCCAGGGGTTAATGCCATTGGGGAAAATGAATCCACGAAGTTCAGGAGCTTGACGGACTGATGACTGGAGGTGCAGCTGTTCGTCTGAGTGTAGTGGTTTTTGATCTGGACCTGGGTGGGAAAAAAAACAGTGAAATCAACATTTCCTTTTTCAGTTTTCACAAATAGAATAAACGTTTCACAAATCAGCCACTGTGCCATAATGAGAGTCTAATGTCCCCTTTGTAATCAAGGCCAGGTTTGAAAATAATACGTGTAATGGTCTATGAGTTGGACGTGGTTTTGTGTGGTCTAGATGCTCCAAATCAGCTGAAAACTGCAATTATAGCACTTTCACAAATCAGAAATATGTTTCACAAATCAGCCACTGTGCCAGAATGAGAGTCTAATGTCCCCTTTGTAATCTAGGCCAGGTTTGAAAAGAATACGTGTAATGGTCTGTGAGTTGGAGGTGGTTTTATGTGGTCTAGATGCTCCAAATCAGCTGAAAAGTGCAATCATAGCATTTTCACAAATCAGAAATATGTTTCACAAATCAGACACTGTGCTATAATGAGAGTCTAATGTCCCCTTTATAATTTAGGCCAGGTTTGAAAAGAATTAGAGTGATGGTCTGTGAGTTGGACGTGGTTTTGTGTGGTCTAGATGCTCCAAATCAGCTGAAAACTGCAATCATAGCATTTTCACAAATCAGAAATATGTTTCACAAATCAGACACTGTGCTATAATGAGAGTCTAATGTCCCCTTTATAATCTAGGCCAGGGTTGAAAAGAATTAGAGTGATGGTCTGTGAGTTGGACGTGGTTTTGTGTGGTCTAGATGCTCCAAATCAGCTGAAAACTGCAATCATAGCATTTTCACAAATCAGAAATATGTTTCACAAATCAGACACTGTGCTATAATGAGAGTCTAATGTCCCCTTTATAATCTAGGCCAGGTTTGAAAAGAATATGTGTAATGGTCTGTGAGCTGGACCTGGTTTGATGCGGTCTAGATGCTCAAAATCAGCAGAGAACTGCAATTATAGCACTTTCACAAATCAGAAATATGTTTCACAAATCAGACACTGTGCTATAATGAGAGTCTAATGTCCCCTTTATAATCTAGGCCAGGTTTGAAAAGAATTAGAGTGATGGTCTTTGAGCTGGACCTGGTTTGATGCGGTCTAGATGGTAAAAATCAGTTGAAAACTGCAATTAGAGCAGTTTCACAAATCAGAAATATGTTTCACAAATCAGACACTGTGCTATAATGAGAGTCTAATGTCCCCTTTATAATCTAGGCCAGGTTTGAAAAGAATTAGAGTGATGGTCTTTGAGCTGGACCTGGTTTGATGCGGTCTAGATGGTAAAAATCAGTTGAAAACTGCAATTAGAGCAGTTTCACAAATCAGAAATATGTTTCACAAATCAGACACTGTGCTATAATGAGAGTCTAATGTCCCCTTTATAATCTAGGCCAGGTTTGAAAAGAATTAGAGTGATGGTCTTTGAGCTGGACCTGGTTTGATGCGGTCTAGATGGTAAAAATCAGTTGAAAACTGCAATTAGAGCAGTTTCACAAATCAGAAATATGTTTCACAAATCAGACACTGTGCTATAATGAGAGTCTAATGTCCCCTTTATAATCTAGGCCAGGTTTGAAAAGAATTAGAGTGATGGTCTTTGAGCTGGACCTGGTTTGATGCGGTCTAGATGGTAAAAATCAGCTGAAAACTGCAATCATAGCATTTTCACAAATCAGAAATATGTTTCACAAATCAGACACTGTGCTATAATGAGAGTCTAATGTTCCCTTTATAATCTAGGCCAGGTTTGAAAAGAATTAGATTGATGGTCTTTGAGCTGGACCTGGTTTGATGCGGTCTAGATGGTAAAAATCAGTTGAAAACTGCAATTAGAGCAGTTTCACAAATCAGAAATATGTTTCACAAATCAGACACTGTGCTATAATGAGAGTCTAATGTCCCCTTTATAATCTAGGCCAGGTTTGAAAAGAATTAGAGTGATGGTCTTTGAGCTGGACCTGGTTTGATGCGGTCTAGATGGTAAAAATCAGTTGAAAACTGCAATTAGAGCAGTTTCACAAATCAGAAATATGTTTCACAAATCAGACACTGTGCTATAATGAGAGTCTAATGTCCCCTTTATAATCTAGGCCAGGTTTGAAAAGAATTAGAGTGATGGTCTTTGAGCTGGACCTGGTTTGATGCGGTCTAGATGGTAAAAATCAGCTGAAAACTGCAATCATAGCATTTTCACAAATCAGAAATATGTTTCACAAATCAGACACTGTGCTATAATGAGAGTCTAATGTCCCCTTTATAATCTAGGCCAGGTTTGAAAAGAATTAGATTGATGGTCTTTGAGCTGGACCTGGTTTGATGCGGTCTAGATGGTAAAAATCAGTTGAAAACTGCAATTAGAGCAGTTTCACAAATCAGAAATATGTTTCACAAATCAGACACTGTGCTATAATGAGAGTCTAATGTCCCCTTTATAATCTAGGCCAGGTTTGAAAAGAATATGTGTAATGGTCTGTGAGCTGGACCTGGTTTGATGCGGTCTAGATGCTCCAAATCAGCTGAAAACTGCAATCATAGCATTTTCACAAATCAGAAATATGTTTCACAAATCAGACACTGTGCTATAATGAGAGTCTAATGTCCCCTTTATAATCTAGGCCAGGTTTGAAAAGAATTAGATTGATGGTCTTTGAGCTGGACCTGGTTTGATGCGGTCTAGATGGTAAAAATCAGTTGAAAACTGCAATTAGAGCAGTTTCACAAATCAGAAATATGTTTCACAAATCAGACACTGTGCTATAATGAGAGTCTAATGTCCCCTTTATAATCTAGGCCAGGTTTGAAAAGAATTAGAGTGATGGTCTTTGAGCTGGACCTGGTTTGATGCGGTCTAGATGGTAAAAATCAGTTGAAAACTGCAATTAGAGCAGTTTCACAAAACAGAAATATGTTTCACAAATCAGACACTGTGCTATAATGAGAGTCTAATGTCCCCTTTATAATCTAGGCCAGGTTTGAAAAGAATATGTGTAATGGTCTGTGAGCTGGACCTGGTTTGATGCGGTCTAGATGCTCCAAATCAGCTGAAAACTGCAATCATAGCATTTTCACAAATCAGAAATATGTTTCACAAATCAGACACTGTGCTATAATGAGAGTCTAATGTCCCCTTTATAATCTAGGCCAGGTTTGAAAAGAATTAGATTGATGGTCTTTGAGCTGGACCTGGTTTGATGCGGTCTAGATGGTAAAAATCAGTTGAAAACTGCAATTAGAGCAGTTTCACAAATCAGAAATATGTTTCACAAATCAGACACTGTGCTATAATGAGAGTCTAATGTCCCCTTTATAATCTAGGCCAGGTTTGAAAAGAATTAGAGTGATGGTCTTTGAGCTGGACCTGGTTTGATGCGGTCTAGATGGTAAAAATCAGTTGAAAACTGCAATTAGAGCAGTTTCACAAATCAGAAATATGTTTCACAAATCAGACACTGTGCTATAATGAGAGTCTAATGTCCCCTTTATAATCTAGGCCAGGTTTGAAAAGAATTAGAGTGATGGTCTTTGAGCTGGACCTGGTTTGATGCGGTCTAGATGGTAAAAATCAGTTGAAAACTGCAATTAGAGCAGTTTCACAAATCAGAAATATGTTTCACAAATCAGACACTGTGCTATAATGAGAGTCTAATGTCCCCTTTATAATCTAGGCCAGGTTTGAAAAGAATATGTGTAATGGTCTGTGAGTTGGAGGTGGTTTTATGCAGTCTAGATGGGCAAAAGCTGTGAAATCAACTCTTTTTTCCAGCTGTTTACACCAATAGGAGAACCTTTTTGAGGTCAATAAGAATTGCATGCAACATTAAAAACGAACAAAATGCAGGATTCATTCTATAATGTATTCTCTTTACATATCCCCCCTATATACCTATGTTTTCCAGTTCATGAACTCGCTTGAAAATGGTCGAACCACGCCATCTAGAGGCGTTATTCCACTTTTTAAGGTGGACTGGAAAATTCCAATCGGGAGCTGCGAATCGGGAGCCAACTTCAGCCTCGTATATTGAAGTACATCTGATTCTGGAATGCAGTTTGGTGTGTAACATATTCTCTTCATATATAAATTATAAAGGAAATTGCAACTGTCGGGGCGAGATGGTTTTTAACCACACAAGTGAAGGCAACTCTTACAAGGAGGCTATTTCTGTTATTGTCGACAACTCTTATAACTGGGTATTTCTGTTCTTCTCCATTTTGTTTGTTGGCAGTTTAAACCCAACACAACCCAGTTGCTTGGGTTTGAATGCCTATTTCCTCCCTCCACTCCCCCACAGCTTCTGTTCCTCTCCCTTCCTCAGATACCCTCAGGTCTCCCTTTTCTGATGAGCCGCTGCTGCCAATTCTGTAGAGGTGTTTCCAAAAGTAGCCTCGGCCTCTCATCTAGGCTAATGAGCGGGATGTGATGTGATGAGCCTAAATGGATCCACAACACCTCTCACCTCTGTTCAGTGTCTGGCACAGTCATCTCAGAACAGAGATGCACTTATGTCGCTTTGATAATGATCCGGAGTACAAAAAAATTGAGTATCACTTGATTTGGAATGATACTGACCCGGTTCGTTATGTTCACTAAACAATTACGTCTGGGTTTGGGTCCATTACACAAGAATAATAAAGTATAATAACATTTTCTCCATTAGAGAGTGTGAAATGGGCAGGACACCAAGTGGCTTGACTGTGATTTGTGATATCTGATATGATATATCCTCCTTGTAATGGATTTCAGCATTGGGAAATTCTCTGATGGAGCATTTTTTTTGCCTGGTGTCCACATCTACTCCTCCCTGCTACGTAGCTTGCAGCACTTTTCTACATCCAGCATAAGGCCTGCTGGCTCCTGCCTGTCTGCCCCTGTGCGGTGCTTGATCTTGCCTATGGAGCACTATATATACTGGAGAGCACACTTTGCTGTTTGGCAGCCACACATCAGGGGAGGCTCCTCAGAGGCCTTGCATGCTCATCCATTTAATCTCCTGACTTCCTGATTGTTTTCTTGTCTCCCCTCAGAGCACCGATGTGTGGAGTCAGCCAAAATACGCAACAAATATCCCGACAGAGTACCGGTGAGTGAAGGGGGGATGGGTTTGAGTGACAGGAAGACAGATAGAAGGAGTGAATGACTGAGTGATGGTAGGGATGGAGGGGAAAGAAGAGATACAAAGAGTGAGTGAGTGACACTGATCACTCATGATTGACAGATTTGGAGTTTTGACCCCACTGTGGCCCTGATGCAAAATTCCATGACTTATCACGAGTCGTCTTCCATGACTTATCACGAGTCGTCTTCCATGACTTATCACGAGTCGTCTTCCATGACTTATCACGAGTCGTCTTCCATGATGACCTCAAATGTTCTTCCTTCCTGGTTTGACCGTGTTCTTCTAAAGGGCTGGAACAGTCTGGTATCTAATGCAGTGATTCTCAACCTTTTTCATATCAAGGACCCCTAATTTATTCCACATTATGGCCACGGACCCCCAATTGATGAGATTGTGTTTCTCGGACCCAAATTCTATTTATTATTGTTGTTAAATAGGATTTTGTTCATTCTTCTACATTCATGATGTAATACATACATGTATGTATTACATGTATGTAATACATACATACATTCATGATTGTCGATGCTTAGTCTCAGTCGCCTACCAGCAACATCCACTATCACGGTTGTTGTCCAAACGCGCTGTTTGTTTTGTTGAATAGTGCGTAGTTTTCAATAGCAAGTTTTTTTTTTGTCTTGTTCAAGCCTGTCTTTTCTGTACTTTGGGTTTGTAATTCCGGGTTTCCACCAATAGCCACAGCAGAGAGGGCGCTGTTTCCCTGGCGTGAAGCCGAAGCAGTTTTCAATTGTTTTTGAGAAACGTGACATGACAAAAACTCCGTATTCAAAACGGTGGCTCAGTGGTTAGCACCGTCGCCTCACAGCAAGAAAGTCGTGGGTTCGAGCCACGGCCCATCCCAGGTCCTTTCGGTGTGGAGTTTGTTTTCACGTGGGTTTCCTTCCACCATCAAAGACATGTATGTTAGGGGTAATGGGCGTGGGGCCAAGCTACCCCACCCTGAAAAAACCCACTTGCTACAGAAACAGCAATCACAGTCTCCTTCATACAGTATGTATGATGGAGAGACCGTTGGCGTTGTGTAGTTGCAGCCCTGTGCTCCACTTAGGAGCCTACAGGGAATAAGAAGATGATTGGAAAACTACGCACACAAACAGCCCGTTGTGACGGACAACAACCGTGGCTTTGAGGCAAGTACTGTTTAGATCCCTTTAGATTCTAAACGGAGGTGTTGGTGGATTTAGACGGTAGGCAGCTGAGACTAAGCATCGAGAATCAGCCTCTGTTGAGGCTAATTGTCTTACTATTTTGTAAATGAAATAGTGGTGAAGATTAAAAAATAATAATTTTTGCCTTGGACCACCTGGAAGCTCCTGACGGACCGCTGGTGGTCGCCAAATGTTGAGAACCACCTATCTAATAGGGGTGGGGGAAAAAATCGATACACCATAGTATCGCGATATTTTGCCTGACGATATTGTATCGATATTTGGACGCCAAGTATCGATATTGCAAAAAAAAAAAAAAAAAATTGCAGGCCATGCCAGGCCACCGGGCTACTATAAACTTTAGTTCCAAGGCCAGCAGTAAACAAATGGTAGCATATTTTAATTTTGTTTTAACAGTAACAGTTTTGTCATAACAGTAATTTACAAATTCCCCAGTTACTGAATGGGCTGCACAAGATGTTTTGTGTAAGTGAAGTTGCATTGTTCAAAAACTACCTAAGTACAGTAGTCCACACACACATCCAGTTAAGGTGGACTGTAAGTAGACTGTAACAAACAGTTCGTTAGGTGCATGCAACTATGACATGACTTTATGAAAGTTGTTGGTCTGTCTACTTGACAATGTTGCTGCAATAAAATGGTTGAAGTCAGATGTACAGACTGAAAAATTGTTCTTGTATAAACCAGATGTTGACAAAGTATTCCTTTGGTGAGATCATTTGCAGTTGAAAAAGTAAGAAATCGCAATATATCGAAATATCGCAATATTCAATATATCGCAATATTCAATATATCGCAATATCGGCGATATCGCAATACTATCGTATCATGACTCAAGTATCGTTTTACTATCGTATCGTGGGCATCTGGTGATTCCCACCCCTACTATCTAATCTAATCTAAACAAGTAATCAAATACATTCTGCTATATTCCTGTAAAGTGACCTGTTTGTAAAATTCAATGATATTCAATGCCTTTTCCCCAGGGAATGATGAAATTCCCTTGTCTGTGGATACAACTCCATGATATTCCAGGACTGGTTGGGAGTTTACTGGTATAGTAGAAAGGGCCAGCAGCTCTTCCTGGTCCACTGTCACTGTCTTGTCTCTTTCACACCCCCATGCTGGCAAAGCCCTATAGTATTTCAGCCACGCCCCCGGGGCTCCCGTTGTGTTGCAGCTTTACAGCCGCCCCCCCTGCAGCGGTTGTGGGTCACTAGGCCACCGGGTTTGACTCAGCAGTTAGCAGCCGCTTTACCTTTAGCTCTGCCCTTAGTCTCTGCTGAGAAAAGTGCATTAGCCTATCAAGCCTTTTATTATTATTATATATATTGAGGGTGTCAGGGTGGCGCAGGTTCGAGCCCCCGTGTTAGCCTAGGTAAACCCAGCCCCCACGTGACCTGCTCTCTCAGTTCCCAGTCACTTGTGACTGTAAGCAGGGTGAGCCTGAGAGCAGGTCACTGGGGGCTGGGTTTACCCAGGCTACCCCCGTGTTACCTCCGGCTTGGTCGGGCGTCCATACAGGCACAATTGGCCGTGTCTGCGGGGGGGAAACTGGATGAAGGGTATGTGTCCTGGTTGCTGCACTAGTGCCTCCTCTGGTCGGTTGCGGCACCTGTTCGGGAGGAGGGGAACTGGGGGGAAAGTTAAAGAATATAATTATTTATAATATAATTGTTCTGCAATTTTTTTAAGTTTCGGTCCGAGTGAAATGTCCTATGGTCTCTCGTGATTCCAAATATAGCTGGATCGTTTGGTTTGACAAAGTAAAACTATTTTTATAAGCATTATATTATTATATATATCCACCGCCATTGTAAATAAGAATTTGTTCTTAATGACTTGCCTGGTGAAATAAAAGTGGGAAAAAAAATCAGGAAGTGTAAAAAGTGACTTATTACTCCTTTAAAAAGTAATAAATTACTCATTACATTCGCTAATATGTATATATATAATATATATATATACCGTATATACATATACGTATATACACACACACACACACATATATATATATATATATATATATATATATATATATATATATATATACTCACGTATATAAGATGGAAAAAAATGGTGAACGAATGACTGGTGCACTGCGTATGCCTAAACCGGAAGTGGGCGTGACTTTGAGCTGCAGATTGACAGGTCAGGTCAGAGAGCCTACAGTACAGTGACACCGTGCCATGTGTGGACAAGAGTAGGTGTTAAACAAACTGGATTGGAGAGATGCCTCATTGTACGCTCTTTTCAAGGCCCTTTGTGTGGCTGATAATGCCTGTTAAACTCGATCCTCTTTACCAGTCTTTTCATTGTGCACCTGCTCAATGGGAACACTACTGGGAAGCGATAGCACACAGAGATGGGCAGAGCAGATGAAGGTTCCTCCCACTGTGTAGGATCGCTGCATTGGTTCGGGCATTAAATGCAATGTGTTAACGCTGGTGGAAGATGGAAGCTATTTCCCTTCGGTGTCGATAATGAGGTTCATATCGCAAAGGTCTGCATAAAATACAGTCCAGCCTCATTTCTCTTAACCTAGGTCTGCATAAAATTAGGGGTGGGACAAAATATCAATACTGGAATATTATGGTGATACTTCTTTTTGCGATACGTTATCGATACACTGGCGCCAAATATCAATATTTTTATATTTATTTACATAAACCAAGTTGGTAAGCACTGAAATGTGTCCAGGTTGACATAAAATAAGTTGATTATAGTTGTAGATTTAAAAAAAATATATACTGTATATATATTTTCTGCATTAATTTCTTATTTTTTTCTGTAAACTTAATTTGCACAGATTGAAAATATTTTAGTGAGGCATAGTTGTCAGTTTATGCCAGTTTATGGCTATTTTACATTGGAATGATGGCACACGTGGACAAGTTCCTGTGTGTGTGTGTGTGTGTGTGCGTGCGCGCACATGGTGTGTGTTAAAACAGGCACTAAGCTAAGACTGTGCACTTTGCTGTACATCGTTTCATCTCAGTTGGCAAATTCTGTGAAACACCGACCCCACAATTTTAATTCCTGCTTTTTGCTTTTTAGGGGTATTTTTTCTTCTTCAGTTACACAGATCTATTGTGACGCATCGTCGAAGAATTGCAATGTATTGAGTATCGCAGAATCGCTGTATCATAGCATCGTTATCGTGGGCAACATATCGTGATAGTAGTATCTAGGGATGTTCATCAATTATCGAAAATCGATAATTGATCGTTAAGGATTGGAATCGATCCTGTGGCATTTGGATCGATTTTGTTATTATAAAAAATAATAATTTTTGTACTAGGTTTGGGTGGAATTCGTTCCTCCTCGCCCCACTCCATTGCACAGCCGACTAACGTGAGGTGGAGCTTCATATAGTCTATCATATAAAGTATTAATATGATCGATAATCGATAATTGATCGTTAATTTTGACCGATTATCGATTTTGGAAAATTTTCAAAATGAACATCCCTAGTAGTATCGTATTGAGAGTTAGTCTGTGATTCGCGCCCCGCCCCGAAAATCCAGTGGAAGCTCACTTCAAATCCAGTGGAACCTGTAGAATGCGGCGTGCGCTGATGTTTGCATGGTTGTGTTGCAGGTGATCGTGGAGAAGGTGTCGGGCTCGCAGATCGTGGACATCGATAAGAGGAAGTACCTGGTGCCCTCTGACATCACAGTGGCCCAGTTCATGTGGATCATCAGGAAACGCATCCAGCTGCCCTCGGAGAAAGCCATCTTCCTCTTCGTCGACAAAACGGTTCCCCAGTCCAGGTGAGTGTGTGCACTTTGTTTCACATTTTCTCCCCAATTGTACTTGGCCAATTGCCAGACCCCCTCTTGCCCAATCTGGGGAGAGCCGTAGACTAGCACAATGCTTCCTCTGACACGTGCAGTCGCCAGCTCATTCTTTTCACCTGACAGCGAGGGGTTTCACAGGCAGGCACGTGGCGCATGGGAGGATCACACTATTTTCCCCCAGAACAGGTGCCCCCGGCGGGCCAGAGGAGGCACTATTGCAGCAACCAGGACTCATTACCCCACCGGCTTCCCACCTGCAGCCAATTGTGTCTGTAGGAACATCTGACCAAGCCGGAAGTACCCCTACCACCAGGAGTCGAACCCGGGTCTCCACGGTGGTAGGCGAGTGCTTTAGCCTCTACACGACCCAGACGGTCCAGGGGCTGATGCTGATACTTCATCTTGAAGCCTTTATCGACGACGTGTCGATCTCATTGAGCATCGCTACGACGAATCGTGTATTTGCGAGGCCCTGGCCTACTTAAAGCGATGTGCAACGAAAGCCTAAGTCAGAACCCCCCTTGTTCATGTCTGCATGTGGCTTTATCCATCCATCTCTGTAACTGAAGAGCAACATATGAGTTCTTAGTGTGTGTGTGTGTGAGTGTGTGTGTGTGTGTGTGTGTGTGTGTGTGTGTGTGTGTGTGTGTGTGTGTGTGTGTGTGTGTGTGTGTGTGTAATCCATCTCCCTGTGAAAGAGGATGCAGCCACACCTGTCCTCTACGTTTACACACCCATCAAAAAACACTGCTTACCTGTTTGCATCCAGCACCTCCTGTGATGCTCAAACACCTCCACAATCTGACCTCTTTTTTTCCCCAGGGTAGATCAGGGTGTCTATCTAACAGGTTGTTAAAAAGTCTTGAAATTTATTATCTAAATTTAAGGCCTGGAAAAGTATTACAATGTTTAAACCTCAAGCTTTTGTTTTCTTGTTTTCTTTGCACTGCCTGTCTAATCTTGCACAGGAACCCAGATGTAGTCAGAGGTTCGTCTTATTTGAATATATATTTATTATTACTACGGGGCACTCAGTAGAGCGCATACCTCTGCCACGCCATCTTAACCGCATTACCACGCCCCCTGTTGGCCAGTTGGCGTGGAAAGTTAGTCACTTTTAACGTTGGACCAGGACCAACGTTTCTGCCAAGTTTCGTGCAAATCCGTTTAAGATACAGTATCTTGCTGACAGGCACACAGACAGACACACACACAGACAGACAGACAGACACACACACACACACACACACACACACAGACAGACAGACAGACAGACACACACACACACAGACGGACAGACACACACAGACACACACACACACACACACACACAGACAGACAGACACACACACACACAGACAGACAGACACACACAGACAGACAGACATACACACACACACACACACACACACAGACAGACAGACAGACACACAGACAGACAGACATACACACACACAGACACACACACACACACACACACACACACACACAGACAGACACACAGACAGACAGACACACACACACACAGACAGACAGACACACAGACAGACAGACACACACACAGACAGACACACACACACACAGACAGACAGACACACACACACACACACACACACACACAGACAGACAGACATACACACACACAGACAGACATACACACACACAGACAGACACACAGACAGACACACACACAGACAGACACACACACACACACACACACACAGACAGACAGACAGACAGACACACAGACAGACACACACAGACAGACAGACAGACAGACACACACACAGACAAATGTGGTGAAAATATAACCTCCAGCCAACTCTGAAAATGAAACAATTCAATAATAATAGCAGATGAGACACAAAATTGCTGAACTTAAAGTTCCCATTTCATGTAGAAACATTATTTCCCTTTCCTCTTTGATGATGAGAGCTTGGGTGTGTTATTCACCTTATGTTCCAACACAGGGGTCAGCCAGTTACTTCCTATTGTGTTGACACTTCCTGTGACAGTACAGTACTACTGACCAGGTCAAACTGATGGGTGTTTTGAACAGGAAGTCACAACACAACTGGGTCAAGTGGGCGGGGCTACATAAGCTGAATAGTATAAACACATGGTCCCCAGATAAAGACACACCAGCCATGTCAAGAAAAAGTGCCTCCAAACGAGCCGTTTGCACTCAGAGAGGAGGCTGGCCAGCGAGACTATCTTATCAGAGGTGAGAGGTCTCAAAACAGCACATACCAGTAGTCCATGGTAGTCCATGAGGGGAGAGACAGAGCACATAGAGAAGTCCCACAGAGGCTGGATTTGAGTTTTTTTTTTTGCAACAGAATTCATAACCTTATTTTAAAGACCCATGAGCCATGTTTTAAACAGCTAAAAATAGCATAAAATGGGACCTTTAAATGAACATTTATTTATCAATATTATTATTGTCTGTCTGCATTGTCTCCGTTTGCTGCAGTGCCCTTATTAACACGTTCACTGCCATTGACGTATTAATACGTCAAAAATAATCCAACGGTTGACTGCCAGCGACGTATTAATACGTCAAAAAAAAACGTAGATTTTTTTTTGGACGGTGCTACGTGGATCAATGCCCCCCGCGTCTCCTATGGAGATATTGGAAGTATTGAATGTGTATAATCTATTTTACCGACCAGCTAGGTGGCGACGGTCCTCTCCCGACAGAGAGAAAGTCAACCAAAAGCAGCCGCCTCCCGCGGCTGCTTCCTCCATTCTCAAGGAAATGGCTTGGCGATTTTACAGTCAGAAACGAACGAGCCTCATTCTCATACTGTAGGCGGGGGCGCTTTCGCGCTGCTGCGGTGGGGGGTTCCAGAAATGGACTGGGTGGGCAGCATAAAGCCTAGAGTCGCACGGGGCTTCATCGGGGCTCTCAAACCCAAGAGACGAGTGAGACCTATCCACACTCGCTGCCAGGGAGGGAGGCTGCTCAAACTCGCTGCCAGGGAGGGAGGCTGCTCAAACTCGCAGCAGCAGCAGCAGCAGCAGAGCACTCGCTTGTGACAAACGCAGGCTGAAAGCCACTAGACACACCCACGGAGGGAGGAGTTGAAGGAGAGGGCGTTCGGAACTATATTGTTTGGATGTCTGATCTCTCACTGATGCCAAAAATAAATGGTTAAAGTGACTGTTCTGCCTGTTTGATTGAATTTCACAAAACTGCGATTATCTCAGCTTTCACTCTCAGACGCTAAAACCATGCTGTACTCAACGGCTAATATCTACATAACTACTAACTCTACAAACTAACTCTTTTAGACAGAGAAAGCACACATTCTATTAGTACTTTTGTGAACTTTGTGTTGACAAACTCCAAGCAGAAAAGAATCCTCGGCTCTTGTAAAATGAGCCAGAATCCTCAAAAAAACGGCTTGGCAAAAGCTACCTACAGCAAAAAAAAAACGGCTGGCAGTCAATGTGTTAACACATTGAGTGCCAGCCATTTTTTCAATCCTGTAGGTAAGTTGTGCCAGGTTTTTTTTTGAGGATTCTGGCTCATTTTACAAGAGCCGAGGATTATTTTCTGTTAAGAATTCGTGAACACCAATCATCTAAAAATAACTAATAGAATGTGTGCTTTCTCTGTCTAAAAGAGTTAGTTTGCAGAGTTAGTAGTTATGTAGATATTAGCCGTTGAGTACAGCATGGTTTCAGAGATTTTCAGAGTTTGGAGATAAATGGATTTTTAGAACCACCTCACGTGCCTGTGATTATGGGTGCCCTTGTCTCCCACTCTGTGCGCTCTCTCTCTCTCTCTCTCTCTCTCTCTCTCTCTCTCTCTCTCTCTCTCTCTCTCTCTCTCTCTCTCTCTCTCTCTCTCGTCTTACAATGTTTATGTAAGACGAGATAGCTCGTCTATGGCACTTAACCGTTGGATTATGTAAGACGAGATATCTCGGCTATGGCACTCAACGTGTTAAAAGATAATACAAATAAGTAAATAAATGTCCACAGGTAATTAAAAACTTAAACTTTGTGGAAAAAAACCCATAAGTTGTTGTAAACTTACATAAACAAATAAAAATAAACAATGTTAGTGCACACAGTAGCACCCAGGAGACACTTTTTCTTTATCAGCCTCGTGAGCACCGATGCCACTTATCTCAAAATGCCATTAATCGGTCAGTCTATCACCAGTTTCCAGGCTATGACAGAATGGCTGATATGACAGAATGACTGATATCGGAAGTACAGACAGATCGTAGCTGAACGCACAGAGTTAAGGCAACATCACTTCCATAGATAAAAAGGGACGCCCTGATCCACTGACACAGCGGCCTCAGGCATGATAAGTTATGTCACAGAGAGGATTAGTGTGCTGTAGGGATGTCACGATACTAGAATTTCTACTTCGATACCGATACCCAGGAAAATATCGATACTCGATACCATTTTCGATACCACGCGGCAAGATGACAACAACACATCAAGGGGCTTAAAAAATAAACAAAGACAGATGCTTCTCCATAATCTAAGTCTGAAAAAACTAATTAAAAACTTTGACCTTACACAGCAGATTACACCTGTTCTCGTCATCAGCCTATCGGAAACACAGCCGATTACACCTGCTCTAGTCATCAGCCTATCATAACACAGCAGATTACCCCTGCTCTAGTCATCAACCTATCAGAACACTTTGAACTTGTTGAAGCAAAATATACCCACCAATGACAGGGAGGGACAAATCAGTGGTTTGTTTGATTTTTCATTAAGAGAACGCACTGCTGATATTGATACAGTTGCAAATGAGTATTGTATCGGTTTCAAATTTTTAGTATTGATACTTATCGATACCTGTTGCAAATGAGTATTGTATCCGTTTCTAATTTTTAGTATTGACTTTTATCGATACTATCGATACTTTTGACAACCCTAGTGTGCTGAGCATTCCCTGAGGGGATCAGAGTCAAGTGACATTTTCCATGACAATCGCACCAGCCTCATTTGAACCATGTGCTATTAGCCATAGATGGCCATTGTGTTGGAGGAGGATACAGCAATACTGTAGATAGATGTTTATCTAGGCAGGGATACACCCTCAGCCAGGAGAGAAGCTTGAAAGGAAATAATACACTACAGCCGAAGCTTTACTTTCATTATGCAACCCGTGGATTCATTCATCCCCACTTCACAATAACACAAGCGTTTATCGTGAAGACTCATGTGTCCCGCTGTGGAATGTGCACCACACACGCCGCGTAGGGGTGTGTGTGTGTGTGTGTGTGTGTGTGTGTGTGTCAGTCAGCCTGTCTCGGGAGTGAACGTGTGATTCATGCAGTACGGCAGGATTTTATTTATCCCGAGACTTTTTGAACCAACACTCGAATAACGGGCGTGAAAATGTGTCATTTCATGACAAAGCAGTTAGCGATGCACGTTGATACCGGCACGTCATCGGTAAAGGCTTTAGAGTGAAATATCGGCATCGGCCCGAAACAAACATTTCTGCCGATATGACAGCCCAATAAAATGACACTTTAATTATGTTGATTTAATTTATATTATTAACGCCAAATTAGTTTTCTTATTTTGCCCGGTGAATGTGTACATTTTGAAAAGCATTGTATTTATGTCTGCATCGGCCAGTGGGGGCATCACAATAACAGTAGGCATAATAATGTGTTAATTCCACTACAGGAGAGACTTGATGATCTCTGACATTAGGGGAAAAAAATGTGTGCATATATCGTTATCAGCAATCAGCCAAAACAGTTGGAAAATATCGGCATATTGGATATCAGCGTTCTCACCACCGTTCAAACCATATATTTGACAAGAAGTTCCCAGATGATTGGTCGGCAGAGATCTCCAATAGTCTGCGAGCCGAGACTGTGACAAGAATACATTTTGTGGGGGAAACACTGAATAATTCGACTTTTTTTATAGCCTAAATGCATGCCTAGAATGTCAAATAAATAAAATAATCGTGCATTTTATTTGTGCTGCACTTTTCATTCACAAAGAATCTCAAGAGTGCTCAATGTAATGGTCTAATGAGTGTTTTTTGTTTGTTTCTGCAGTCTGACCATGGGCCAGCTGTACGACAAGGAGAAGGACGAGGACGGCTTCCTGTACGTGGCCTACAGCGGAGAAAACACCTTTGGTTTCAAGGCTTTTTATACAACACGGGGTTAATGATGTACTGATCCCACTCCATCACACACACACACACACACACACACTCCATCACACACACACACACACACACGCACACACGCACGCGCGCACACACACACTCACTGCTGAACAGTGTTATTGTCTGACATTAGCCTTTGTTATATCAATACTGACGTGTCTTAAACCAGTAATGCACAAACAAGATTTTAGCACAATCATAAAAAATAAAAAAAAAGGTTTTTGACACTTATGGGAAGAAAACAAACAAAATTAATAGAATAAATTAACATGTTCAAAATTTGTATTTGGGTCTAGACAGGGCTAGGATGATTATTATTGTCAAGTTACACTCGATTTTAATACAGGGTTTCTGCAAAATCTCTGTAAAAATCCAATAATCTGAATTGTAGGCCTTAAAATGACTTCAAATTTGACAGGTCTTAAAATTGATTGGATCATGAAGTTAACATTACTTTTATAAAGTTGCGTTAACTTCAGTCGCGCTTTTAAATGTGTTTTTGGGGAAAAAGGTGTATTGATCACGCTGTAACAAAACCAAAACCAAATGGAACCAATAGCCGCTAATGTAAACAGCGTGTTTACGCACGCTAGCTAAGCATAAATGAGCAAGGAAGACATAGGTGAGATCACATCGCTAAAATATCCTTTGTACTTTTTTGTTTTGTTTGCCAGTATGGACGTGAGATAGTCTTACATTCCATTCATATAATGGTCTTAAAAAGTCTTAAATTTTAACTTTTGAAACCTTCAGAAACCCTGTTAATAGTCTAAAACAGCCTTCATTATTTGTCCTCTTTGAAAGACCAGTTTGAAGACAAATATCTTTAACGCCACCATAAAATACATAGAATCATCACCACACATAGTTGTATCGGATCAAATTAATTTCCCTCTCCAAGTATTGAATCGGTGTGTCAGACAAAACACTTGTTGGGCTAAAACACACACACACACACACACGCCTAGTCATGCTACATTTCTTTCAGTCAGACTTGATGATGTCACAGTGTGGCAGAAAGCTTATAACCATCATTAACACCATGTTATGGATGCATTTGTACGGCTCATATCATACAGTACTCGACACTTCAGTGATGTCAATGTAAATCTGTAGGCAGGCTCGGCGGTACGATAAGACTTATCGTATACAGTATACGTTCAATACAGGAACGAAAAAAACAAGCACGCGAAAGGAAGCAGCTCGCGCTCTCCGGTCGGCGAATGACCGGATTGGGTGGATGAAGTGCTGGTTATTAGCTAGTGTTTCTCCAGCTCAGGGCCCCGTCTTTTGGTAACGCTTTACTTGAAGTGTATCGTGTTGAGATGATAAGCCCATTAGGAGCAGAGATACACTTTTCTCACAATGTAATCCTGACATTTGATCAGAAAATGACAGTCAACCTAACGGAATAATCCCCCCTCAAGTGATCTTCAATGCATTCCGGGAGCTATTTTGTGGTGAAATGTTGCGATTTTACTTTTCTTTACTTTTGCCGACCCACTTTCCTTCAACCTGCGTTGTGTACTTCAGTTAGTGACTTCCTACATTTCCCAGAATGCCTTTCAACAACGTGCCCAAGCATAGACCATCTATGGCCCAAGCATTTCAGCGGTGGGGTTTCATGTGTAGGTGGAGAGTAGCCTGGGTAAACCCAGCCTCCACGTGACCTGCTCTCAGACCTCTGGTTCTCAGTCACTAGTACACGCAGTGACTGGGAACTCTGAGAGCAGGTCACGTGGGGGCTGGGTTTACCCAGGCTAGGTGGAGAGAGCAGTAGCAATAAGAGTCTTTCCAGGTGAGAAAAAGCGAAATGCTGCCCTTGCTCAAAGCACAAGTCTTGTGGCTGCATTGCATTCTGGTCTAATGAGGCTACAGTCAGTGCATTGCATGCTGGTCTATTGAGGCTACAGTCAGTGCATTGCATGCTGGTCTATTGAGGCTACAGTCAGTGCATTGCATGCTGGTCTATTGAGGCTAAAGTCAGTGCATTGCATTCTGGTCTATTGAGGCTACAGTCAGTGCATTGCATGCTGGTCTATTGAGGCTAAAGTCAGTGCATTGCATTCTGGTCTATTGAGGCTACAGTCAGTGCATTGCATGCTGGTCTATTGAGGCTACAGACTCAGTGGAAAAACGGGGTTATTTCCTCTTCTACGGTGGATTTCTCCCTGTGTGGTGGTTGAACGTCTCTTGGTGCAAAATGGTGGCTGTAGAAAGAAGCCCTCATACTTTGATTCTGAGGGACTGACAGTAAATCCTGACTTTGACCGTTTGTTTAATTATTTGAGGGACATAATGCACATTAACATTACTGTAACTGTGCCAGTGTTAGCCTGATGGCTAATTTTGAACTGCTGTCCCTTGGAGTGGTGGACCCATCCTCTACTAGGAACCTTCCTGGAACTAGGAGTAGTGGACCCCTCCACCAATACCTTATTATATCTGATGAAAACTTCAAGTATAGTGTTACCAAAGCGTTTGAGCACTTTTTTCAAAGATTCTAATGAAAATCAGAACCATCATTATTTATTTAATTTTTATTTTTCAGAGACATCCTCAAATTACTTCCGACGTTGGCAGTTTGGCCGTGATCATAGTTTTGGTGCTGAATCGGTTTAAGAAATCTGGTGTGTTTTCCCCCTTTAGGTGACAAGTCGTTTTCCCGTTCACATTTGTGCACCGTGAAGCTGATTCGGGCTTTTAAACATGGGATGTAACATTGACAGTATTCCTAGATGTGTAATATATTGATCGCTATGATATACAGGATTGTTTTATTTCATCAATGTTTGTTTATTATATCTTAAAAAACATAAAAATAATTTTAGATATTTCAAAAAAGGTAAAGGTAGCTGGATGACCTGACCAATAAAAACAAATGTAAAATGATTCTAATTCTTCTAGTTGTTGGTCTTTCATCACACACACACACACACACACACACACACACACACACACACACACACACACACACACACACACACACACACACACACACACACACACACACACACACACACACAATGTACATTAATTTACAGTCCGAGTTAAGTATGAGTTTACATTGAATTTACATTAAATTTACAGTCAGAGTTATAAATGGGCATTAAAGAAGCAGTGGATTTACATGAATTTACAGCCCAGTTAAACAGGCATTAAATTAGATATGAGTTACAGTTACTGCAGGGTGGGGGGGGCTCATATCAGTGGTGGGGGGTGTGTTCAGCTCATTGGTTCAGCTGAGTTCAGGAGGAGGTAGTGTATGGAATCAATAAAGTGCCATATGTATTTTGAGCTTGAGAAACATTGTTTGTAAACTTTGAACTTGAACTTTGAACTTGTATGTCTGTAAATAAAACTTGTACCTGTAAAAATATCTTGTCCATCTGAGAGAAAGTTTTGTGCATCTGCAACCCATTTTTGTATCGGCAACCCATTTTTGTATCTGTAGACATATCTTGTGCATCTGGGAATAAGTTTTGTACACACGGATAGAATTTGTGCGTCTTCAAAAATATTTTTTACAAGTACAAAAATTTCCTACGTTCGTGTGCGACCTTGAATGCAGCACTTGCAAATTTCCTACGTTCGTGTGCGACCCTGAAAGCACCACGAACAAACTCATATTGCGAGCATGGATGTCTGTTTACAAGTACAGATTTTCTTTACGAGTACGAATTCTGCCACCCAACCATGTCAACTTGGGGCCATAAATCTGAGCGGACTGGCCAATCAGGTTAGACCCAGTCCCCTCCCACTGAATATCGGATCGTATCGAATAAAACAATTGACAATTGACCAGAAACTTCTTCCGCCTTACAGACAAACAGAGCAGTGTAGTTTGGTAGTTTGGAAAGAATACGAGCTTCAGGTAAGTGGCCACTTTAAGTAAATCGACATAAAATATAAGTTTTGTTGGTTTTATGAGACATTTAACTGCACGACCAGGGAGCCATTTCATAGCATGTTACGATAGACATGATCCCCGTGTTAGTACACAGGCTCTCCCAGTGAGCTAACTGACGCTAGCTAGGTTAGCTAATGTTAGCTAGCTGCTTCATTCAATTTCCCCAAATAAACTAAATCGCTATTTAACCCGCTAGCGTAAGGGGTAATTTGACTAACGTTACAGCTCACGTAAGCTATAAAGACCGTGTCCAGTCTTAGTACAGTTAAGTTAGTAGCTGGCTAACGTATCAGGGCTAGCTAGCGTTAGCTTTCATTGCTACCAATGTTCCAGCACAGGCTGAAGCCACGACCGGGGCTATCAAAAGTATGTCAATGAATCATTAGCCTACATTTTATTATTTAACGCTATATAGCGTTACTGTAGGTCTGCTGTTGTACTGGGTCAGGCGATTGGCTGGTATTAGTAGCGTTATGAGTGAGGTACTTCACACAGCCTCACAAACTAGCTTCACGAACTAACGTTAAATCAAGTACAAAGGGCACGTTTGTATAATAGTAATAGTAATAGTAATAATAGAATAACAGTCATTATATTGAACGTGACATGACGGCCTATGTGACGTTATTGTAAGACCCTGGAGCTTTAGCTATCGGATAGCTATGAACGTTACTACTCCAAACAATCAATCAATCAAATTTATATGAGTATGGCGTTACTGTAGGGCTACTGTTGTACTGGGTCAGAGATTGGCTGGTATTAGTAGCGTTATGAGTGATGATTCATCGCTTTAACGTGTTTAGTGTTAGCATGACATTATTGCTGAGAATGTCTATGCTTAGTGAGCGTTTTGAGGTATAAAGCTGTCTTGAGTTGCAGTTGTGTTTCCTTGGTATCGTCCTTTCAATATCTGTCTGTCAGTTTCATTGCGTCTTTGTCAGTCAGGTTGTTTACGTAGCGTTACCGAGGTTAGCCGTATGATATGTGAATAGGTGGCAACTTCCATGACATGTATTTTTAATGTACCTGACTAGCTAGCTGATTAACTGGACAGTGATTGTTTATCTGTCCAGAGATGTGTAACGTTATGGCTGGACTTGGAATGGAGGCTAGCTGTCTGGAGTAGTAATACATACTACTGGACAAAATGAATACATCTGTAAGCAAGCTTATAGAAGTTGACTGCAGCAAGCTGTATTGATTGAGCATCTAAACATCAGTCAGAGGCAACAAAGGTGTCACACCCAAACCATGTGCCAGGACATCAGCCTGTGTTGCATTGCTGTAATCAGAATTATTATGTGCTTGGAAACCATTGTACATGCTATGTACACAATACTATTTCAATACTATTTTCTTTTTCTATGTCTTGCAATTGAACATGACTGTTTTAAACAACCTGCCCAGTGTTGCCAAAGCTAAACTGGTGTCTGGTATCAGATATTGATTTACAAGCTCTAAATACATTCAAAATGTCAACATTTATCAGCAAGTAGTTGGTATGATCTCCGGGCAATCGTTGATTTATATGTCTTGCTCTTATAAAATAGCTGCTGTGACTGACCTTTTCTCTAATAACCTGGGACTTTTTCATCCATTTGCTCTCCGTCTTTCCCTCTTCCTCTCTCTCTTTCTCTCTTTGCCTACCAGCCCAGGTTATCCTGTTGATTCTACCCTCAATCTTGTCGTGCTCTTCCCAGCAATGGTAATTGAGAATTTAATACTCTGTCATTATACACCGATAAAGCATGAATTCATGGGCCAGAGTTCACCACCAAGGGGCTGAGGGGGAAGTCCACAACAACTAATGAAACCCAGCAATTCTCATTAATCCTGGTGTGACCATGGCTACCTGTACCATCAACCCTGTCAAATGTCAATCCTTCCTTTACAAACAAAATCTGTTTTCATGATGGGAGGACCTTTGTTTAATCTGCCATCAGCTTCTAGATTTATTTAGGGTTTGATTAGCCTCAATGCCTGATATACTGTATTAGCAGTAATATGTCTCCCAAAGGATGCATTCCAGAAAGCAGGTTAAATGACTACACAGATTTTTGCAGTGTTGGGCAAGCAACTTTGAAAATGTAGTAAGCTAAGCTACCAGCTACTCTACATTAAAATATAGCTTCACTACTTTGAAGCTATCCCCAGTAAAATGTAGTCGGAATGAGATGTTTGGAGCGGGGGAGTCTGGTGCAGCGCACAGGTCCTAGACCTGGTGAGACGAGGGAGGAGCCCGGCCGGGTGGCAACCCACAGAGCCCGGTCCCTCTACGTACCAGAGCCCTCCCCCCCCCCGGTCCCGGCAGAGTAGTTCCGGAGCAGCGGATTGAGTGGCCCTGACCGCGTGACCACCTTCAACCCTTCCTAGAGGGCTGACCGTGGGTAGCTACTGGGACGTAAGTTGGGGCTTGGCCAGCCCCGGCTGGGTCACCTGGGCGAGGGTGTATGATGTTGCGAGACCCGAATTATCCAATGACCCCAGGGTACATCACTGAGGATACGTCCCAGTTGCATCCATGCAATGTTTTTTCATTATATAGCACGCTCAGCTACAGGCTCCATGCCAAAATAAAAGTAGCTTGCTACTTTACATTGTGTGTGTGTGTGTGTGTGTGTGTGTGTGTGTGTGTGTGTGTGAGGGAAAACACTTTGAATTGAACCTATTTCTAGATTTATTAGTGTTGGGCAAGCTACTTTGACAATATGGTGAGCTAAGCTACCAGCTACTCTACATTAAAAATAAGCTTCACTACATTTAAGCTATCCCCAGAGAAATGTAGCACGCTAGCAACAAATAGCTTCACTATTTGTTGCTAGCTACTGCCCAACACTGGAATTTTCCCAACCCATAGTTTAGACTAGAGAAATCTGGGATTTTAGATTCCAAGAAGTTCGATTAGATGAACTCCAGGTCAGTTACCATGGTAAGTTACACTCTGAAGCTACCCCGCTCGGTAGCAGCCTCACTTGAACTAACCTCAAGTAATTGGTCGGAAAACCTGTCAGCCTGCAGCTTTTTACTTGGGAGACAGGTCATATTATTCACAGTCACATGATCCAGTGACTGACTGAATATGGTTGAGAATTAAATTTGCAATATCAAATAATGGTTTGCTTTTTACTTCACTAGGACAACGGAGAAATTGTGTGTGCGCCTCCCTCGACCACCGACCCCCCAGGCACTTCTGCTGAATCTCAGGTGGGTTATCAGAAAATGCTTATTTCTATAAACAGAATCTGTATCAGCTGTGCAGCACTACCAACTTCTTGCTGTACAGGAAAGTGCATTGCGTTGTTTCTCTGTTGCAGCCCCATTATGCAACTTTTTCTTTACGTTAATATAATGCCTTTTAAATCATTTTGATGGAACACACGCTGACTTCTAATAGATAGACTGGGATTTCTATCATTCCCACTCTGCACCCTGAATGCCTGTTCCCCACAGCATGTAAACTTTAGGGCTTTTCTACTGACACCTTTGGCCACAACAAGTCATGCCGTTCCGCGCTGATTTCGGTTTCCATTATATCTTTGTATGTGCCAAGTCGTCCTTGGCCACGATCGAGATGGACCCGCCTCTAAGAAAGCTGCACACCCGACTGCCCAACCGCAGTGTTCATGAGTGTTCTCTCATCTGTTTCGGTTTGTACTTTCGGATATCTGCTTTATTTCATTCCCTCATCTCTCAGAGCCGTGTCATGTTACTGCTGAGCTGATGAAAGCATTTCTTAACCCCTTTATACTAAAAATATTATATTTGCACTACCAAACTAACGGAGGGCATTTATTAGAAAGGGCTTTAAAGGAAATGCAATGTTTATCCACCATTCCACCCGTGACTTATGATACTTTCGATTAGGCTTTGGTCGGTACTAAGGTATTACGGTATACCATGTATTTAAAAATACTGACAGTATGATTTTCAATACATCAAAACCATATTCTATTTTGTTCAGGCAAAATAGTTGCAACTGTCCTTGCCTGTGCTCAGCTTAGCCTAAATTATTTTCAATCATTTTTTATTTTTTTTCGCCATTTGTAGGCTACCTTACTAATAGGCAAGCATATATGTGTTACAAGCAACACTATATTGTGTGAGACCCAGGCTTGCCCATAACAGTGTCCATTCCATTAGACATTCGTTCAATTGTCAGTCTCCATTGAGGACATTTAAATACTTTTCTGAAAAATAGAAGTTGCAACTTTTTCACTCATGGACCTGAATTTATATACCGTATATAACAGAATAATTATTTGGAGGTAGAAAAGAAACACTTTGCACAATTGGCTGGTTACTCCAAGGTTACTTAAGTTACTTACTACAAGGCTGATACCTGAATGAGAAGAGTAGCATGTAGGTGAGGGTGCAGTTTCCCCAAATAGTGGGGCTTTAATGTTGATGTCCCACCACAAGCTGTGACTTTGGGTTGTGACTTGTGATTTAACTTGTGTTTTAACGTCTCATTTCCACTTGTGCAATTGTAAATCAATTTGATTCACACATGTTTTGCTTGTTTGGTGTAGGCTAGGTTGCTGTAGTGTTTGTGTTTTTATAGCACTTGATAGCATCCTGGACTGTTTATATGTATTCAACGTATTTTCCAATAAGGCCTGATGCTTTTATATAAAGCATATTTCATGATCTCTTTGACAGGTGATGGTGGGAAGTCTTGTGTTAAACAGACTGCGCTCTAGATTGGAGCAGGCCTGTCAGCGACAGCCCTTGGACGTGGACTATGTTGAGTTTATCTGCCGGAGTGAAATGACTCTAATAAACTCACTCTCTGCTCGCTTAGACTTCCCACAGGAGGTAAGTTCACTGCTCTTTCTTCCATGTGCCTTGATATCTCAGCAACCTCGCTGACATGGACACAAAGTGGCATTGTCAGACAATCGAATGCACATTCCCAAGCAAGAGTATGTTGAATTAAAAGGCAGAAGTCACTATACTTATTCTAACCATTTGAAAGCGGTGCTATTCCTTAACTGCCCTTGTATGTAAATGGAACTCGTTCTTCTTTATTCATTTCATGGATTATGTCTGGGGCATATTTTCACCTTTATCGAATAATAACAATTAAATGTATTTTGTATAGCTGCTTTTCAATGACTCAAAGACGCTGACAATCTCGAGTCCACAGTAAACAGAAAAAAACAAACATACAAATAACACAACTAATCGGGTGGAGGGGAGTTGAGGGGGCGTGACATGGGCGGAAGATGTGGTTAAGGGTAGGGTAGGTTGTACGCTTGGGAGAACAGGTAGGTCTTGAGTCGGGATTTGAAAGTGGAGAGTGAGGGTGAGTCTCTGACAGGCTTGTGAAGAGAGTTCCAAAGTCGTGGTGCTGCTCTCGAGAATGCTCGATCTCCAAAGCTGTGGAATTTGTATGGAGGAACAGTGAGCGAAACAGTGGATGAGGATCGGAGGGTTTGGGTGGGGCGATGGGAGAGGAGGAGGTTAGTCAGATAAGGGGGGCGCCAGGCTGTGGTGGGCTTTGAAGGTGATGCGTTGTTTGATGAGGAGCTATGGAGAGAGTGGAGAACTGTAGGTGTCTTTTTTTGGCCTTTATTACGTAGGAAAGTTGTAGACAGGAGAGAGGGGGGATGACAGGCGGCAGAGGGCCATAACTTCATCCACTCTACAACTGCAGAATATTGTTTATTTTTTTGGTGTAACATTGTACTGACAGTAGTCAGTGTCAGAGGGTGTTATATTAACACATTGACTGCCAGCCATTTTTTTTTTGCTGTAGGTAGCTTTTGCCAAGCCGTTTTTTGAGGATTCTGGCTCATTTTACAAGAGCCGAGGATTCTTTTCTGCTTGGAGTTTGTCAACACAAAGTTCACAAAAGTACTAATAGAATGTGTGCTTTCTCTGTCTAAAAGAGTTAGTTTGTAGAGTTAGTAGTTATGTAGATATTAGCCGTTGAGTACAGCATGGTTTTAGCGTCTGAGAGTGAAAGCTGAGATAATCGCAGTTTTGTGAAATTCAATCAAACAGGCAGAACAGTCACTTTAACCATTTATTTTTGACATCAGTGAGAGATCAGACATCTAAACAATATAGTTCCGAACGCCCTCTCCTTCAACTCCTCCCTCCGTGGGCGTGTCTAGTGGCTTTCAGCCTGCGTTTGTCACAAGCGAGTGCTCTGCTGCTGCTGCTGCGAGTTTGAGCAGCCTCCCTCCCTGGCAGCGAGTTTGAGCAGCCTCCCTCCCTGGCAGCAAGTGTGGATAGGTCTCACTCGTCTCTTGGGTTTGAGAGCCCCGATGAAGCCCCGTGCGACTCTAGGCTTTATGCTGCCCACCCAGTCCATTTCTGGAACCCCCCACCGCAGCAGCGCGAAAGCGTCCCCGCCTACAGTATGAGAATGAGGCTCGTTCGTTTCTGACTGTAAAATCGCCAAGCCATTTCCTTGAGAATGGAGGAAGCAGCCGCCTTGGTTGACTTTCTCTCTGTCGGGAGAGGACCGTCGCCACCTAGCTGGTCGGTAAAATAGATTATACACATTCAATACTTCCAATATCTCCATAGGAGACGCGGGGAACATTGATCCACGTAGCACCGTCAAAAAAAAAAAAAACGATGAACGTGTTAATCACTATTATCATTTTAAACTTTGCAGCCCTAAGCCGAAATAGATAAAATAACAATCCTGTTGTTTGAAATATGAATACAATTGTTTTATGCTCTAAAATTATCTTACTCTGCTTTGACAATTGAGGCCTGTGAATGAATGAATGAATGACTATGTTGACTTTTAGTGACAAATATAAACTTTATTTAAGGTACTTGAAGGCCTTTCCCAGCTGGTCACCCTCATCGACAATGAAATCAATGGGAGAAGAACAGCACACCAAAGCTGGTTGTTTCCAAAGAATACCTCCGGGACCTGATCCAGACAGACCTGCCTGTCCACTGTCCAAACGTGCTTGGGAAACTTGTGCAGTTCTGGGTGGGCTGGAATGTGCTTCCCAGTGCCGACTCCGCAGGATGGCTTCGCATACCCAAAGTCTTCAACCTGCTTCAACCTGCTTAAACTCCCAGAACGTTACAAAGACTACGAAAGATTTGAAGAGGAAATCCTTGCCGCTATCGCGAGTGTTGATGTTGACCCGGGTTATGGACTGTCGTAAGGAGATGCATATATGTTCTTGTTTAATTGTTAATGAGTTTATTTCTGCAATAACTGCATTTATGGTTCCGTTTTAACGTTTGGTGAGGCATGCTTGATCAGAGATACTCAAGTCATTTTTTGCAAGTCTAAGTCAAGTCTCAAGTCTTTGAGCTCAAGTCCAAGTCAAGTCTCAAGTCTTTGAGGGGCAAGTCCAAGTCAAGTCTCTCAAAAAAAAAACATTCAAAAAATATTTTCTTTAAATCTGAATTTTTTGGACGTTTTAGTCCGAGTGAAATGTTATGTAGTCTCTCCTGTTGTCATTGTCCATTTCTGTTCTTATTTGTAGGATTTGAATCATGGGTGGTATTTTACACCAGTGGTATGGGGGTCCGGGGACCCCCTGGCACTTGCCTGGGGTTCCGCGAAAAGTTTTCAAGAAAATAAAAATGAAAGCTTTTTTTTGCAAAATCTTCATAGTTCAATGAAAATATTTTATCCTTTGAATCTAAAATGGTTCATGGATTACATTCTAATCTAACAAACCTATCAATTTAAAAGTAAAGCACGTTACCGTGGAAACAATAAAGCTTAGCCCAAAATCACAAATCAGAATGAGGGGGTCCCCGGTATATGTTCCATCTTGTAAGTGGTCTTTGGCTGAAAAACATTTTGACCACTAGATGGTAGTATGTACCTAGTCTTCTATGAGGTAATGCTGATCTCAGGTGTCAAGCTCACAGGTGAATGGGAATTTTAACATAGGTCTTAGCCTAAGTGTAGAGAATAATTGTCAAGCCACTCTGTTAAACAGCAAATCATGTGGATCACTTCACGATCATGTTAATTGCATCAAGGAAATCTATTTCTGTCTGCAACATCATTCTACAATAAATGAAAACCTCAAAGATACATCATTGTTTGGACATTCACTCACTAACTGGGTAGACTGGCTACACACTGGGTCAATAACATTCATTTTCACATTATGCAAGTGAGCACCAATATGAAAATTTTGGCCAATACCGATAACCAACATTAACATTGCCGTTATGGCTGATAACAGATATTTACCTATGTCGATATGATCTGTATAAAAGCAAGTTTTGATGATAATCATATTTTGTACATACTGAAACACATGTAAACACTGAATTTGAAAAACAAGAAGAATCCCTACAGACTGTAGGAAAAAAGCAATAGTCAAATAAATAGTGCAGTGTTCATAAGAGCGACATACCAGAGGTGACTGATATCTGACATCACTACAGTAGGGACTTAGCAACAGCTTGATAATGACATTTTTTTTTTCAAGATTTATTTTATTTTTTGTACAGTTGCTCATTCGTTGACAATATTACAGATCCATAAACATCTCTGCTTGAGCACACGCACATTGCGTAAAATAAAACAAGACAAAATAAACAAATAAATCCCAACCGCATCCCTCCCCCCACCCATCTCCCTTGTATGTTGATAATGACATTATGTGAGACATTCAGTCGACAGATATTTATACAGTACATCAGATTCCTCAACAGTGCCTGGAAGGTGTTAACACATGCCGTGACAAACATCTCACTTGCAGAGCTCCATCTAGGTCTCCTGAGCAATATTCTCATGGCATTATATGCCACTTCAAGTCTGTGCATGCTTGACCTCCGACTCCTATAATCTGACCACAGGTGAGCAGTGTAGAGTGGTGTGCAGTATGCTCTAAACAGAGACACCTTCACTCCATCTGTACACATGTTAAACTTCATCTGACAATTGCTCTGAAATAAAATGACCTAGATATTTAACATTATCACAAACAGTAAGGTTATTATCAGACAATTTAAAAACAGGAAATGTCAAGCATTTGTCCTCTTTGGTCCTGCAAATTAAGACAACACTTACTGGCATTGTATTTGATATCATGTACCAAACCATATTCAGTACATATTGTGAGGAGCTGCTGGAGACCAGCACTACTTGGGCTCAGAACAACAAGATCATCTGTGTACATTAAATGGTTCACTAGGGTATTACCAATAAGGCACCCAGTGTTACAACCATTCAGTTGCTTGGACAAATCATCAACATACAGATTAAAAAGAACTGGGAAGGGATAAGATTCCACCTTGACGGACCCCATTACTAACCCCAAAAAGGGTTGATATGTTGCTCCATTTAACTTGCATAGTCTGATGGGCATACCAAAAGGCCAGAATCCTAACAATATAGCTGGGCAAACCTCTTTGACATAGCATGAGTTTTTTTTATGGTTGACGGTCAAAGGCTTTAGAAGCATCAATAAAACATAAAAGAAATTAGAGGTTTTGCCATCTGTATTTGTTTACAATTTCCTTTAAGGCATACAGAGGTCAGTGTGCCATTTGCTTTAAAACCAAACTGCTTGTCTGTGGAGTAGATTAACTCCTTAACTCTGTCCAGCAGAATTCTCTCCAGGACTTTTGACAGTATATATTATATTAAGTTGATATCTGAAGCAACTTGTTGTTAATGTTTTATTTGTTTATTTAATGTTGACTTTCAACTGAAAATATTATTTTACTCATCAGCAATGGTGCATTTTGTATAGTCTAGACTAGCCATCTTGTCTCAGTTGTTGAGATCAAATAATCATTATCCCCTAGGCATCCAGGAAGTTAGTGAAACTATACAGTAAGCATTCCTGCATAACCCAAGAGTCTGTTGGGTTGGCCTGCATTCATGGGAACCAGTCTGTGAGCGGCCACACTCCAGTCAACTTTCTGGAGCTGTCGCTTTCTTTTTCTGAAAGACATCTGGAAAACACTTATGGCTAAACAATAACAAATTGGCAAACACATATTTTTAAACATCCTTATCATCTCATGAGTGCAAATGATCACCAAAGATGAAACTACAACATTTAAAAGGCTTTACTTGGTAAACAATGTTTAATAGTTTTTATCCACAATTACAATCACAAGGACAAACAATGTCCCCCCCACCCCAAAAAACATTTTTCAATAGTAAATTGCTATGTATACAGATGTAGTGTTCATAGTGTAAATGTTTTGATTATATTTTAGGAATAAATGTATATATTACTTTACACTTCATAGAACTTGTCTTGATCCCGCAATACATTGCACTGCCGGGATTGCCCACCAAATTACTGTTCTCAATCTTCCCTTGTTTATTAAAGCAGCATGATCACAAATATCAAATGTTTGATGCACCCAATACATACTGTTGTACTATACTTTAAGATTCTACTATTCTACTACTATTCACTGTTTTTCAAGCATGCAGCGTGCTGCACTCGAGCAGCCAGGCATGAAGTGGGTAAGGTGTGAGCAAGGTGTGAGCGGGACAGGGCATCACCGGGCAAAACAGAGCGAGGCGTGGACAAAACACAGTGTTTCTGGTGTGAGTTTCAATGACTAGAAGTTAGCCCAATAGAATGTAGTGCATATACTTGGTAATAGCTTTCACTCTCTCCTGTTATCTCCCCATCTACATATATTTGTGGTGTTCAGCTGCGTCGAGGAGCTGCACACCAGCTGTGATCTTCATCCACATAGGCTGATGCGGTGAGCACTCCACTGGCTGATATCCCGATCAGCCCCGGGACTGAGACTGGTGGAGATGTTACGGGAGGAGAGATGAGGGAGAGATGCCTGAAGGATCTATAAGGGCAGAAATTAAATATAAACAGTTTGTTTTGAACCCACAGCATATTACTAAACAGAAAGCTTAGTGATGGGAGTCACTACCTATTGAATATTGGCCATGCATGCTGTGGAAATGATCCACAATGCCCCAAACATATCTCACAAGGGCAAAAAAAAGCCCTTAAAAGTGTATTTTTCCTACCCTGCTCCACAACATAACATTATGTAATACAACATTGTTATACAACATTATAACATTTAAATTCCCAAAATATTCAAGACCTGTAAATTATTAGATTCATTTTTAATGCGTTTCCAGACTTTCCACACCTGTGTAGGTACCCTGTGAACACAGGCCAAGATCAAGTAATGTAGCTGAAGAATAATTTGCGGGTAGATCATCATGATTAGATATAATTTTAGTATTCATTAATGCTGTCAAGTAAAAAAAAAAAGTTTGTTTCATATCAATATTAATTTCAGCTGAATTATTATTTTCCAAGGACAGGAAAAATGTGTAACAAAACAAGAGCTTCAACATAATATTGCCTGTGTACTTGTATTGCCTTATTACCGACTCTGGTAGAGTGGCTTGTTGTTTCTGTCCTGCTGTCCTCTGTGTCTTCTGCTGTCAGATGTGACTCCTGGCCAGTGCCAGACAGGGTTGTATCTGGTTGAGGATGGCTGTAACACATGAGAAAATGATTTAACAGTTTGCTCTTACTACCTTCTTGCATGCAAAACAAGACTAGAACCTATCCCTGATGCATTTATTCAGGACCAGGCATGTCCAAAGTCCGGCCCTGGGGCCAATTGTGGCCCGTGGACAGATTTTTTTATTGGTTAATCAAGCAAGTTCAATTTGCATTTGTTTCCTTCACCTAACAATGACAGCACTATCATACAGTTTGTAGAAGCACCAGGTAGGAACAGCACATGCAGAACTACTGTTTTCAGATGGCAAACAAAGTACAATTGTATGTGATTTTTATTTATATTTTTTAATAACACCCATATGAGGTGAGAAGCACCTGCACGGCCGCCTCACCCCCAATTCAAAAAAGTTTGGACAATCCTGCACTAGATGGACAATGTCGGCGTGGCAGAGAGAGAGACAGTTAGACCAGACTCAAATGGGGGTCCGTGGCACTTTGCCAGGGGGTCCACGAAAAGTGTTCAGGAAAATAAAAATAAAAACTTTTTGTGTGTGTGCAAAAGCTTCATAGTTCAACTAAAACATTGTAGGCCTATGCTTTAAATTTAAAATGTTTATTGTCTTATATACTTGTGCCTGCTTCAATAAAATTGTCTCTCCCTGTCCCTGATCACTCACCTGTGTACTCCCTCGGCTGGGTGTAATTTTCAACCAGGAACTCCTAGGTCAGCTGATTCCTACTGAATTGACCAAAACAGTTCAATAATTGCAACCCTGTCAAAATCTTATTGCTATGCTAGTTATTGTTATTAGTTATAGTATGAGTATTAGTTGACCAATTCTATGGGTCAGTCATAATTTTGTAGAAAGAATGCTACTGTCTGAAACTCATTCAAAAGAATCCATCCTTACATAATGAAAAATTAAATTGTTGATATTAACACTTCAAGAGACAAAGTAGTAATAATTTTGTTTGATATTTTTTCTAACTAATGGATTGCGTGAGCATTGAACACGTCACGGTGGCACAGTGGAAGGCTCGGATGATGCCCTCCTCCACGTACGGCTTCAACTGCTTCAGGAACTCCGCGGCTGCCGCGACCTGGAGACAGAGGAATAGAAGGAAAGGTCTGAGGATGGAGATATCGCATTAACTGTGATAGACTAGATATCAGAAGGAACAGCCTCCATGCAATCCTACACCACCGGCTTGTTTTATAGCTCTTTGGAATCTCAATGTTGTATTGGCAACATACTGCCTTCTTATAACACTTAAGCCATTACATTCCCATTAGTGGACAGACTGCTGCCATGGCAACAGAAACAACACCATTAAAATACAGCCATGGGCCATGGGGCTAAAATGGTTTTCCCCCACCATCTAGTCTCGTATCTATACTAGACTGTATCTATACTATCGACCCTACCCCATATTTATCTACATGATATTCATCCAAAAGAAAGGTTGTGATTTACAGGGAGGAAAAATAACAATATGAGGAAATGTAAGCTATGTATGAGGGAATACAAAGAAACACAAAACATTAAAAAGAAGAATAAAATAGAAATCAGATGAGAAACAAAAAATTGTCAAATATTGTAGGCCTAGGCTACTCACCAAGCTGGCCTCCCATCATGGTACCCAGGCCAGGCCAGTGTACACACCATTAACCACTGACAACTTGATGGAGGACAGACCAGCTGCAAATAACAAGGCAAGTCACAACAACACTCACCTTTAAGAACGGGGTTTCCACGGTTCTCTGTGTCAGGGACATTGTGGGGCTGGATCTGGGCTCTCTGACTGCGGTGTCGGAGAAGATGACTTTGTCCAGGCTACGCTCCATCATGAGCAATGACTCGCACCCACTCCACGGCGTGCTAGTCAAACACAGGAGTACGTTCAGTGAGAGGCTGATCCCACCTAGATGCAAGGAGAGGCACAGGAAATCATTCCTGCCTGTGGCCATTGGACTCTGAAAACCTCTGCTCTAGGTTAGATAGCAAGCTACAATCTGCAGTGCTGTACACATGACTACATTAGAGCTATACAGAACTATACAGACACAGCACAGCTATAAACATGTCACGTGACAGACTTTACTGTAACAGGTATCAGCATGCCATCATTATATTATACTCTGATGATAACGTTTACACAGGAAATATGCAGCTAATGCAAATCAGTGACGCTGACCTTAGTTGGGTTATGTATCGCAATTTTTAAGCATAATAAAGTGGATTACATGGCGCCACTCTTCAATTCGACATGCATTGAATACACTGAGCAGTTACTCTGAGGGAATAAAATTACTATTATAACCTGAAACGCCTGTTATTGTCACTTTTGAACCGCAGCAAAACGGCATGCATTTGAATTGAGTTTGGCTAGCCCAAGGACGCTAACGTTAATTTAGACTATTTCACGATTTTAAGGCATGAATATGTATTCATTGCTTTAACGTTACTCGGCTGACCCGTACAACAGTAGCCCTACAGTAACGCCATATTCATATACATTTGATTGATTGATTGTTTGGAGTAGTAACGTTCATAGCTATCCGATAGCTAATGCTCCAGGGTCTTACAATAACGTCACATAGGCCGTCATGTCACGTTCAATATAATGACTGTTATTCTATTATTACTATTACTATTATACAAACGTGCCCTTTGTACTTGCAGATTTAACGTTAGTTCGTGACACTAGTTTGTGAGGCTGTGTGAAGTACCTCACTCATAACGCTACTAATACCAGCCAATCGCCTGACCCAGTACAACAGCAGACCTACAGTAACGCTATATAGCGTTAAATAATAAAATGTAATGATTCATTGACATACTAGCCGGTGCCATGGCACGAGTCCGATACCTCACGAGTCCGACACCTCACGAGTCCGAAAAAAGAGGCTAACTTCCCCCAGACCCTAACCCAAAACCTAACCTCTCCCACCCCCACGCCTAAACCTAACCTCCCCCAGACCCTAACCCAAAACCTAACCTCTCCCACCCCCACGCCTAAACCTAACCTCCCCCAGACCCTAACCCAAAACCATGAGGTGTCGGACTCGTGAGGTATCGGACTAGGGGGCAGTCCCCAGCTAGCCAGGATACGTTAGCCAGCTACTAAATTAACTGTACTAAGACTGGACACAGTCTTTATAGCTTACGTGAGCTGTAACGTTAGAGTCAAATTACCCCTTACGCTAGCGGGTTAAATAGCGATTTAGTTTATTTTGGGAAATTGAATGAAGCAGCTAGCTAACATTAGCTAACCTAGCTAGCGTCAGTTAGCTCACTGGGAAAGCCTGTGTAGTAACATGCTATGAAATGGCTCCCTGGTCGTGCAGTTAAATGTCTCATAAAACCAACAAAACTTCTACTTTATGTCGATTTACTTCAAGTGGCCACTTACCTGAAGCTCGTATTCCTTCCAAACTACCAAAGCTCTGTTTGTCGTTTGTCTGTTTGTTTAAGGCGGAAGAAGTTTCTGGTTGAGTTTCTGGTCAATTGTCAATTGTTTTATTCGATACGATCCGATATTCAGTGGGAGGGGACTGGGTCTAACCTGATTGGCCAGTCCGCTCAGATTTATGGCCCCAAGTTGACATGGTTGGGTGGCAGAATTCGTACTCTAAAGAAAATCTGTACTCGTAAACAAACATCCATGCTCGCAATATGAGTTTGTCCGTGGTGCTTTCAGGGTCGCACACGAACGTAGGAAATTTGCAAGTGCTGCATTCAAGGTCGCACACGAACGTAGGAAATTTTTGTACTTGTAAAAAATATTTTTGAAGACGCACAAATTCTATCCGTGTGTACAAAACTTATTCCCAGATGCACAAGATATGTCTACAGATACAAAAATGGGTTGCCGATACAAAAATGGGTTGCAGATGCACAAAACTTTCTCTCAGATGGACAAGATATTTCTACAGGTACAAGTTTTATTTACAGACATACAAGTTCAAAGTTCAAGTTCAAAGTTTACAAACAATGTTTCTCAAGCTCAAAATATATTTGGCCCTTATTTAATTCCATAGTAGTGGGGTTAGTGGGTGATGTTGGTGAGGTCCTTGGTGGAAGGGGTTTTCGGGCCTTGTTGGTGAGGCTGATGGCGGTTGGGAAGAAGCTGTTCTTGTGGCGAGTGGTTATGGTCTTGGCAGACTTCGGTCTGTTGCCGAGGGGGAGAGTTTGTGGCCAGGGTGGGAGGGGTCAGCCATGATCTTGCGAGACCGCTCCAGTGTCCGGACTGCATGCATGTCCTGGAGGGATGGCAGGTTGCATCCGATTACCTTCTCAGCACAGCGGATGATGCGCTGCAGTCTGTTAATGTCCTTGAGAGTGGAGGATGGACTCAACGATGGAGGTGTAGAAGTGCACCATCGTGGCCTTTGGCAATTTGAATTTCTTGAGCTGCCACACAAAGTACATCTTCTGGTGCAGCGGTTGGTATATATAGTCCGAAGAGGTATGGAGAGAGGACACCGCCCTGGGCGGCGCCGGTGCTGATAGACCGAAAGTCAGTTGTATGATACCACCGATGTGGACAAGAGAATAGTAAGAGCGGAGCATCTTGGCATGGCCCAGTGGAGAATGGTCTGGGCCAGACCATCTCAATCAAAAACAGATTTCTAATAAAGATCCTCCCCGACGCCCACAGTTGGCCGTGGCATACCTAATGTCCTGATGAGGAAATCAAGCCGTGGGCACATTCCACGTACATTTTGACCCAGAGAGACAAACATGAGCGGACACAGCAGCTCCAAGTGAATTCAACAGAGGAGTCATTGTTGGAGAGGAATGTTAGGCGAGTCTGAATCTGGCATTGCGATGGCACAAACTTCCTCCTGGACACGGCCATCAGCATTCACCATACCTTGGTTAAAGGTACATTCCGGGATGTTTTTGTGTTAAAAATAAAATAAGTGTTAAATGGCTCTATATTCTGACAGCAATGACTGAAATATAGTGTTTGGTCAGGGTGAAAAGATACATATAGTCTTTTTAAGGCATCGCGATCTGACCTTCCGTTTCCCAGAAAATGTCAACTTTTATCTGATTGGATAAAAATTGGCGCTGACCTCAAACTATCCAATCGGAGAAGAGTTAAGTTGACATTTTCTGGGTAACGGAAGGTCAGATCGCGATGTACTTTATGTATTTTTTCACCCCGAATTCAACGTCGCCATCCCCGAGTCTCTACGAGTTACGGTTGCGAAGATACGTCCGCCCTGCATGCAGGACTACAGGAGAGACATAGAGGACAGCGGGGGGTTGGAGGTTTCAAGTCACTGACCAAACACGCTATTGCAGTGATTGCTGTCAGAATATAGAGCCATTTAACACTTATTTTAACACAAAAACATCGCTGAATGTACCTTTAATTAAAACATCCCATCGTTGGGAGCTTTCAGGACCATTCTTTAATCTAAGTTGATTGTTGGTCACCTATATCTAATTATGTATCACATTGACATCATAATAATACCATAGTAGATAGAGATCACGTTTTTTTGTTTGTTTTTTCCATCCCATTTCCCCCCCAACTGTTCTCGCCCAATTCCCCCTGCTGTCCCGGGCGTTGCTCTGTCGATCTGGGGAGAGACTGGCACATGCTTCCTCCGATACATGTGCAGTTGCCAGCCACTTCTTTTCACCTGACAGCGAGGAGTTTCACCGGCAGGAAGTAGCGCGTGGGAGGATCACGCTATTCCAACCAGTACCCCACCCCCCCGAACATGTTTCCCGTCCGCCCAGAGGAGGCGCTAATGCAGCGACCAGGACACATACCCCACCGGCTTCCCACCCACAGTCACGGCCAATTGTGTGTGTAGGAACGTCTGACCAAGCTGGAAGTACCAGCAGGCAGGAATTGAACCCGGGTCTACGTGGTGGTAGGCGAGTTCTTTTAGCTACCTCTACTCTACGCCCACGTGGCAAATATTATATGCCACTGGTTCCTCATGCCTACACCCTCCTCAGACACTGGTTCCTCATGCCTACACCCTCCTCAGACACTGGTTCCTCATGCCTAGTACACCCTCCTCAGACACTGGTTCCTCATGCCTACACCCTCCTCAGACACTGGTTCCTCATGCCTACACCCTCCTCAGACACTGGTTCCTCATGCCTACACCCTCCTCAGACACTGGTTCCTCGTGCCTACACCCTCCTCAGACACTGGTTCCTCGTGCCTACACCCTCCTCAGACACTGGTTCCTCATGCCTACACCCTCCTCAGACTATCATCCATTTTCCAATGGACGTTTCTCCCTCACAAGAGGATTAGGTACATGTAAGAAGCGTGGAGCTTTACAGAAAAAGAAAAACCTGGAAAGAGCTTTTCTGTTGTCCCTAACGGAGGAATGGGAGTGTCAGTGAATTCATAATCTGCCATAAACTGCTCAATATTAGCTCCACTGAAATGAGCCGTTTTTCAGGGGAATCTATTAGACTAAGGTAGCAGCGAAAATGCGGCCGAATGACCACACATATTTGCTTCCATAGCCGATCCTCTGTCCTTCTGCTGGCTAACAAACACACGTTCATAGCAGATTCCCTGTCTATTCATCCACCAAGGAACCAACTGTTGCGTGGAAAAATGCAGAGTCAACTCATCCATTCATTCACTCACTCTTCCTACTCGGGGTCATGGAGAGTCTGTCTCAGCAGCATGCATTGAGACACCCTGGCCTGGCCTGGCCTGGCCTGGCCTGGCCTGGCCTGGCCTGGACAGATCTTCAGTTCATCACAGGGCTAACACACAGACAGCCAGACAGACACATTCATACCAATGGGCCATTAACAAGTCTCCAGTCCACATGACTGGCACGAGGAACCCCAGGAGAACACGAATAGAACGCGGGACCTTCTCGACGGTGCTAACCAAATGACAATACAACTCCTTAATGGGGTTCCACACGCAGGCTGGTGTGTCCAGCTGTATTTTTGTAGGGCGGCTGCTGTCACAACAGGTCCCCACGTTCGCAAAAACAACCGTCATCTGAGGACACCAAAGGAGCGGTCAACGACCTCTTGGAGCAGCATGGCGGCGCTGCGTGTCGTGTCCCGCTGCTGAAGTCGATGTCATCTTGGGCTATGGGGTATCCGATACATCGAAACGTTAAACGTCCAGACTGCCCACATATTGGTTTGCAAACATTGACCTTTTATTGAAAATCAGATATTCAGTCAGTGTCATCTACCTCTGATATGATGCAGTATGATCGGTTATATATTTATTCATATAGAATTGATCAATGCTACACTGGTTGTCTATGGGAACATCTTAACCCAGGAGTGGCAAACATACGGCCCGGGGGCCAGAACCGGCCCGCCAAAGGGTCCAATCCGACCCACAGGATGACTTTGCAAAGGGTAAAAATTGCATTGCATTGAGAAGTCCTTCAATCCAATGTGATGCACTTGTGAAGGTACCAGGTTTCAGGTGCACGTTAAATATTAAGTCGCCTATTCATGTTTTCTGTATTCATCACTAAATGGTCAACTATTTCCAGTACCCTTGACTATAGAGAATTGCACAGTTGCTGTCAATTGTAATGCACAGTTACAGACAGTAGATTTGATCATTTGTTTGATGGTAGCGTCATAATTCTATGTGAAAACGTGTTCTTAAAATGCACCTGTCATGGTCCTTACACCCGGGAGCATTTTTTTTAAGTGATTAATTCGCACGACAATAATATTTTTCGAACTGATATCAGTCAATGCAACCACCGTGCATACCAACGGTGAAGTTTCGCTGAGCGTTATTGCTGTGTTTATTTTTTCGGACCACGGTTGATTTTTCAGAAATTCGCTTCCAACGTGCAGTCGTGCACATCTGTTGCTGTGATTGTCAAAATTCGCATCGCAATTTCGTGCTGTATATTCGCATCGCTCTTGGTGTGCAACAGCCTTAAGTCTTAACACTAAAAGAAACCAAATTGGGTTGCATGCGGCCCGTAAACTAAAATAAGTTTCATACCCCGGCCTTAACTTGAACTGATTCTAATGAGACACTTTTGAGGCCATTTACACCTGGTGTTAACATGCGTTTCTGCCATCAGATTGCAATCAGATTGCAGAAATGGTTGTCCTCTCAATCCACATAAAGTTGCTGTATCCAGATTGAGAGGACACATTGCATTTACACTTGTGTTCAATGTGTACACAATGCATCCCTGACCACCTCCGGAGGCGGTTTGGCCGATCAGATTGCAATCCTTCTTCAATGCGTTTTGGGGGTGTTTACACCTGACATTTCAAGTGATAAAACACAATCTGATCACAGAAAACGCATGTTAGCGCCAGGTGTAAATGGCCTCAGCGTTTTGGGTGACCTTGGCAGAGGCACTTGAAGCAGCAGAGAGGAGGGGGGCGGGCGGTTCAGTGGAACAGCAGAAGTCGTCGGTCGCTGCGCGGCCACAGAGGGAGTGCCTGGTGGCGTAGCTGCTGCCAGGCCTGCTGGTAAGACTGGGACGCCTGCTTGTAGTCCCAGTAGCTGTGCAGCTCCTTGCCCCTGCACAGACAGACAGACAGACACACACACACACACACACACACACACACACACACACACACACACACACACACACACACACACACACACACACACACACACACACACACACACACACACACACACACACACACACACACACACACACACACACACACACACACAGAGAGAGAGGCTCAGAAGGATGCATGAGGATATCTGCACGTCATCGCTATCGGCTGATAACGGCTTTATTCAAATGAAATATCGGCATCGGTCCGGAACGAACATTCTGCTGATATGACAGGTGTGATAAAATGACACTTTAATTATGCTAACCCTAAGCCAGGGAGAGCATCATCCCACAGTTTTGTTTGAAAGAAAACAAAGAAAAATATTTACATCACCTAATTTGAAAGTAGATTCTATATATCTATATTGGTATCGGCAATCAGCCAAAAGAGTTGGAAAATATCGGCATATCGGACGCAATATCGTGCAGCTGTATACGGGATCAAAACCAAAACCAGGTTACTGCAGCAAATTGGTTAAGAATATAATGTAAATTCATGTCAACGGAGGCAGTCATTCATTTAGCGATGGCCCTTTTCACGGGGGCCATTTTGTGTCAAAAAGGCAGGGTAAAGAGACAGGGGCAAGCAAAACGCTAAGGAGGGTTTCCAACTTAAGACTCATGGAAGTTGGAAACCCTCATTAGTGTATTGCTTGCACCTGTGTTGTTTACCCTGCCTTTTCGACACAAAATGGCCCCCACGAAAAGGGTCTATTCCAGCTCTGCATGAGAACTGCCATCAGGCACAACATTCAGAACAATGGACACTCCCTGTTCTGTTCAGCTAATACACATCACATGTCTTCTTTACTGCTAAATAGATGCAGGGCTGACACCAGCTGTCCCCGCTCGCTACACATACCATTGTGGTCGTATAAAATGCTTATAAAATGCATGCTTGGGCTGTGTTCAGTGTTGCCAAGTCCGCTTATTACAAGTGACTTTTGGGCTTGTTTTTTTCCATAAAGTCGCTTACCAAATTGGTAGTCACTAAAGTGTGGTTGCTTATTTGGGCTTGCTCCCTTGCTGCTCTCTCTCTCACTCACTGTGTCTCTCTAAATAATGACATATAGGCCTAGCCTAAATAAATGAAGTAGCCTATCCTTGGTTACTTTTGTGTCCAATAGCAGACACTTTTCAAAAGGTAAGTGATAATTCAAAACCAGATAGATCATCATCCTACAATGCGTTGCATTTAAAACATTCATCAGTGCAGATGGACTCATCAACAACAGTGACGACCCTGCTCAGATGATATTTGTGCATCTGTGGTGAAATAATGGAGACATGACCATCTATAATTTTCTATGGTGTTTTCCTGTGAAATGCGGGAGTCGCTTCTTTTGGGCTTGTTTCCATAGACCTGGTTGCTTGTTTCTCTGGCAAGACTGGCAACACTTTTTCTGGCAACACTGTGTGTGTGTGTGTGTGTGTGTGTGTGTGTGTGTGTGTGTGTGCGTGTGTGCGTGTGTGTGTGTGTGTGTGTGCCTGTGTGTGTGTGTGTGTGCGTGTGCGTGTGCGTGTGCGCGCTCGTGTGTGAGCCGGGATCAGGTTATCGGCTGGAGAGCTGAGAAACAGAGCGACCACTGTTCGCCCAGGGAGAGGATTCTTAGCTGTCAACACACACACACACACACACACACACACACACAATGTGCTGTATATTCACAGAAAGCTGGGCAACATCCTATATGCTTTGGCAATAGAGCAATAGAGGTTCTTTGCAACAGTCTCCAAAGTGGAACCATTCATTTGGCTACATTGTGTTGTCCCATATAGCACCAAATGAGCAGAATATTATATTTGTGGGCTTTGATCAGGTTGTTGATCAATATCAATAAATTAGGGATGCACGATATTGCCGATATTTTGAAACTCTTTTGCCCGGCGACTGCCGTGATATAAGCGCACATTTTTTTCAACCTAATCTCCAAGAACATCAAGTCTCTCCTCCGGTAGTGGAATTAACACATTATTAAGCCTACTCTTATCGTGATTGCCCACTGGCAGATGCAGACATAAAATACAATGCTTTTCAAAATGACCTCAACTTAAGTTATGTAAAACATGATTTATTTCTTCTTTTATTTATGTAACATTTTCTTTCAAACAAATCTGTCAGATTCATCCTACTTAAACAGGCTTGTATATCGGCATCTGCCTGGCATGTCATATTAGGTCGATGCCAATATTTCATTTTAAAGCTTTTATGGGCCGATACCGATGACACGCCGATATCATCGCACATCCCTACAATAAAATCAAGCATTACTTCACCAGCTGCAGATTTCTGGCTTCCAGAACTCACTTTCTGGCCTTTAGCTTCGGAACAGAAACCTCCCACCCACTGGCGTTTCAAGACACTCCCTACACGTGTTTTATTATTATTATGATGTTACTTCTGATGCCGGTGACACAAATGTTTGCTTTTCACTTAAAAGCATGACTCATTCTGGATCAGCTGCGCTTCAAGTACCAGAAGGGTGTGTGGGCTTTAGCACCGGAAAGTTTAGATCATCATTTTGGGTGATGTTTGAAATGTTTCTGGGGGCTGTGGTGGAACGGGTTCAGAGAACCCGGTGTACTATCGATGATGTGTGGCGGCGCTGAGCTGAGAATGAGAGCTCAACGATGGCCGATGTTCTCGGAGACGCGACATTTTCATCCGATAGGAGCAAAGTGTGAAAGGGGCTATTGTTCCGAACTTCCGAACCTGAGAGAGTTGGGAACGCGGGACGGGTCGGTGGCTGATACTAGAGACAGGAATGACTGGAAAAGCTCCACTTTGCAGAGAAGAGACCTGGAAACAGACACAGAGAGAGAGAGAGAGAGAGAGAGAGAGAGAGAGAGAGAGAGAAAGAGAGAGAGAGAGAGAGAGAGAGAGAGAGAGAGAGATGTCAATCAAAACCTGGTCTAAATATATAATAATAATAATAATAATACATAGGTTTTATATAGCGCTTTTCTGGGGAACTCAAAGACGCTTTACAATATATCAACATAATGTTGTCAGTATGTAGAGATGGAATGCAGTAAAATGTGGGCATTTAAAACATGCATTGAAGGTTAATGTCCTGGAATCTAATCCTTCCCCCCCCACCCACAGTACTTATGTGTTCTCTCTACCTGGCTTTAGCTGTGCCAAGAGCCTTCTTGGTGACTCCATGTTTGTAGCCGTTGGCAGTGACATCTAGTGGCTGATCAGTCACATTACACCAGCTGATAGCTGGAAACAGACGTAGGGCGGTTACTGGAGTGACTGAACAAAACCAAAAACACACAAATGAGCTCCTAGAAATGTGTGACAGAGATATAATGTGTGAGCGGCAAGGCGGTACAAATGCAATATATGATTTGAATTATTTTGTGTCCTAATTATTTTGGGGTCTGCGATGATGAGTTATGATAAAAAAAAAAAAAAAAATCTGTAGTGTATGGGCCGTGGTGCGAGCCCCATATACCTGCTCCACAGGGCGAGATGCGGCCCTGTCCAGCCCGGTGTCGGAGCTCGGTCTGGGCCTGGCTGCAGGGGAACTCCAGCCCGGACTGGAGCAGCGCCGGAGGACACGTCGAGAACCCAGCTGGAAGGTCTGACACATGGGAGCACCTGGGGATGACAGCATGCAGGGTCTCACCTCAAAGCTGCTCCATTTAGACAATCCCCAAAGAAAAAACTCTCGCTCCTCACCTCGTGACCAAGGCTCTCCGCATGACCTCAGGGCTGTAGGGACACTTCCCCACCACCACGGCGGCGAAGTAGAGCGCCTCCTGCAGGTAGTGGGACAGCAGCGCGCCCTGGAAGCCCAGCACCCCCCAGCGGGCCAGCTTGTCGCTGCAGGACAGCGACAGAGTGGGCTCTCCTCGCCCAGGCTTCACCCGGAGCACCCCGGCACTGTGGAACTCCGGCCCGGGTCGCAGAGGGTCAGCCGGGCCGCCCGGGACACACTTGGCCCCGGTCCTGTGGACGTCCGGGACCCGTGGACTCTCCACAGGTGTTTCTGCAACATCACTCTGAGGCGGGTCTTCCCTTTGATCTGTATTGGAAGTGGAGGGTTCTGACTGTTTTGCGTCTCCTCTGTTCTCTGGCTTCCTCTCTTCCCTCTCCGGTTCCTCCAGACGGGGAAGCTTAATGTTTCGTCTGTCACTCGGCTCCTCGGCTCTCCGTTTCAGGTTTGCAGCCTCGTCGGCCCCTCCATCGGTCCCTTCGGGGGGCTTCGCAGGCCTGACAGGAGGGCAGGGCTGGGACTGGCTGTCGGTCATGGGGATGATGGAAGCGTCGCCGCCTGGTGGGTAATGCACAATGGTGGCATGTTAGACAAACCCCGCCTGGTAGCTTTCAATGTGGACACGGATGGACTACATGTGTTTTCAGAGGCATGATAGGACAGTATGGTTCAACCAGTATGGGTGAAACACAGCAAGAGGGCGCTGTTCCTCCAGAAAAAAACAAAACAGAGCTGAAGTTTTCAGTTTCTGTCAGTAGCAGATGGTGGAAAGAGCAAGCCCCAACCCTGGTTCTGCCAAATGGATTTTAGGAGCATTGTGCCAGCGTTCCAAAACGTGTCAACGTGTGTCGTTGCCTGGGAAACGCACGTCCCATAATACAACTGTTCGCATCGCATCCCATTAATAGTATGATGATACTTGGGATGCCATTGCGAACATAGATGCGAACAGGTTAGCTAAAAGTTTAGCGTCGCCAGCGCCAGCGTCACTGTTGCGGTCGGGGTACGTTTCAAAATCCTGAGAAAACACTGGGTACTTGGGTAGCAGCTGGCAGTGAGCTGCTGCCAGCAGTGAGTGACTTCCTTGTGAAGACGGGGAACTTTCCACACAGCCAGTAAGGGAAGGTGGGAGCGTGCTAGGCAGACTCACAGGGAGTGTGACTGGTGAAGAAGAGGAAGGAAACTCCTGGCTGCAGCATCCACTTCCCCTGCTCATCGGCCTGACAAAACACGGAGCTGGGGTGACCACACACAGCCCTGCTCAGCTCCTGGGTCAGGTACCTACACACACAAGCACGCACGCACGCACGCACACACACACACACACACACACACACACACACACACACACACACACACACACACACACACACACACACACACACAATGAGACACAGTGAAATAATAAACAAATTTCAAGAAAATTGGAAAACATACATGCACACAAACAGCAGTGCACAAATGCATTGCAATAATGCAATAACATTGTATTATTAAAAAGACAGTGTTCTGTCTGGGCAGTGTACCTAGTGTACTGTAGATAAAGTCCCATGGTCCCAGCTGATAGTGTATGCTGAAGAGTTAGCATGGAGCACAATGACCTACCGAGGACACCTGGACGATTTTGTGTCTACCACTTAACAGCTAAGTTGACATAATGCATGCACAGAAACATTTGTGTCACACACACACACACACACACACACACACACACACAAACAAACAAACACACACACACACACACACCTGATGCATCCCCTTCTGGCAATGACCTCTGCATGGCTGTCATTGAGAACGTCACCTGAAGGGATGACAGGAAAGCCATTTTAAAACCTTGTTTCTGCTTTTCATAAATTATGACAAACATTTTCACATTGACAATACATGAAGGATTTTTTACATTGGGATTTGAATGGGTTTCAATGATGCTACTGTCTATATACACATTTATACAGCACATAAAAGAACACAAAAATATTGAACAACAATAACAGCAACACAGACCGTTGGAACTCATAGCTGTGTGTCCAATACATTTGGTCCCCGTTCCCAGGGAAACAACCTCCTTTTCAACTGCGAATAGAAAAGTATAGCTAATTTGTTATACAATTAGGCTATCCTAGATTTAGTTAGTCAATTTCAGTTGTTTCAACTTTTAGCATAGGTTTGCCTCTAACTAGCTCCCGGTTCCAGTCCTTTGCAGTTAGTTAAGTTAGACAGTCCAACCTTCGTGAGTGCTGCCAGTGCTGCTGACACCCGCGGTGAGTTTGACCACAGCGGCCAGCAGGGTCCACTCTCTGCCCGCCTCAGGCTTCCCTCTGCGGGGAAGCTCGTGGAAACGCTGGTAGCACAACTTGGCGATTTCGTCAGCAGTCCACATACTCGTCTCAGACCGGACGAACGTGTAAATGGAGACAGGGGGCATTACCGCATTACACACCGAAAATATAATACATTTTAGTATGTGGTTTAAACATTAGCTACGAATATCTCTATTCTCTCTATATCTCTAATATTAAGCCAAGTCATCTGTTCTTGGACGACTCCAGGTCCTCGAGTCGAGAGAGCTAAAAGGAGTTGCATACTTCCGGCCGGGGTCTCTTGAAATTTCACAATAAAAGCTGAATTTATTTATGCCATAAAATAATCATTATAGACAGTTTTAACTTGACAACAATAACAACCGTCACAACCCACCTGAATATCCGGTTTACTTCCTGTATACATAGCTGAGCGCAGGCTGATATTCGGCTCATATTAAATGTTAACGTTAGGCCGTGTCTCCGACAGACACATTAACAAGGTAGCCTATTTCGGTCTTTATGTCTTGTAGTAGTTAGTAGTAGTTGTTGTTGTTGATAGTTGCCATAACAACCACCCCTGTCGGAAAGACGTGCACACGCTGGGTAGGAAGCGTTGTTGTCCCGGAGGCGATATTTTTTCTTCGGATGATGGCGAAGGCTATGCGAAGGCATAACCCGCCCCTCTCTGCCTCTGATTGGCCTAGCGTCAAACTTCCATCCAAACACATTCGCTTGGCTATATCCTGCATTACATCTCTGTTACAGTCTGTGGTCAGACCGTCAGACAGACATACAACAGTTACGCTTGCTAGCCTGCATGAAAGACGCCAGTGTGTTTCTTCTTCTTCTTCTAGTATTGTTTTATCGCGGTTGGCAAACAACTTTTTGTGCATTACCGCCACCTACTGGAGTTTGATGTCTTCTTTATAGTGGAATCTATTTACAGTGTTCATCATGTATCATCACCCTAGTGCTCCCATTCACAATATATATGTCCATTCTACGACTCAGTCGGCGGGAACTCATCCCTCAGCGCCTTCTCGATTTCCTCTCCAGAAATGTCAACAACATTCAAGAATCTTCTAGCTGCCTGCATCCATCATCATCTTAATCTTTTCCTTTTTTCCTTTGACCTGTTCCGCACAATTAATTACCATGGCCATGAATGTCAAAAAACCTTTCTAGTCCACACAAATGTTTCTTTCAATTCCACCAGCTCCACTCTTCTGCTCCGATTCATTTTGCACTTCCACTTTTTCCTTTCTCTCAATCTCCCTGCACTTAACAGCCTCAGCATACGACATTCCTTTCTCCTCTCTGATCCTGCTCACTTCAATCTCCTTAACTCTCCGTGGACACTGCGCTGATCCTGTGTTGTATGTTTTTAATATAGTCATATCTATGGTTTATAACGCTGCCACTAATCACAGGGAGAGAGGGCCAGGGGTGGGTTATGCCTTCGCCATCATCCAAAAAAAATATCGCTTCCGGTAAGCTAGCTAGCTAGCTAATGTTAGCTGCTGGTTGGTTGGCTAACTAGCGAATGTTAGCCGTTAGCTAGCGTTAACGCATTAACTAGACAAACACAGACATGCAGAGCTCCAAAAACAGAGCAATTCGTGATTTTGTTACTGTAGTTTCTGCAGAGTAACGTCCATGTACCTTTATGGATTGCACAGGGTTGGTATTGCAAAGGGATCTGACTGATAGTGCAGTAACAGTCAGCAGCTATGATAGCGCAGCCAGGGGGGGGAGGAAGTCCATATATGGTCCATCCGGTCATGGGCCACAGGCCATTACGTCATCACAGGATAACGCGATTGGCTGGCTCAGATCTGTTCAAATCTGAGCCAGCCAATCACGTTGTCCTGCGTTGTTTGGGAGGTGTATAAAAGGCGATCGCAGATGGGGGTGGGTGGGGGGAACCAGAGGAGAGGGGGAGAGAGAGGAGAAGAGGGGGAACCAGGGGAGAGGAGACGAGAGCAGAGGGGGAACCAGAGGAGAGGGGGAGAGGAGAGCAGAGGGGGAACCAGAGGAGAGGGGGAGAGGAGAGGAGAGCAGAGGGGGAACCAGAGGAGAGGGGGAGAGGAGAGGAGAGCAGAGGGGGAACCAGAGGAGAGGGGGAGAGGAGAGGAGAGCAGAGGGGGAACCAGAGGAGAGGGGGAGAGAGGGGGAGATGAGGAGAGAGAGGGGGAGAGGAGAGGAGAGCAGAGGGGGAGAGCAGAGGAGAGGAGAGGAGAGCAGAGGGGGAGAGGAGAGAGGGGAAGAGGAGGAGAGAGAGGGGAGAGGAGAGGAGAGGAGAGCAGAGGGGGAACCAGAGGAGAGGAGGGGAGAGAGGGGGAGAGGGGAGGAGGGGAGGGGAGAGAGGGGGAGAGGGGAGGAGGGGAGAGGAGAGGGGAGAGGGGGAGGAGAGGAGGGGAGAGGGGGAGAGAAGAGGAGAGGAGGGGAGAGGGGAGAGGAGAGGCGAAGAGGAGGGGGGAGGAGGAGGGGAGAGGAGGGGAGAGGAGAAGAGGAAGGGGGAGGGGAGAGGAGAGGAGAGGAGGAGGGGAGAGGGGGAGATGAGGAGAGGAGAGAGGGGGAGAGAGGAGAGGAGAGGAGGAGAGCGCCGCCAGCGGTGGGGGGCGCCCCCTGAAGCCTACCCCTTTACCCCCCCCCCCCCCCCCCCCCCCCATGGGCGGGGTATCCGGGGATATGAGTCAAGCGCGTGCGGGGGAGGGGGGGGGCATAGTGGCTGGACCCTTCCAGGGGCACTGCCATCTCTCTGGGCGGCCCTGGTAGTGGAAGCGATCATCTTGCTCTATAATGACCAGAATGGGTGTTGTTCAAACTGAACATTTATTTCTTCAACATGCTGCAGCAGAAAGGGAGATAAACAGCGGATAAGATAAATGAAAATAAATAAATACATAAATAAATAAATAAATAAATAAATAAATAAATAAATAAATAAATAAATAAATAAATAAATAAATAATGCTACCTACTTCCACATAGTTTCAGCTACTGTCTCAGCTACTGTATAAAATGCAGATCTCTGGTGGAAAAAGCTACACAATTACAAACAGAGCTTCTCAATTAACAACATGACAATAAGCTACTCAATTATAGTAATTTGGCTTAGGCTACTCAAATTACTGTTCACAAAGTCTGGCCAAAATGAAAAATGATTTCACAACCACAGATTTCCTTTCATTGTTTTTATTGCAAAGCTGATTGATATCTACAGTTTGGATTGTGTTCAGCATAAATATTCAGTAGATGGAGGCAAATAGTTTGGACAAAAGATAAAGTGTCATATGCAGCATTTCTCAATACACCTGATATGATGTTACTAAGTATGCCCAATAATACAAGCTGAGCATTCATATATCGCAGGGCCATAACCAGTGTTGGGCAAGTTACTTTCAAAATGTAATATACTACATATTACTAGGTACTTTCCTTTTTTTCAATATTTTCTTTACATTTTTTTAGAACAATTAGAGGGCAAACAAACACACTCAGACACAGGAAAAGAAAAAACAAGACAAAAAACAAAACAAAAACATACATAAAATCAACATTCAATGTTACATGATTACCAGCCGCATAAGGTGCTTATGTGCTCATGAAAAACATTATGCCTGGGGTACTAGGTACTTTCATTTGAATGTAATAAGTTACTTTACAATATTACTGTCTGTGTAGAGTAACTCGTTACTTATTACACTACTTTTGCCTTCTAAAGTTAGTGTAAACAATCCAAAATTCAAGTGTTCTATCTACACTAACCCTTCTCTTTGTCCACGCAGCTCCCCTGAAAAAGGCTATAGCTAAATGGCTAAATAACATAAGGCATATATTTAGGCTATTTATTTTGATTGCAAAGTAAAGTAAATGTTATCCTTTTCCTGTTATTGTCATCTATAGTGGTTATTTGCATAAAAACACAGTTTAATTAGGAAATGATTGTATCTTTATTTAAACACCGTATGTGCTTTGATAATAAAAAATAACTCAATTTGTAACTTGTGTTACTTGACAAAGTAACTGGTATAATATTACTGAAATCCTATAAGTAATAAGTTATATTACTACTGCTAAAAGTAATATGTTACTTTTGTAATGAGTTACCCCCAACACTGGCCGTAACTTTTATTAGAGCGGCAGCACAATTTCACTTTCTCTTTGTTTTGAAAGAACTAAACAGAATATGAGGTCACGTTATCAGCATGGCTGTGTGAATGCAGCCGACCTGAAAGTCCTGGATGTGGAACTTTCCCTCCATCACATGCTCAGCTGTTCAACAGTGTCTGGCTGCAGACCTCTGCTGTCAGGCCCCCCTCGGCTGCAGCTCCACGCTCAGGCCTCCTCTTCGTCGACTGTTTTCGGGCCAGCTCCAGAGTAGAGATGATTATTTCCCTCAAAGGTGCGTTGATACAAGCTTTTGACATTATACACGTAAAATATTTCTTAATATTAATCAGAATATGAAAAACTAAAAAAACGCACTCAACTCAACTCAACTAATAACTGGGTGCTAAATCCTACAATGAATGTCAAGAATAAAAAAAGGCTACTGCACTGATGAAGGGTTAACAGCCCGAAACGTTTGCAGGCAATAAAAGTTTAACTCGGAGTGCTATCCTCTTCTCTTTTATTCTTAATATTAATCAGCTCATCATCAACCTAGTTGCGAGCAGCAAGAAATGCAACAACATTGATAACTTGTCTCTTCCTTCAGTTACAGTGGCCTGTAACTGACATAAATAAAGTCACATTTTCACAACTGTTCAAGATTGGAGTCTCATTTATTTTAGCTATGTACAGGGGGAGGGGGAAGCAAAATTTCACAATAAACAGAAAAATAAAATCACATCTTACCACTAGCCTCTGCAACAGAGGTATGCTAGTTCATGATAAAGGCTCTTCGTCTCTCATATATGGACACACACATGCACTCGATTCCTCTCTCACTCTTCCTCTCTCGCTCTCTCTCATCACTTTCAAATGTAAAAAAGAAATGTATTTCTCCTCTGGTAGATATGGTATATTGTATTTGCGTGTAGCTGTGCTGTCGTGATTTGCTGCTGATATTAAAACTGTCCTGTTTCTCTGGTTTTCGGTGCGTTTCTAAGCAGTGAGCGGAGGTGTGTGTGGGAGGGGTGGGGGGGGCGCTCTGGTCAAATATACTTCTCTGTTCGCTCTGTCCTTTCAAACACATCACTAATTGCATGCGTATTCACATTGACTACATTTACATGGACTGCAATAATCAGATTATTATTATTCATATTTTGGTGAAGGTGTTTACATGAGTTGCTTATAGAATATTCCGTTCATATTAATGACTGAAGAGGCACGCGGCGCAGTGCCCACGTGAGTCATGACGTCCCTAAGTCCGAGTTTCCCTCTTGACTTGAACCTGAAACCCTTTCGGTCATGTTTCTAAACGTTAGCGTGTCAGGGACAAGATGTCGGGACTTCTTTTGAGCGGCGGCAGCAGCCATAACACAACACTCGCTGGAAGCTAGAGCATGCATCGCCAAGCAGTTTGACTGCCGTACGTGTTGCATAATAATGCTGCGAAAAAACTCTGATAGGACGTCACAGATGTACACGTCAACAATGCACTTCAATAACGCGACTAAGATCAGAATCCTCCACGTCTTAATTCGACTATTGCTTACTTCGACTATGACCTTATTTGGGTTACGGTAATCAGAAAATGTCAGTTACATGGCAGTCTTATTCGGAGTATTTCTTAATCGGGTTAATGACGTAATATTATAGTTCATGTAAACATAGTCAATGATGCTGCACGCATGCACGCACGCACGCACACGCGCGCATGCACACACGCACACACACACAGACGCACACACGCACGCATGCACGCACACACACAGACACACACACACACACTTCCTTCCCCTGTTCCCCACCTTAATCCCACAGTCCACGTTGCAACGTGATGTTACAAAACATGATCACCCTCCCCCGAGGTGAGGGGGGCTTGGATGTACAGATGACAGGCGGATTCGTTGCCCTGTGATTAAGAAATCAAAAATGATACAAAAAAAAAAAAAACTATCCCAACAAAATCTCTCATCTATCCATCATCCCTCTTGGTCACTCCTGTCCGAACCCCTCCGTCTCCTCGATGGCGAACAGCAGCTTCTCTCTCAGCTGCTCCAGGCTTCTGTAGGGGGGTAGGTCCAGACGATTGAAGCTGTGGAGGGGGGGAGAGGATCAGTTAGTGATTCAGAAATATGCTGTACGATCAAAACAAAACAGATGAAGAAAGAGGTGATACCGTGTGAGCCGAGCGGTGGGAACGGTCACTCACCAGGTGTGGCTTCTTGGAAGCCAAGTCTCCTTCCCCACCTTGTCTATACAGAACTTCTGGGGACCGTTACTCCCTGCACGGGGGAAAGACACGGAGAGTCTCAGCCTTTTTGTCAAATGTCAGCTTGAATGTCTCATCACAACAACAACAACAACCTAGGCCTCTATCTGCCTGCTGTCCTCACAGCTCTTGGAAAGGTATTGGATAAACTATAAGCTAATGTCTGACTTGGTTTAACCAGAGCCGTATAATGGAAGAGCTGCGACATCTCCATTCACTCCAATGGACCAGTTTATTTACTGTCAAGAGTTCCCGGAAGTAAGGTTCTGGATTAAGCAGCGCTGTCGAGTTGCAGCAAAATTAACAGTTTGTGATGTACTTTGAAAGGGTCAGACGTTTAAAGAATCAAATTGTATATTATCTGCTTTATTTTAGCACGTAGTACGAGCCACAGGAGATTCAGTCAACAGAAAGAATGTGGACGTCTTGGTTTTCTTTACCTATGAGTTCAGCGAAGCCTCCGACGGGAAGCCGGCAGGTTCCTGTGACGAACTGCAGGAGGCGGATTCTCTTCTCGTTGTCCATCTCCTTCACCACCTGCGGTGACACGGGTCCATATTTACCATGTGAAAGCTGAGTCCCCAGTATGAGCTCAACAGTGACTGCCCACTACCAGATATGTATGTATATTATGAATCGTGACCATAAAACCTTTGATTTGGATTTAAAAAAAAGAAAAAGAAAAAAAAGGCTAAATGAATAAACGTTTTTCCATTTTAAATTACTTTATTTTTTCCTCCAAATCAAATGTTTTATGGTCATGATTATGGTCTCGGAGCTGGCTGGCTTGATTCTAGGCATAAAACTCTCTTTTTTGGGGTGGGGGTGGTGGTGGTGGGGGGTTTGCATTTTGCCTTTATTTGATAGTGATAAATGGTAAATGGACTGTATTTATAGAGCACATTTTATATAGTCTATCGACTACCCAAAGTGCTTTTACATGAATATATCACATTCACCAATTCACACTCACAGTCAAACACCGACTGCGTCTGCAGCCATGCAAAGCACCAACTGCTCATCAAGAGCAGTTAGGGGCTCAGTGTCTTGCTCAAGGACACTTTGACATACTACCGGGAAGAGCCAGCCTCGAACCGGGAACCTTCCGATTCCCAGCCGACAGCTCTACCTCCTGAGCTAGGATAGGATAGCATGTGCTAGACAGCTCTACCTCCTGAGCTAGGATAGGATAGCATGTGCTAGACAGCTCTACCTCCTGAGCTAGGATAGGATAGCATGTGCTAGACAGCTCTACCTCCTGAGCTAGGATAGGATAGCATGTGCTAGACAGCTCTACCTCCTGAGCTAGGATAGGATAGCATGTGCTAGACAGCTCTACCTCCTGAGCTAGGATAGGATAGCATGTGCTAGACAGCTCTACCTCCTGAGCTAGGATAGGATAGCATGTGCTAGACAGCTCTACCTCCTGAGCTAGGATAGGATAGCATGTGCTAGACAGTGAAAGGAAAGCAGGGAGGGAGAAAGGGGAGGATGTGAAGGACTAAGCGTTAATGGAACACGTTCTACCAGGTGAGCCCCCCCATGGGAAATTCACTTCCTGGAAGCGGAGATGTGAAAAAGTGGGCGGTCACTGTTGAGCTCTATTTAGCATGTGGAACCTGAGGGAAACAGCTGGTGATCAACAGCGCGTGTTCCTACCTGCCAGAACCAGTGGATCTGCTTGCTGTTCTTGGTGTAATGTCTGTAGATGGTGTTCTTCTGCCAGTCGGCCAAGTCGATCTCCTGCATGCCGCACAGCATCAGCTGAACCGGAGGAAACAACACATTAGAAGAAGAGTTTGGTCCACCAACGAAGAAGAAAAGAAACGGCCTGTGTCGGATTACAATCTCTTAAAATCTATTCATCGGCATCTCGCACACAGAAACGCACACTGGTAAACGACTTATAGACTACACAGAGAGAGAGGTTTGTGCCCTTCACTTTTTTTTTAATAACTTGGGCGTTAGGCAGAGGACAACGCAGGACGTGACATCATCGGCCGAGTGAGTCACGGCACATCCTGGCTCCGGTGGACACATTTAATTAATTGGCTCTGTTGGGATTGAATTTGGTCCAAGGCGGGGGGACGCGCTCGCATCCAAACCCAGCTGGAGACGGGAGTCAAGGAGAAAGAGCGAAGAGTCCTCCATCAATCAGGATCGGGGACGCATCAGGGGGTGGGGGTTCAAACCTAATTCGCTTTCATTTTCATCACGCTCGGGAAACGGATTTCTGCCATCGTTCAAATCCTGGAAAAACCTCCGGCTACCCACTTAGGGACAAGACGGACGACGTGCTTATCTCACGATACACAATGTTTGGGTTCACGTTTTCGAGACGACGGCGATAAGATGCCACACGTACCTCCAACTCCTTCTCGTCGAAGTAACGGAGCCACTCCAGGGGCACCACCTCGTTGAAGCCGTCCAGGAAGGCTTTGGTCTGCTCCTCCACGCCGCGGGTAAACCTCCAGTCAGTCAGCAGGCTGTCCCAGAGAGACGCAAGCAAACATTACACCTCTGAGGGGACACTGAGACATGACATGTCTGAGGGGACACTGAGACATGACACCTCTGAGGGGACACTGAGACATGACACCTCCGAGGGGACACTGAGACATGACACCTCTGAGGGGACACTGAGACATGACACCTCCGAGGGGACACTGAGACATGAGACCTCCGAGGGGACACTGAGACATGACACCTCTGAGGGGACACTGAGACATGACATGTCTGAGGGGACACTGAGACATGAGACCTCCGAGGGGACACTGAGACATGACACCTCTGAGGGGACACTGAGACATGAGACCTCCGAGGGGACACTGAGACATGAGACCTCCGAGGGGACACTGAGACATGACACCTCTGAGGGGACACTGAGACATGACACCTCTGAGGGGACACTGAGACATGACACCTCTGAGGGGACACTGAGACATGAGACCTCTGAGGGGACACTGAGACATGACACCTCTGAGGGGACACTGAGACATGACACCTCTGAGGGGACACTGAGACATGAGACCTCCGAGGGGACACTGAGACATGAGACCTCTGAGGGGACACTGAGACATGAGACCTCTGAGGGGACACTGAGACATGACACCTCTGAGGGGACACTGAGACATGACACCTCTGAGGGGACACTGAGACATGAGACCTCTGAGGGGACACTGAGACATGACACCTCTGAGGGGACACTGAGACATGACACCTCTGAGGGGACACTGAGACATGACACCTCTGAGGGGACACTGAGACATGGCAGCAGTAGTTGTGGGAATCACAAGTTTCATCACGATACGATATTATATTGATTCTTTGGACAATGATACGATATTTGTTGTGAACAATACGAGACGATATCATATGCCCGTTTAACACAATCAGTTAGTTTTATATCAACTCACAAAAAGCAACTAAAATATGAGTTCACAATTTTATCTCTGAGCTCTTCCAGACTTTTAACTGAAAAACAATCTATTCTTTTTAATAAAAATGATAAAAACAGACATGTTGTTCACTATAAAGTGCCACATTTCTCATTCTTTTTTATCACTTAACTTAAAGAGCCCCTGATGACCTTTCAACTCTGAATATAAGCCACTATGCTTCATCACCTTGGATTTACAAGGTGTGCGACGATATAGATCAATGTTTTCACTTTGCATCGATACGATATCGATGATGTATCGATATATCGATGTATGGTCCCACCCCTCGGCGGCAGCAAAGAACAGGACAAAGGACAAAGACAAGCCGTCTGACCTGATGTACTCTTCCTTGTTGTCCTCGGTGACCAGCTCGTTTTCTCCCTCGTCCTTCAGCTGGTGAGTGGACACCTTCCCCAGGATCTCCATGTCCTGAGCGAAATACAACTCCACGCCACACTCCTCCAGGCTGTTATCTCTGGAGACACACACATGCGCGCGCACACACACGTCAGTAGAGAGAACACCTACACACACACACACACACACACACACACACACACACACACACACACACACACACACACACACACCTAAACCACAAAATGTCCTCACTTTGCAGGATTTCCCATAGAGTGTATACAAATCACACCCAGGTGTTGAAGTGGTGCAGGTTAGGAGCAGTCTATCCTCTCATGCTACAAACGGAGATCATGCTACAAATGGACACACACGTCACCTATAGAAGCGGCTGCACCGCTTAAAAATATGGACGTAGCCACCGTGACGTCAACCATTGGTTTGTGAATTCCTGCTTTGAAGGCTCAAGTTTGGCATTTTGACCGTCGCCATCTTGGTCATTTGGAGCCAGAAGCAGCAAGCGTGAGACCAGGGGTTTCCCACAGAGGCAGAGCACCCTGCTATTGGTCCACGATCTGCGAGCTGCACGATCACTGGACAGGCGACCAATCACAACTGTCTATTTTACTCTAAATGGGAGGACCATAATTTACAAAATGTCATGCTGACACTGAAGAAGACTGGCGACTGAAACCATAAAATTAGGAAAGTGTTTATTGAGGTAAAAAAATCAAGTGAGAATTAGGCTCATTATCCCATTAACTTCCATACAATCGGACTTGATTTGCAGCCAGTGGATTCGCCCCCTGCTGGCCATTAGAAAGATTGCAGGTTTAAGGCACTTCCACAGTGGCTTCATTTTTTAGTGCCAGAGGTTGTCCCTTGGGTTTTCCTTATCTTTCTATCCTTGTGAGGACGTCTGGTATTCACAAGTATGGAAAACACAGGCGCACACACACACACCTACATACACACGCACACGCGCGCACACACACACACACACACACACACACACACACACACACACACACACACACACACACACACGGAGGCAAACCCGTGCTGCTGTACTTACTTGACCCACATGATGGAGTTATAGAACTCGGGGTCTATGGACTCCAGGTCTTTGAGTGTGGGTTTCTTGTTCAGCATTCGCTTGTAGAACGGCAGCGTGAAGCCGGTGTCGATGAACTTGCCGTGGTACAACGCCTGCAGGGAGGATTAGACATGTCCCGTTAGAAAGGTGTTACTGTTAAGACAGACTCAGGGTCAGTTCACTAAGGTCTAAGCTACACCAAAGTCCCTGCAGCTAATCAGTCATTTGCGGCCTCCGTCCGTCGTTAGTGACTTAGTTCGTTAGTCACGCTGTAATGTTGACTTTGTGCTGCTAGGGGGCAGCACTGACAATGAATGGGGACTCAAGTGGTCAAGCAAGAATCACTGACTGACCCAAGGGTGGAACTACATCACTGGTAGGGGACAACATGTGTACTATTTGCTTGTTTACATCTCACCAATTAAAGCATTCAGACTTTTTCAAAGTTACACCGATTGGCCCAAGGGGGGCGCTGCCGCTTACAGGTCAAAACAAGGTAACAAGTTGTTACCGACTGACCCAGAGGGGGGGGGATATGCAACATTCGTATGGGACAACATGTTTACTGTCAACTGATTTAGATATGGCTTCCAAATTCATGTCTTGCTTTCTTTTCTCTCTATTATAATGATCTAACGTGCGGACGCACACGCACATTTCCAAGGTCCAACCCAAACACCTTGTCACAATCTGCTGTGTGTGTGTGTGTGTGTGTGTGTGTGTGTGTGTGTGTGTGTGAGAGAGGAAGGGAGGTAGAGTGAGCAGACAGGGCCTGTGTGTGTGTGTGTGTGTGTGAGAGAGGAAGGGAGGTAGAGTGAGCAGACAGGGCCTGTGTGTGTGTGTGTGTGTGTGTGTGTGTGTGTGTGTGTGAGAGAGAGAGAGTAAAGAGAGGTAGAGTGAGCAGACAGGGCCTGTGTGTGTGTGTGTGTGTGTGTGTGTGAGAGAGAGAGAGTAAAGAGAGGTAGAGTGAGCAGACAGGGCCAGTGTGTGTGTGTGTGTGTGTGTGTGAGAGAGAGAGAGTAAAGAGAGGTAGAGTGAGCAGACAGGGCCAGTGTGTGTGTGTGTGTGTGTGTGTGTGTGTGTGTGAGAGAGAGAGAGAGAGAGAGAGAGAGTAAAGAGAGGTAGAGTGAGCAGACAGGGCCAGTGTGTGTGTGTGTGTGAGAGGAAGGGAGGTAGAGTGAGTAGACAGGGCCAGTGTGTGTGTGTGTGTGTGTGTGTGTGTGTGTGTGTGAGAGAGAGAGAGAGTAAAGAGAGGTAGAGTGAGTAGGCCGAGCCAGACAGACGGGCCTGTTTAATGTTGGAACACCGCAGAGGGCTCAGTGTCGCCGCGCGCCAAAAACAACACAGACGCCCACTGACTGACTCAATCACAGTCTGTTCTGTTCCCTGACTGACCATCTGTCTGTCTGTCTGTCTCACAGAAGAGACGGAGGACGAGACAGGCTGGTAGAGACAGAGGACGAGACAGGCTGGTAGAGACAGAGGACGAGACAGGCTGGTAGAGACAGATAGACACAGAGAAGAGAGAGAGAGAGACATGGAAATAAACAGGGTAGCAGGAAAAAAGGAAACCAACAAAAGGTAAGGAAGGGGGAAAGACTCAAAAGCGAGAGAGAGAGGGTTTGCAAGTTAGTAGAGAGAAGCATCTTTATAAGGCAAGTCAGCGAAGTGCGCGTTAGGACTAAATATAGGCGACTACTGGCGGGTGTGGGCTGGGTGCGGCAGTGAGGTCATGCTGTGGGTGTGGGTGTGGGGTGGGGTGGGGGTGGAGGGAACGAGGGGTGGAGGGTGTTGGTTTTGGGACCTACAGCTTTCTGTTGGAGTCAATCCCAGACAGAGAGAGAGAGAGAGAGAGAGACTACTGCGCTCCATACATTACGGATATTCATGTGTTTCAGTCATGTGACGTTTTTGTTGTGGCTGCCATCTTGAGGAGCGAATGCAGCACACACACTTCTTCGTAGCGGTTTTTACAATGTAAGTCTATGGGAGGACTGATCAAACCATGCCCTATTTGAACTCTAACTCCTCCTAGCAGCTCCATTCAAACGTTAAAAAGTGTCACCACTTTACTCGAGTACTACTACTCTTATTCAGCTGAGCGTTTGTACTATATATATATATAAAAATTAATCGATAATAATCCTATCGAGCCAGCCGTGAGTGATGTCACAATTCATTCTAACTGATTTTCCAGGCTGCACTTTTCACTAACGTCACACATTTTAAACCGTGACAGTTCACACAACTTTAACACGACATACATATATTATGTATGTCCAAACCCTTCAGCTACGTCTGCTCTCACTCACAATGTGTCCAAATACAAGCGATCATGTGATGTGTATCGTTTTTGAGATATTAACGTTTGTTTGACACGAGTGTTCCACTCCATTTCCAAACTACGCCACAAATAGAGGGCATCTTGTTGGTCCAAATTGGTCCTCAAGATGGCGCCGCAACAGTTGTGTGACGTCAACAGAAATGTGTGAATAGAGGATTTTGCAGGATGAAACAGTTGTGCGGTCACCATGGCGATGAAGCGTCCGATGAAGCGGAAATAGGTGAGGTGGTCGGGGTTGATGGAGGAGGCGGGGTTGATCTGCAGACAGTAGTTGTTCTTGCCGGCGTACTCGAACAGGCAGTACATGGGGTTCAGCACCTCGTGGGAGAGCAGGAAGAACCACTCCCTGCGGGGGGAGACAGAGAGTCAGTACATGGGGTTCAGCAGCACCTTATGGGACAGAAGGAATAACCACTCCCTGCGGAGGGAGACAGAGAGTCAGATGCTGCTCCACCCCCGGCTAAAGGCTGTAACAGCCCAGTCAGGGTTCAGGAGAGCTGGGTAAGAACTGAGGGGCAGTTGGCAGTGATCGCCGGAAGAAAACAACAAATATCTTGACTGCCTTTATGGTAGGAACGCCAAATGTTGACACAATAAAAAAAAAAAGGGAGACAAGAATTACAGATAAAAAAAAGAGAGATGACAATGACATGAAAAACAAGACATCTTATAGTGAAAGTGAAGACAATACTTAATTCCAGTACAATGAATCCAAGGACAGAAATGTATCACCTTTGCACACTGACACACACACACACACACGCACACACACACACACACACACAAAATGCACATATAAGAAGGGGGGGAGCAGAACAAAATCAATAATGAAACAAACAGTAATTCTACAGAACAATATAAATAATAAATAAAACATACTAATAAATCTGAAACAAGGTTTGGCTCACGCAAGGTAGATGTAACTGTTTCCAGGTATTCCTAACAGCTGTGCTATTCTGGACTGTTTCCAGGAGCCAGTCCCCAGATAGGAGGATCACATTGATCCCTCATCTAATTTATCATCATATTTATGTCATAGTGCTACTGTTTAGTTTATGCTTTTGTCTTTTGTTTTGTTTTTGATTTTATTTTATTTATTAGTAAGTCTCTGTTTTCTTGATTAGCAGAGTATTTTCTTTTCGTTTCTTGTTTTGTTGTGTTATGTTTTGTACTGTTATTTTTAATGTTGACGGACCCCAGGAAGAATAGCTGCAGCCTTGCTGTAACTAATGGGGATCCTAATAAACAATAAACAATAAACAATAATTTCCACAATGACATTTTGTCTGACGGGGCTTTTGGAGGCCAGCCGAGCAGTGACAAGTGGGGTGAAACCAGAAAATGTGTGTGTGTGTGTGTGTGTGCATGTGTGTGTGCGTGTGTGATGATGTGTGACCGTGCGTGTGTGTGATGATCTGTGAGTGTGTGTGTTTATGCGCGTGTGGTGATGATGATGTGTGTGTGTGTGTGTGTGTGTGCACATGCCTTCAGAGTAGGGCTGCTCAATTAATCGGATTTTAATCTCAATTACAATTTTGGATTCCCACAATTATGAAAACAAGATAATCGAGATAAAACAACTATTATTTTTATATATTAATATTTTAGTTAGCCTATTTATTGATCTAAAAATAATAACACTTTTATTTTCATTTATGTCCTTGTTTTTCCCTTAAATTATATTGAAAAGTTCACACATTTTGCAAATGCATGATGTTGCCAAGGTCAACGAGTAATCACGTTAAATAATCGTGATCTCAATATCAGTCAAAAATAATCGTGATTATGATTTTTGCCATAATCGAGCAGCCCTACTTCATTGAGGCCGCCACTCGGTTTGCCTCAGTGACGTACAGCAGGGCGCTGTGTCTGTAGCTTTCAGCCCGGGCATTTCATTGGGGGCAAACTAGCACATAAGTAACATAGACAAACCCAAATCTGACACATACAGTGAATCACATGAAGACAAAACAGATACATCCAGGATATATACATACATACATACAGCAGGATAGAGGATCAAAACTAAAGACAAATCAAAAACAACAACAACAACAAAAACAAAGGGAACAAAACACAAATGGACTGTAGGAGGATGCATGTTAAGAGAGAATGACCACCACCCACCACCAGAGGCACCACCAAGCGCTCCCGGGCCCCCCTGCCGGCCCTCCGTGGGTGCGTGGGAGGGAGGGACAGATGAACGGACGGACGGACGGACGGACGCAGACACCTCGCAACATCCCGTCCGTGGTTCTACCCTGTGGTAGAACAGCATGACGTCACCTACCATAGGGTAAAACCACTGACGTGACACCGGAGACAGAGACACAATGCAAAAACAAAAACAAAATAACACACCCAAAAAGAACACAAAATAATAACATAAACAAGAGAGATAGTCCTGGAGAAGGAAGAGGAAGGAAGAGGAGAGGAGGATGGGGGGGCATCTGCATGTTTGTCATCTATATCAGAACTGTGTCCTGAGTCGCTCAGTATAGCTGCTATTTTTTGTCCTTGTGTGTGCGTGTCCTTGTCTTTTTGTGTGTGTGTGTGTGTCCTTGTCTTTGTGTGTGTGAGCATGTCTTGACAACCGTTGGTCCGATCTATTTCACACTTGGCGGGAGCATTGCTGGGGAACCAAGGATGTGCAACGACTAATCAACAAATTGCTCGAACTAAAGACTATTTGTCAACTAAGAAAATCTTTGGTCGATGGCAGCCCTAATTAATATATATATATATATGTGTGTGTACATGAATCAGCCCTAATATATGTGTACATTAATTCCACAACACTAGCTGACATTCACCGAAATGAAAATGCCCACGAAGAGATCAGAAGGTGCATCCCACCAGATGTGATCGACTCAGGACAATGTGACACTGTGTTAACTTCCATAGGACCAGTAGGAAGTGCAACATGACTGATCTCTTATACACATGTTGCACAGTAAATTCCTACTTGTACTTATCACCCCTTTAAGACCTTTTCAATGCTACCTGCAATTGAATTTAACACCTTTACAAGCCAAAAGAAAGAAACAAAAAGCTACCAAAAGCGTCTTATTTCTGATTGAAGATATTTCTGATTCCATAAATGGCTGGTAAAGGAAAGAGAGACACCAAGAGAAATTAAGTCCAACTGTGTAAGTAAAGCACTTAGGATGCATATTGTACAACTAAGCCTGTTGTGATGAATCTAAGAGTGGACATGCAGTCATTACATGGAGAACAGACCTGAACTGACTTAAGACAACTGAATACTTTCTTAAAGGTCTTAAATTGAGATAATTTTAAATACTTTTTTTTAATGACCTGCAGATACCCTGAAGAAGGAGGTGGGAGATGGTGGGAGAGAGAAAAGGCAGGAATGGGATGGGGTGGGGTGGGGGAGGGCTGTCACCAACACCAACACCAACACTAACACACGGTTGACATAAATTGGTGGAGTAAGGGACCCCCTGCCTGCTGAGCAAGCTGTAACACCACACACACAGAGAGGTGGGGAGATGCGAGGCAGGGGGGGGAGGGTGCGTTTGTTTCGTTGGCCGGCCTCACCTGGCGATGCCGCCGTAGTCCAGCCCCTCCTCTCCTCGCATGATGATGTAGAGTCTGCGGCGCAGGTCGTACGGCTTCACATTCATGATCTGATGACAG
>NC_139636.1:7988166-8000666 GCF_964638095.1 Poromitra crassiceps | reverse complement strand
AAAGGTTGCTTCTCTGAAATCACAATGCAGTCTACGGGAAAATATATAGAGTTTAGTCCTATTTTATGATTTCACAAAGTGGGGGGGGGTGGGTGTCTAAATTAATATTTGTGATATATAGCAGACCTGGGCAAAACCATTGTACAGGATTTGACAAAAAAAAAAAAAAAAAAGTAAAAATCCGACAAGCCGCAAGCAGCTCGATGCTACAGGCCATTTCCTGAGCGTGTTTTTTCCTCGGTCTGCAATATACTTTTATTTTGAAATCAAAAAGGGCTGCGGGGGGGGAAGGAGGGGTGGGGGGAGGAGTTGGAGGGGTCTGAGTGAATATTTACCCTGCCTCAAACCCGGGGCGGGGGTCTTTAAAGGTGGTGTTGCGCAAGTTGTGGTCCACAAAATATCGGACTCCCTCGGCGGTGTACTTCATCTCCCAGCCTGGAGGCAGGGGGGGCTCCTGGATCATCCTGCAACAGGGGAGAGGGGGGGCAGTGAGCACGGTCTCAGCCGGAGGGGGGCCACGTCCCCGGGAGATAAAAGAGTACCACCTCCACCCACCCCCTCCCCCCAAAAGCCTGTGGTGGATCTGACAGAAGCTGAGATAAAAAGCCCTCCGCTGGCCCTCGTCCCGCACCTGAAACTCACGGCCGCGTGGACGACAGCGTTGAGCCGTGAGGTGCGCTTGATTCATCATCCAGGTTCACCTTAAGGATGAACCCATGCCCTGCGTGCGGCTTTCCAGGGGAAAGAACTCAACATGCCACCTTGTGAGGCGTGGAACTCTTCATTCTGCCCTAGGGCGGGTTGGAAGGGGGGGAGGGGTGATCGGTATGAGTGAGGTGGACACAGAAGCGCTTTCCCCGGGTTTTTAATGACAAATAAACAGAGGTGGATGTCGGGAAAAACAAAAAACAAAAATGATCGACGAAGAAGAGAGGGTGTGAGTGTGTGATTTTTGAACTCATTTGCTGTTTTGGCCTTGCTCAGACCAGAGATCGATACCTGCCAGACAGTCACTTGCCAAAATGAACGGTGGCCGAACGCAGCCCAGAGACAGGCTTGCTGATCACTGGTGTCATTGTAATGCATGTGTTTGGTGGCTGCTGGTTGTGAGTTGAGCTACGATCAGAGTTCTCACCATGGACCATGATGGACAATTCCATGACTTCCCCACAACTTTCCCAGGACTAAGTTGGGGAGAAAATTGCATCCCTTCCTGGTTTGTTGATGAGGTTTTTCAATGTAAAACACATTCTGCTACTACATCCCTGTAAAGTGGCCCATTTGTGAATGACCATAATTCTCCCTGACTCTCCCCTGCCTGGAACACACCTCTCTAAACTCCATATTCCAGGAAACTCTGTGATCGCGGGGGAAATCGAACGCTAAACTGTGTGTGGTGATGGTCTTTTCTTACATGCTGTTATGACTAAAGATGTATGAGCTAGCAAACACACGCACACAAATCTACACACACAAACATACACACACACAAATCTACACACACACACACACACACGTCTTCCACTCGCTGCGCTCAGAGTCTCACCCTTGGGTCCGCGGGTCTTCCCACTGCGTGGTCCGCGTGTTGTGGTTGACGAAGTACACCCTCCCATTGTCCTGCCGCTTCTCTGTGGACGGGAGCAACAGGGGAGATTTGAGGGTGACTTTGAGCATTTGTGATTGATTAGGAGGAGAGCACAGAGTGGAGAGGAGACGTGGGAGGAGGGGTGAGAGAGAGAGACAGAGAGAGAGAGACAGAGAGACAGAGAGAGAGAGAGAGAGAGAGAGAGAGAGACAGAGAGAGAGACAGAGAGAGAGAGAGAGAGAGAGAGAGACAGAGAGAGAGAGAGAGAGAGAGAGGAGATCTCACCAGCGTGATCGAAAACTGGCGAGTCTGTGTGGTATTTCACTGTGGCTTGATCTGAAATACCTCACTAGGGGTAAACGTATGGGTTCTCTGGTAGGGTTGTGTGTGTGTGTGTGTGTGTGTGCGTGTGCGTGTGTGTGTGCGTGCGCGTGCGTGCATGCTACATTAGAGGAAAAGTGAAGAGCGAGGGAGAAGTTTAAAGCAGGGTTCCTACACCTTTTCCAAAGTCAAATTTGATCACTTTCACTTATTTCACAAGGTTTATTTTATTTCCTTATTCTAAAAATCAAACTATTCAGTCAGATAGCGATTTATTATGAGTAATAAGAATTTCAAGCAGTTTCAAGAACTTTTCAAACCTTGAAAACACCACGTTAAAATTCAAGTGTTTTCAATGATTTTTGGCATCCGTATGATTAACACGCAAAACAGGTGCCAGAAAGCAGTCAAACGATGACATTGGAGGCAACTGTGTGGGTCAGGAAGCATAAAGCGGGAATATAGAGGAGTGTGTTTGTGTGTGCGTTTGTGTGTGTGTGTTTGTGTATGCGTGTGTGTGTGCGTTTGTGTGTGCGTGTTTGTGTGTGTGTGTGCGTGTGTAGTCCGAGTTAAGCGGCTGATCCCAGTCCCCTCCTCCCTCCTCTGTGGCTCTCTGACATCTTGTTCTCATTAACAGGAGTGTGTGGAGGGCGTAGAAACAGTAGCGCTCACATTGCACAGCTCTCCACTCTTTACCCGCTCCTCTACTGCTGTCCCACCCCACTCTACTGTTCCCAGTGTTCACCCCCACTTTACTCTACTGTTCCCAGTGTTCACCCCCCACTTTACTCTACTGTTCCCAGTGTTCACCCCCCACTTTACTCTACTGTTCCCAGTGTTCACCCCCCACTTTACTCTACTGTTCCCAGTGTTCACCCCCACTTTACTCTACTGTTCCCAGTGTTCACCCCCCACTTTACTCTACTGTTCCCAGTGTTCACCCCCCACTTTACTCTACTGTTCCCAGTGTTCACCCCCCACTTTACTCTACTGTTCCCAGTGTTCACCCCCCACTTTACTCTACTGTTCCCAGTGTTCACCCCCCACTTTACTCTACTGTTCCCAGTGTTCACCCCCCACTTTACTCTACTGTTCCCAGTGTTCACCCCCACTTTACTCTACTGTTCCCAGTGTTCACCCCCACTTTAGTCTACTGTTCCCAGTGTTCACCCCCCACTTTACTCGACTGTTCCCAGTGTTCACCCCCCACTTTACTCTACTGTTCCCAGTGTTCACCCCCCACTTTACTCTACTGTTCCCAGTGTTCACCCCCCACTTTACTCTACTGTTCCCAGTGTTCACCCCCCACTTTACTCTACTGTTCCCAGTGTTCACCCCCCACTTTACTCTACTGTTCCCAGTGTTCACCCCCCACTTTACTCTACTGTTCCCAGTGTTCACCCCCCACTTTACTCTACTGTTCCCAGTGTTCACCCCCCACTTTACTCTACTGTTCCCAGTGTTCACCCCCACTTTACTCTACTGTTCCCAGTGTTCACCCCCACTTTAGTCTACTGTTCCCAGTGTTCACCCCCACTTTACTCTACTGTTCCCAGTGTTCACCCCCCACTTTACTCTACTGTTCCCAGTGTTCACCCCCCACTTTACTCTACTGTTCCCAGTGTTCACCCCCCACTTTACTCTACTGTCCCCCCCCCCACTTTACTCTACTGTTCCCAGTGTTCACCCCCCACCACCACGTTACTCTACTGTTCCCAGTGTTCACCCCCCACCACCACTTTACTCTACTGTTCCCAGTGTTCACCCCCCACTTTACTCTACTGTTCCCCCCCCACTTTACTCTACTGTTCCCAGTGTTCACCCCCCACCACCACTTTACTCTACTGTTCCCAGTGTTCACCCCCCACCACCACTTTACTCTACTGTTCCCAGTGTTCACCCCCCACTTTACTCTACTGTTCCCAGTGTTCACCCCCACTTTACTCTACTGTTCCCAGTGTTCACCCCCCACATTACTCTACTGTTCCCCCCCCACTTTACTCTACTGTTCCCAGTGTTCACCCCCCACCACCACTTTACTCTACTGTTCCCAGTTTCAACCCCCCCTTTACTCTACTGTTCCCAGTTGTCACCCCCCACTTTACTCTACTGTTCCCAGTGTTCACCCCCCACTTTACTCTACTGTTCCCAGTGTTCACCCCTCTTTACTCTACTGTTCCCAGTTTCCACCCCCCCCTTTACTCTACTGTTCCCAGTTTTCACCCCCCACTTTACTCTACTGTTCCCAATGTTCACCCCCCACTTTACTCTACTGTTCCCAGTTTCCACCCCCCCTTTACTCTACTGTTCCCAGTTTTCACCCCCCACTTTACTCTACTGTTCCCAGTGTTCACCCCCCACTTTACTCTACTGTTCCCAGTGTTCACCCCCCACTACCACTTTACTCTACTGTTCCCAGTTTCCACCCCCCCTTTACTCTACTGTTCCCAGTTTTCACCCCCCCCCTTTACTCTACTGTTCCCAGTTTTCACCCCCCCCTTTACTCTACTGTTCCCAGTTTTCACCCCCCCCACTTTACTCTACTGTTCCCAGTGTTCACCCCCCACTTTACTCTACTGTTCCCAATTTCCACCCCCCCTTTACTCTACTGTTCCCAGTTTTCACCCCCCACTTTATTCTACTGTTCCCAGTGTTCACCCCCCACTTTACTCTACTGTTCCCAGTTTCCACCCCCCACTTTACTCTACTGTTCCCAGTTTCCACCACCCCTTTACTCTGTTCCCAGTTTCCACCCCCCACTTTACTCTACTGTTCCCAGTTTCCACCCCCCCTTTACTCTGTTCCCAGTTTCCACCCCCCACTTTACTCTACTGTTCCCAGTTTTCACCCCCCCTTTACTCTATTCCCAGTTTCCACCCCCCACTTTACTCTACTGTTCCCAGTTTCCACCCCACCTTTACTCTACTGTTCCCAGTTTTCACCCCCCCTTTACTCTACTGTTCCCAGTGTTCACCCCCCACTTTACTCTACTGTTCCCAGTGTTCACCCCCCACTTTACTCTACTGTTCCCAGTTTCCACCCCCCACTTTACTCTACTGTTCCCAGTTTTCACCCCCCCTTTACTCTATTCCCAGTTTCCACCCCCCACTTTACTCTACTGTTCCCAGTTTCCACCCCACCTTTACTCTACTGTTCCCAGTTTTCACCCCCAACGTTACTCTACTGTTCCCAGTTTTCACCCCCCACTTTACTCTACTGTTCCCAGTTTTCACCCCCAACTTTACTCTACTGTTCCCAGTTTTCACCCCCAACGTTACTCTACTGTTCCCAGTTTTCACCCCCCACTTTACTCTACTGTTCCCAGTGTTCACCCCCCACTTTACTCTACTGTTCCCAGTTTTCACCCCCAATGTTACTCTACTGTTCCCAGTTTTCACCCCCCAGTTTACTCATCTGTTCCCAGTTTCCACCCCCACTTTACTCGTCTGTTCAGTTTTCAGCCCCCCCCCCACACTTTACTCGTCTGTTCCCAGTTTTTACCTCCCCCCCACCATAGCAAAGACTTTCTTTCATTCCCCACCATTTTTTTAAACTCTCTTCTCCTCGTTCCCTCTTTACCCCCATCTAAAAAAAGGGAAGCGAGCGAGCGCAGATGAAAAAGGACCAGGCCAGAGCAGAGAATCGGAGCCAGTGATATAATTGAGGTTTTTGGTCTTGGAGGTACCCGCAACATGTTGAAAAGGCATCATGGCAGAGCAGGGGGGCTGGAGCGAGGGGGTTGGAGAGAGAGTGAACAGGGCCGATGGAGCTTGTGAAAAATGGGTTTTTCGGTGGGGACAGAACTTGCCAGCGGCCATTCCTGATGAATGAATCGGCGTGTATCGAATTGGCGTTGCACACTTGGGAACAGGCCGGACTGCGCCGAGTCCCCGTTGAGAATGGCATTAATAAAAGGATGAGTGAAGGATGTGCGTAAGTGGAAAAATGAGAATTGAAGAAGAAACTAGAGCCATTTCCGCCCGATGCCCCGCGGCATTGTGCGGCTTGACATCAAGAGATCAGCATTCATCAATGATCCGCTCATGTAGACTTGAAGAAATTGACAACAACAAATCCAGCGGTGTTTCTGATGTTGCGTAAAGGCTAGAAACTCTCAGCAGTGAGGCAGCGGTTTGCGTGAGGAGAGAAAACTGTTAAACGCTGCAAACATTTCGTCCGCACTTTGGCAGAAACACGCTCAAGAGAAAACCTGAGGAATTTGAGCAGCCCAGGTAGAAATTGCGCCATGTGCTCCTATGGTGCTTCTAGCTTTACACTGGCGCAAAAACGAGAGAGCCAATGGCTGCCGACCGCTGACGAGTCGTCCGACCTACCTGCACGAGGCTGGCGAGGGCGCAGGATTTAGATTGGAAACAGCCCCGACTGGAGAATCCGCTCCTGATTGAGGAGTTCTGCTTCATTGCCAGCTGCTTCTGAACAGCTAGTTAGCCTCTGCAGCCACTTCCACACTAACTCCCAACATTAAACACAACCTAGTTAACAGAACTAACTCAACCTCCCAACATTAAACACAACCTAGTTAACAGAACTAACTCAACCTCCCAACATTAAACACAACCTAGTTAACAGAACTCAGCCTCCCAACATTAAACACAACCTAGTTAACAGAACTAACTCAGCCTCCCAACATTAAACACAACCTAGTTAACAGAACTCAGCCTCCCAACATTAAACACAACCTAGTTAACAGAACTAACTCAGCCTCCCAACATTAAACACAACCTAGTTAACAGAACTAACTCAGCCTCCCAACATTAAACACAACCTAGTTAACAGAACTAACTCAGCCTCCCAACATGAACCACAACCTAGTTAACAGAACTTATGCAAGCTCCCAACATTAAACACAACCTAGTTAACAGAACTAACTCAGCGTCCCAACATGAACCACAACCTAGTTAACAGAACTTATGCAAGCTCCCAACATTAAACACAACCTAGTTAACAGAACTTATGCAAGCTCCCAACATTAAACACAACCTAGTTAACAGAACTCAGCCTCCCAACATTAAACACAACCTAGTTAACAGAACTAACTCAGCCTCCCAACATTAAACACAACCTAGTTAACAGAACTAACAGCCTCCCAACATTAAACACAACCTAGTTAACAGAACTAACTCAGCCTCCCAACATTAAACACAACCTAGTTAACAGAACTAACTCAGCCTCCCAACATGAACCACAACCTAGTTAACAGAACTTATGCAAGCTCCCAACATTAAACACAACCTAGTTAACAGAACTTATGCAAGCTCCCAACATTAAACACAACCTAGTTAACAGAACTAACTCAGCGTCCCAACATGAACCACAACCTAGTTAACAGAACTTATGCAAGCTCCCAACATTAAACACAACCTAGTTAACAGAACTAACTCAGCCTCCCAACATTAAACACAACCTAGTTAACAGAACTAACTCAGCCTCCCAACATGAACCACAACCTAGTTAACAGAACTTATGCAAGCTCCCAACATTAAACACAACCTAGTTAACAGAACTAACTCAGCCTCCCAACATTAAACACAACCTAGTTAACAGAACTAACTCAGCCTCCCAACATTAAACACAACCTAGTTAACAGAACTAACTCAGCCTCCCAACATTAACCACAACCTAGTTAACAGAACTAGCTCAGCGTCCCAACATGAACAGCAACCTAGTTAACAGAACTAACTCAGCCTCCCAGTCCCAACATTAACCGCAACCTAATTAACAGAACTAACTCAGCCTGCCAACATTAAACACAACCTAGTTAACAGAAGCCAGATGATCGAACCGCTCAGAAATGCTCGCTAAAGTTAGGCAGCACAGCACAGCCAAGACATACTGAGTTTGTGAGGTGTGTACCGACAAGGTGTGTGTGTGTGTGTGTGCAGAGGCATGGGAATGTGTGTGTGTGTGTGTGTGTGTGTGTGTGTGTGTGTGTGTGTGAGAAGAGTGCGCAGTGTGAACTCACCCCATCCAGGAGGCAGTGCGCCGAGAGGGTCATTTTCCACCGGGGCGCCGGACGACTGCGGGAGAAAACACAGAGAGAGAGACAGAAAGCACTCCGGTTAGGACCAGCTTCCTCAGCGCTCTGTCTCTCCGTCCACCTTCATCATCCTCCTCATCTTCCTTCTTCTTCTTCTTCTACGGCACCGTGTGAAACTCTTCTGTCTGTCCGCTCGAGGTCACGCCACCGCGTGAGCGTGCAAAGCCCAAAACAAAGTGGAGAGAGGCGGGTGAAGAAGCAGCCATGGTCAAAACGCCTTAGAGCTTAAGAGGGCGATCGGCGAGGCCTTCCCTTGACGGACTCCCACCTCAGATACCTGTCAGTAGAGTCAGAGTGTGTGTGTGTGTGTGTGTGTGTGGAGGAGGAAGGAGGAGGGGGGCGGGGGGTTGGCGGTGGCGTTGGCGGCTCCTCTCCGGTGCTTTGGCGAGGGGCGACTGAGCTCGCTGGCCGGCCGGCGCCTCGTATGCCTTTCCAAAAACGACACGCTCGGTAGGAGGATAAAACAACAAGCGCTGTTCCAATGAGCTCACTGGCTGCACGCAGGCCACACCCTCCCCCGGCTTCCCGCTCGCTCGCCCTCCCTACCCCACCCTGAGGTCCTCCCTCTCTCTCTCTCCCTCTCTCTCCCTCTCTCTCTCTCCTTCTCCCTCTCTCCCTCTCTCTCCCTCTCTCTCTCTCTCTCTTCTAGCGCTGCTGTGAAAGTAGGCAGGGAGGTGCGATGTCTGAGGGAACTGAGGGGAACATTCATGCTTGTTCCAGACTGGAGACTCCCCCCCCTCCACACACACACTCATGCACACGCACACACACACACTCACTCACGCACACACACACCCCAACCCCTCCACCCCTAAGCCACCCCGCGCCTGACAAAAGGCACCTTTATTCACCCTGGGCCTGGAACCACTGTGGGCAAACAGTGGTTCAATGTGTATGTGCTTACTTAAAATACACACACACCCGTACATATGTACACACGAATATATTAGCCCGAGTGGAAAAGTAGCTGAAAAGACGCTTGTTCGGAATTAGCGGTCGCTAATGGCTTTTTCGTGAATAACGAGCGAAAAAGACGGTCCAAAACAACTTGATCATCATTAACTGTAGCACTATGCACAGTACTACCCCTTTTGGTAAATAACAAGCAGAGTGTAACCTATGACCTCCAGTGTCCAATTATCACAAAGCAGAAGGGACCATACGAACAAACATCTATTATTCTTTCTTTTCTCGCTATGATTTTCCCTCAGTTTGATACTAATTACTATCATGTCAACTAGGACTCTATTGATTCTATCAGCCACAGAAGGCAGTTAAACAACAGACCTCTAACTCTATTCCACCTTAACAACGTTCAGCGCTCATAGTCTTTGGACATGCCACCCTTTTCCAGAAGTGGACTCGGTGGAACCATGGGAGAGTTTTCCCGCTGCCAAACTGAGACGCGTCACACCGCACAAAACGCTCAAGCGCCGATTACGCCCGACGAGCCCATCAAGTGGAGCATTATGTCCGCTGCACGTCAACGTCGCTTTACGCAGCGTTTCCCCCAAATACAATGTGACTGTGCCCATTTCAAGTGCCTCTGTCATGGAAACTGTGAAGGAGCTCAGCATGGAAAAGGACTGGGCCCACTGGAGGAGGAAGAGTGGGCACACAACGGGGTTAAAGGGTGTGTTTGTGTGCGTGTGTGTGTGTGTGTGTGTGTGTGTGTGTGTGTGTGTGTGTGTGTCACTCCCATCGACAGCCAATCTGTGCCCCGGCCGCGCCCCACCCTTCTGGCTTTTCTGTGACTAAAAAAGGTAAAAGGAGAATATAATGATATAAAGACATGATGACTTCATCCCCGCTCCGACCATTCGGCACGTCACCGGCTTCCAGACAGAGCGAGGCTGGCGGAGAGCGGGAGAGAGAGAGAGAGAGAGAGAGAGAGAGAGAGAGACTGAGAAAACAACAGAGAGGGAGGGAGAGGAAGAGGAGGGAGAGCAACTTGCTGGCTGCAGAAACGTGTGAAATAAAGGCTGGGTACTTTGTGAAATAAAGGCTGGGTACTATGTGAAATAAAGGCTGGGTACTACATATATGTGAAATAAAGGCTGGGTACTATGTGCAATAAAGGCTGGGAACTACATGTATGTGAAATAAAGGCTGGGTACTATGTGAAATAAAGGCTGGGAACTATGTGAAATAAAGGCTGGGAACTACATGTATGTGAAATAAAGGCTGGGAACTATGTGAAATAACGGCTGGGTACTACATGTATGTGAAATAAAGGCTGGGTACTATGTGAAATAAAGGCTGGGAACTATGTGAAATAAAGGCTGGGAACTACATGTATGTGAAATAAAGGCTGGGAACTATGTGAAATAAAGGCTGGGAACTACATGTATGTGAAATAAAGGCTGGGAACTATGTGAAATAAAGACTGGGTACTACATGTATGTGAAATAAAGGCTGGGAACTATGTGAATTAAAGGCTGGGTACTTTGTGAAATAAAGGCTGGGTACTACATGTATGTGAAATAAAGGCTGGGAACTACATGTATGTGAAATAAAGGCTGGGAACTACATGTATGTGAAATAAAGGCTGGGAACTATGTGAAATAAAGGCTGGGAACTATGTGAAATAAAGGCTGGGTACTATGTGAAATAAAGGCTGGGAACTATGTGAAATAAAGGCTGGGAACTATGGGAAATAAAGGCTGGGAACTATGTGAAATAAAGGCTGGGTACTACATGTATGTGAAATAAAGGCTGGGTACTATGTGAAATAAAGGCTGGGAACTATGTGAAATAAAGGCTGGGAACTATGTGAAATAAAGGCTGGGAACTATGTGAAATAAAGGCTGGGTACTATGTGAAATAAAGGCTGGGTACTACATGTATGTGAAATAAAGGCTGGGAACTATGTGAAATAAAGGCTGGGTACTATGTGAAATAAAGGCTGGGAACTATGTGAATTAAAGGCTGGGTACTATGTGAAATAAAGCCTGGGAACTATGTGAAATAAAGGCTGGGAACTATGTGAAATAAAGGCTGGGTACTATGTGAAATACACACTGGGAACTATGTGAAATATACACTGGGAACTATGTGAAATAAAGGCTGGGAAGTTGAACTATGTGAAATAAAGGCTGGGAACTATGTGAAATAAAGGCTGGGAGCTATGTGAAATAAAGGCTGGGAACTATGTGAAATAAACACTGGGAACTATGTGAAATATACACTGGGAACTATGTGAAATAAAGGCTGGGAACTATGTGAAATAAAGGCTGGGAACTATGTGAAATAAAGGCTGGGTACTATGTGAAATAAACACTGGGAACTATGTGAAATATACACTGGGAACTATGTGAAATAAACACTGGGAACTATGTGAAATAAAGGCTGGGTACTATGTGAAATAAAGGCTGGGAACTATGTGAAATAAAGGCTGGGAACTATGTGAAATAAAGGCTGGGTACTATGTGAAATAAACACTGGGAACTATGTGAAATAAAGGCTGGGAACTATGTGAAATAAAGGCTGGGAACTATGTGAAATAAACACTGGGAACTATGTGAAATAAAGGCTGGGAACTATGTGAAATAAAGGCTGGGTACTATGTGAAATAAAGGCTGGGAACTATGTGAAATAAAGGCTGGGAACTATGTGAAATAAACACTGGGAACTATGTGAAATAAAGGCTGGGAACTATGTGAAATAAAGGCTGGGAACTATGTGAAATAAAGGCTGGGTACTATGTGAAATAAAGGCTGGGAACTATGTGAAATAAAGGCTGGGAACTATGTGAAATAAACACTGGGAACTATGTGAAATAAAGGCTGGGAACTATGTGAAATAAAGGCTGGGTACTATGTGAAATAAAGGCTGGGAACTATGTGAAATAAAGGCTGGGTACTATGGATATATGCAAGGGATCGCCTATAAGGAACCTTTGTGAGCGAGCCACTGCTGATTTCGGCTGGATTGGTCAGTTTTGACCTTAGTATGTTTTTATGCCAGGTGTGTCAAATAAACAATGTTTTAAAGGGCGTTTCTCTCTGCTCTCTCTCTCTGCTTCATCACAAAAACGGCTGGTATTATAAAGAGGTCTTTTTTGTAATTTCTATTTCAGGTGTATTTTACGTGAAAAAGGAGCATAATAGTACAGTGTTTTCGTAAAAAGAAAAAGAAAAACACCAACTGCACAGTTATTAATGAGAACGAAGGAATTGTCCCTTCATGAAACAAGCCACTTTATGATGGGACTCTGCTCCGAGAGGTTGGGCGTAAACATGTCTGAACGAACGTGTGCTTTTTGTTCACAGGGTGTCACTGAGGAAACACATGAGCGATTCAGGTGCTGCTGTTAAGGCTCCTTGTTGCTGTGAGAATGGACAGATGCTGAGGGAGAGAGAGAGAGAGAGAGGGAGGGAGAGAGAGAGAGAGAGAGAGAGAGAGAGAGAGGCGAGAATGAAAGAGTGATTTGAGGGGTGGAGGAGGAAGGGCGAAAGAGAAGAAGGCTGGATTGGAATAGTAAAAACAACTCCTCTTCCTCACCCGCTTTTCCCTGACCTCTCTGGAAGACGTCAT
>NC_139636.1:7965666-7983166 GCF_964638095.1 Poromitra crassiceps | reverse complement strand
ACCATGGCTGAACAGATGAAGAACAGCTTAATGTGCATCAAGAGAACGTCCAAGGAGAAAGATGTCACAGTCCTGGAGATGCTGTTTGATTGACAAGTGATCACAGTCCTGGACACACTGTTTGATTGACAGGTGATCACAGTCCTGGACACACTGTTTGATTGACAGGTGATCACAGTCCTGGACACACTGTTTGATTGACAGGTGATCACAGTCCTGGACACACTGTTTGATTGACAGGTGATCTAAGGAAGTGCAGTGCAGAAACAGCACAGCGATGAGCGCTTGGCAACAAAGACTTCCCCGAGCGGGGGGGGCGGCTGTGGCTCAGGAGGTAGAGCACGTCGTCCACTAATCGGAAGGTCGGTGGTTCGATCCCCGGGCTCCTCCAGTCCGCATGTCGAAGTGTCTTTGGGCAAGACACTGAACCCCGAATTGCTCCCGATGGCTGTGGCAGCTGGCCGCCCTCGGTGTGTGAATGGGTGAATGTAGGCACATTGTAAAGCGCTTTGGATAAAAGCGCTATATAAATGCAGTCCATTTACCATTTACCGAGCCCCATCACAACCAAAACCCCATCACAATGAAAATAATGTCTATGGGATGACGTCTTTTTGCAGGTTTACCCAGAAGTCCCTGTGTTGCTGGTTCGTAGGGGGAAAAGTCAATGGGATTTTTGTATGGGAATTTAATTAAATGCACACAAAATGTGTCTGTGGTTAACACAAGTTTATGAAACAGTGAAGTTTGTGTTCAGCAAGATCATCTTCACAAATGTGGAACGCTGTTGTCACTTTCTTTTAAACGCGATTTTCAGAAAAACGCTTCAAAAGTCATAGAAAGACTTTTCCGGACTCATTCCTACGGTACTCTATATCATGGATCAGCACCTTAACCAGATGATGAAGTGGGTTCTGGAACAGTATATTGTATATATAACAGTGTGCATGCAGCCAGTGAAGACTAGTTGGGAGATACCTGGTAGAGGAAGCGCTGGCTGAACTGGTGCATGGCGCCCTGCAGCTGGCTGCGCTGGCTCTGCCACTGCTCGTAGTTGCGCACCGACTCGGCCGTGGGCCTCTGCCATGTGGTGGTTCTGGTGTTGTGGTCCACGTAGTAGAAGCGGCCCCGCTGGTCCACGCGCTTCTCCCAGCTGGGGACCACAGGAAAGGGAAGGAGAGGAGAGGAGGAGGTTAGGGGCTTTTGGGCTTTATTAAGCACGTGGAGAGTGGGCGGTAGCAGCAAACAGCCATGCCACGGATAGTAACCGCACTGATTCCTCCTAGATAATTGGGTACAAGTAAAGCAACAAAGATAAGAACAGGAAAGAAAACAGAGAGAGGGGAGACGGGAGGAGACGGGTGGGAGAACGAGGGAAGCGAGAAGGAAGAGAGGAAGGCAGAAAAAGAAGAGTTTATGAAGAAGAAAGAAGGTTTCATAAAGCTAAATAAGACCAATTTAAAACTTAAAATAAAGTAGCAACACTGGCAAAAAAGAGAAGAAGCATTTTTTTCCATTTGAACTGATAGCTAATTAGCCTAATTTAAAAAATCCGGCTCCGTCAGGTCACCCGCACGGGTGCCCTTTACACAATCTGAAGGTTTCAGCCCGATCGCACATAAAACTGCATAGCTGTGGCCGAACACAGAACTTGAAACAAAGTCCACACATACTTGATTTGATATATATATAGATATTCACCAAAATGATCCTACACCTGGTTGGTTTGAAGATGACTAATGTTAACAACATGAGGCAGCTGAGTGCTAACAGCTAATGGTATGGATTGGTGAAGCTATGATGTGAGCATGCGTTATCTTCAACATCATGGATATCCCCCTTCAATCCAGTCACTGAAGCCTTTAACTAAGGATTCTTAGACAATTATGCACCAATACTGGAGGATACCTTTTTTTTTGGAGTCTGCTATTGTTTATATCTGCTTGCAGTCTTACAATGTAAATCAAATATAGCTGCCATCATGCGAATAAGGGGAATTGCACAGTGAAAGAAACTGCATGCAACAATTTGTTTTATATTTTTGTATAATGCCTTCATTTACCCTCCTAGTCCATCTGATGGACTTTTCCTGCATTCGCGTATGGGCCGTTTCGAAATTTTTTGAGTATATGGTCTTAAATTAAGGCTAGGTATTTTTTGGGGGGTATTTGACAAAAATCAATCATAGTTATCATCTTTATACGATCCTAAGACCTATTTTCAAAAATACTCCTCGATTTACTACTGGTCCATCTGATGGACCCATTGACTTCCATTGAAACCACTCTATTGGTACTCCCAGCAAATTTTCACAAAATTAATTTATTTCATTTATTTCAGCGGGCATCCTGGACCAAATACCTTGAACTTTGACCTTAATATCTAACCTTGGAGTTGGTAGAAATTTTGGGGGAGTTACATGGTCTCAAAGTCCATTGCATAGTTGTCCCATTGATTTCAATGTTAATTTTGCACAAAAAGAACATTTTTTTTTTACTTCCAGCAAATTTTTCAAAAAATCATTATTTCCTTGATGTTACACATCTCATCTTGACTCAAGCGGTTAAAATTGTAGTTTCTAATGTGTTTGCCTATTTCCCCATATTCCCCCAGTTTTGGCATAGCAATCAATTCCATACAGTTTACATGAAATGTAAAAAAAACTGATTCCTATGCCAAAGATGGGAAAATATTATAAAACTAAACAGTCAAAAATTTAAAAATTTAAATTAATATTTATAAATTAGTACAGAATGCCCGTTAAGGTCCATCAGATGGACCAGGAGTAAATTGAGGATTCCACGGCAGCAGGGTACAAGGGTTAAGACATTTTGGTCATGGAAGATAATAAGATTGACACAAATATCGAGGCATGCACATCAGGATCCTAGAACCTTTGCTGGGTCTCCAAAAAGTCAGTGTTTCAGGAGTTGAGAAAAGCTGGTGGACATTTCCATTGAAGGCCCATGGAGGTGTTCCTAGTGACAATAACCATATTACATTATGACATATGTTTATGTGTTGGTGCCTGTGTCATTATTCACACGTCTATTCTTCCCTGGGGGGGGGGGGGGGGTCTGGATTCATTCATTCATTATTGTCTGATTGTCCCACCCACACACCCACCCACACACCCAGACACACACACACACACACACACACAGACACACCCACCCCGCCCCCGGGCTGTGCAGGGCTGACTGCTTTTCGGCTGCTATTCTCATATCTGTGACTCAAGCACAGCAGAATTTGGTAGAGAAAACAGCAACGACTTCCGCATCCTAACAAAAACATACAGTGCCGTCGCTGGCAGATACGGGGCAGGATGAGGCACGCACGTGCGCGCGCAAACACACACACACACACGCAAACACAACACACACACACACACACACACACGCAAACACACAAACACACACACACACACACACACGCAAACACAACACACACACACGCACGCACGCACGCACGCAAACACACACGCAAACACACACGCACGCACGCACGAGTTACGGTTGCGGAGATACCTCCGCCCTGCCTGCAGGACTACAGGAGAGAGATAGAGGACAGTGGGGGGTTGGGGGTTTCAAGTCACTGACCTAACACTCTATTTCAGTGATTGCTGTCAGAATATAGAGGCATTTAACACTTATTTTAACACAAAAACATTGCTGAATGCAGCTTTAAATCTCTCTTTGTAGAGAACGGATTCTACAGTAGATTCTTGAATCGAGAATCGATGGAATTGAGAATCGATTCTAGATTGTTGAATGGAGAATCGTTGGAATCGAGAATCGATTCAGGAATCGGATCGTGACCCCCAGGAATCGGAATCGGATCGGATCGTGGCTTAGCCGGATCGGAGCACCCCTAGTGTTTAGCAATAACTTCATAGTGTATTGATCCGTGTAGGAAAATGATCACTGGGCCTTGCTCCTCCGGCCCCACAGCGAGGTCACAGTCAGGCTGAGCTACAGTAGCACTGGATCAGTGTCTTACTCCAAGGACACACAGAAGGGTGGACGACGGCCAACGCAGAGCTCGAACCCAGGTTGACGTACAGTACGTACTATCTAACCACGAGGTCTCCACGCCTCACAGAATAGGTGGTGGGGGGGGGGGGGACACGGTTCCCCTCTCTGATCTTCAGCACGGGCTGCTGATTCTTGAGCAGATCCCAGCCCGCCTGAGAGTCTCTCCTCAGCGCTCATCAGTAGCGTGAGCTAAAGCAGCAGCTTGGCACACAGGACGCAGCTCACTTTTTAAATTACTAAAGACAGAGCCAAACAGCCAAGTCCTACAGATGGCTACAGCAGAAACCCTGAGACACCGCACATATCAATGTCCTACGGAAACTTTCTTTCAGCATAAAAAATGTGTGGATTTTCTCAGGCGGTTGGTTTGCCTGGCACAGGATGGACTTAATTATTTGGGGGTGATACGGAGCCAAAGTGTTACAAAGCGCCCTTGATACTCCTCCTCGGCGGTTCGAACCCGGGACATGATCGACCAAATAGACCCCATTGATGGCCTACACATCACTGCTTACATCATCATCATCACGGTGTAGAGCTGGAGGCCACGGTGCTGCGAACACGGATCTCCTCATAACACCTCAAAATGGAGACATGCACATTCGTTATGCAGCATGTCAAGAGCTTTCTTCTTTTGTCCGTTTAGAGTCTGAGAAAGCTTTTTTGGAAGAAAAACAGGAACTACTAAAATATTGGTTTGGCTGAGCTATTACAATTTGCTGCTGGTTGTTCTTTCCTTTTACAAGAGGAATGAGATTTAATAATTAGTTCAAAATATAACCCATTTAACATTTTGGAATGTAATGCAATCTTGAAAATCATATAGTAACACAAAATAGTTTCTCTTTTTTCTCCCCAATTGGACTCGGACAATTCACCCCATAGCTGGTTTCGTCTGTTTGATGTTGTTGACTATGAACATGAAAGCCAGATTATTGCCAATTGTGGCAGCAGCGGAGGTTGAAGATCCCTCTGGGAAGAGAAGAGGTAAGGAGTGAAAAGATGGGCAGCGCACCTTTCCTCCAAATGTTAAACTTTTTTCAGCTTAAAACGCCCACAGCGCTCCGCCAAAAACACTAGACGCCACCAGCGCTTAAACGCCAGGTGCGTTCCTTGAAAGAGGAACGCCCTTACCGCGTCCTTACATAGAGAATGAATTGCAGAAAGGCGCTGGCAGCTGAAATAACCGCGTTGTATGTGCACAGCCCCTTGGTTGTATGAATTGGCCTTACTGCATCAGCCTACAAGGGGCCCTCCAATTGAAAACCCAGCAGCAATAAGCGTGCGATGCATTGCAGGTCGTGACCCTGTGTTTCACAAGCCAGGATGAAGTAGTCTTGCAGTCACTAAAGTCCATTTTGGAAGAGAGCTACTTGACTCAAGAGGTTCTCCTACAACTCCCACAACACATATACAGCCTTGCTTCGGATGGCTTTCATTATTTAGGCTTCCAAACCTAGATTGCCTAAGAGCCCCCCCCCCCCTCGCCCCCCCCTCAGCCACTAAACAGTTCCTGGTGTGTACATCTGGAGCGCTAGCCCAGCATTAGCCTGCTAATTGATCGTCTGAAGGGCCCAGGCGGCCAGCAGCCAACACAGTGGTGGATGAACGTACATGTGGCTCGAAGAAAGGACTTTTGTTCTCCGGACCCCATGCTCTCATTCCTACTATGGAAAAAGTGAGATGGGGGGTGGGGAGAGGTGACCTTTTCCTTAAAAAACAGCCTCTCTCTCTCTCTCTCTCTCTCTGTGTCATTCAGCCACACACACACACACACACACACACACACACACAGAGAAAAAAAAATCAATAACTAATCCCTGGAATTAAAAAAAGAAACGCCATAAAAGCGCTGGCCTCCGCTGGTGTTGGTGACTCTTTTAAATCCTCGACACAAAGAGATGGAGTGAGAGAAGTTGGTTCCCAATCCCATTACGAAGGCTTAGCGCACAAGAAAACAATCAGTTGGGGTGATTGAGTAGCAGTTGAGAGGAGCGAGCCAGTGTGTGTAGTTGTGCCTAAGCACATAAAACACTTACTCTCTCTCTATGGCAGCTGACAAAGATAAAGCACGGCCAATTTCTGCATGTAGGCTAGTTCCATCTGCAAATATGATCTGATGATCGTGTGGACCGCAGCAGCTAGCAATGCACATTTGCACGTTTGCTCACAGTTCTGCGTTGAATTTCTTCCTTCTGTATACCTGACCATGTGAATACTTGCACATGTAGCTAAGATAGCTAATTATTTTAGGTCAATATTAAATTATGTTTAATTGATTTGCTATTCGCATTGTTTGCTATAGCTGTGGTCAGGGAGGACGACATGACTGGGCGATATCTGATATTTCATTAAAGGCCTGATACATTTGCCGAACCTTGTCTATCCCTATAATCTATCAATGCATGAGCGCGAATGCACGCACACACACGTGCACACGCACACACACACCTCATGCACACACACGCACGCTCACACATGCACGCACGCACACACACACACACACACACACAGCATACCCAGGTGGCAGTGGTCTCTCCCAGGTGGTGGTTTTGGTGTTGTGGTCTACATAGTACACTCTGCCATGAGGCAACACCCTCTGCTCCCAGCTAGAGATAGAGAGGGAGGGAGAGGGAGAGAGAGGGAGAGAGAGAGGGAGGGAGGGAGGGAGAGAGGGAGGGAGAGAGAGAGGGAGAGAGAGGGAGAGAGGGAGGGAGAGAGAGTGGGAGAGAGAGAGAGAGAGAGGGAGGGAGAGAGAGAGAGAGAGAGAGAGGGAGGGAGAGGGAGGGAGAGAGGAGGGGGCATCAAGGTACAAATTAAATTCACAGCTGTTTATTAAAACACACTCACAAGCAGCATGACTTTTCCAAGTAACAAGAAGTGTAACAAATTACTATTCCAATAATATCACTGTTGCCAATCATAAAGAAAATTGTTGCCACTTATGTAAGCACCCACACGAATGATCCAAAAAACTATATCCCACCTCTGAGGAATGGTAGAAAAGTTGACGTAATAGTGTATTTAATAAATACTGTTAACGTTTTGTAGTAAACAAAGTTTGTAGTAAATGAACACTGCTCACAACACACCCTCTACAAACCCTGTAGCCCTCTCTTACCCAGCTGGGAGTGAGTCTGGGGCGGGCTCTGTGGCGGCGGTTCCAGCCTGCTCGGTGCCGGAGCCGCCGGCGGGTCCGGGTTCGGCCGGGGGGGCGGGGCCCAGGGCGTCCTGACCCGGGGAGGGGCTACTGCTGCTGTTGCTGCTGGGGGCCGGGGATCGACCCGACGGGGACGACGGGGGAGGGGGGAGGCGGGCTGGGCCACCGCGGCCGCTGTCCAGCCCGTTGGAAGTCAGCTCTACTTTGCCTGAGGGAGAGAGAAAGAGAAACTAGGACTGTATATAGCGGTAACACAATGCTTCCCTCCATGTTAACGCAAATGAAACAGAAATATAAAAAAATAACTAATTATCCGATTTTTCTGATCTGATATTTTTGATAATTTGCTGAATATCACAATATTATTATTTTGTGTGTGTGTGTGTTGTGTATTTTTGTATTTTTGTATTTTCAGTCTGCCCTGCTGGCGACCTTTATTTCACCGCCTACTGTCCATTATTGGTACTGTTAAAAGTGTTGTATTTGTAGGAAGTGGACAGCATATCAACCTCTTAGTCCTTTATTTATTCACTAGCAATACAATTATGTCTTTTGCTTCGCTGGAAATGATGGTGCTGTCGAGGTGGTTTCCAGGACTTTTACCAGATGTTTTCCAGGACTTTAGAACCTGACCATGACATTCCCCGGATCATAACACACCGCCATGCAAATTTGCAGCCCGATCTGACCTGGGGTGTGGGTGTGTGAGGTGGTTTCCAGGTGGTTCTATGACCTTACCCGGATCATACCGCACTGCCATGCACATTGTCAGGCCAGTCTGACCCGGGTGTGAGCGTGCACACAGACATGCACCAGTCTGACCCAGGGTGTGGGCGTGCACACAGACATGCACCAGTCTGACCCAGGGTGTGGGCGTGCACACAGACATGCACCAGTCTGACCCAGGGTGTGGGCGTGCACACAGACATGCACCAGTCTGACCCAGGGTGTGGGCGTGCACACAGACATGCACCAGTCTGACCCAGGGTGTGGGCGTGCATTAAAGATACAGATGCATGATGTACACACATAGACATCATCACGATACGACAATTTTGGATCTCGCCCAAGCATTCTTGTACAAGCATCTGAAATGTTGAAAAAGTGAGTCTGGAGTAGGTTTAGATTGATTGCCAAATATTGGCTATGTATTAAAAATATGATCTGGGCCAGTCAATGTGCTCCACCTCTGATTGATATGATGCCGTTTGATTGGTTACATATTTGTTGTAGAATTGATCAATACTACACTGGCCGTCTATGAGAGGAAGATGTTCACCTGAACGGATTCTGATCAACCATTTCCACTGGATTCCACACACGTATACATGAATTATGTTGCATTCTCATTTTTATTATTCAGAGTTTCAATGGAGAGTGTTATTGGCCAACGGTGCTAATGGCCTCAATGCTCAAAAATGCATTTCCACTTTTTTTATTTACACACAAATGGTCAAAAATAGATTTTCTTCCCGAAACAGAGTACGGCCGAGTGAGTTTTGAGAGCATTCCCACCTCACTGGCCATGTGATCATCGGCATTGATCGACAGCCCTTTCAACCCGCCACAAATATGTTATGGTCACTTACTTATTTTTTGCTGTGGCAGCAGTAAAAATCTAACTTATTGCTCCTTTGAAAAATATTGAATATTGGCACAGAAATCCTGTCTGTGGTGGCTACACTCATCACAGTTAGAGTGAGTGGAGTTAGCAGTCACTGCTGTACCTGCGCCGCTTCCAGGGCTGCTGTGGCTCTTGGAGTGGCGGTGACCGGATGACCCCGAGCCGGGGCTCTGCTCCTCGCTCAGCTCCCCGTTGGTCAGAGAGACCCCTCTGGGGCACCCCGGGGAGCCCCCCTGGGACCCCCCTGCAGAGTGCCTGTTGCTCCTGCCGAAGGAGAGAGAGAGAGAGAGAGAGAAAGAGAGACAGAGAGAGAGAATGGGATGTTTAAGCAGAGGAGAGAAAGTGAGAGGAGATGAACAGGAAGGGAGGGAGGGATGGAGGGAGGGAGGGAGGGAGAAGAGGGGCGATGAGACGGAGGAGTGAGACGACAAAAAGTGTTTCATCGTTTGCATTTGGTAGAGAAGATCACAGATGGTTTTGCAGAGCAGAAGCGTTGTCTTTTCAACGCACTTGGACTGGTCCTCTGCAGCACGTCACAAACAAAACCACGAGGAGAAACTTCTGCAGACTCATGGGAACATCAGTGGCAGAGATACAGTATGAGCGAGTAGTACACGTAGTACACGTAGTACACGTAGTACACGTAGTACACGCGCACACAAAGAGCGGCCGGACACAAAGACGTGTCAGTATTAAGCTTCCTTTCCTTTCCCAAACACACTCATATTTTCCTAGCACTAAATATAACTCTGCTTTTCCGACAAGAACTTTTATACAATGAAAACATGTTCCTCAGCCCGCCCCCCCCCCCCAGGACTGAGGAATGCTGAGGCCCAGCTTGGACAACCATCAGTAGAAACCTGGAACAGTTGTTTATATGAGAAAATACTGGGATGATGTACGGGTAGAGTGGAAAGAAATATTGTCTTATGCACGACCTAAGACATGTGAGGTGTTATCTAGGCAACCTGACAACGTGTTCAACGGGAAAACGCTGATATCTGCTCAAAGTCTTGTTAGCGGCAACTCAGAAGGCAGTCAGTCACCAGAAGATGGAGGAGCAAATACCCTCCTGCTCTGAGTCACTGGAGGGAGGGAGACTGTTGAGGAGATATTTGACATTGAGAGACTCACTCCTCCGAGGGGCAGGGGGCAGTTTGGTTGGAACAGCGGAAGTACCAAAAACTGTGCAGTCCTTTGAATGGCCACTTGATATGGAGCAAGAATGCGAGGCATCCCATTGACGTTTAGCCAGCACATGGCTTTCTGTTTACCCCTGCCTTGGTCCTTTGGGGTCCTTTGCTTGATCCCATAGTCGGCTAATAAGATGCCTGACGAAAAATGAAGCTTAAAATACGTTCATAGACTAGAGAATGTTGTTAATTAATATTACTTTTCCTCAATAATGATACATCGTTTCACCCGCCCGCAACCCATCCGCTATTAATCAGAATGTTTATTTTGATGATATCCGTGGTTAGCGCGGTTATAACTGCAGCCCGCGCATCTCTACGGGGGGGGGGGGTGGGGGGGGGGTAACGATCTGACACTTCCATTGTGTGCGTGCATCTTTATCCCTGTGGGAAAAAATGCATGGTGTGTGTGAGCGTGCGTGTGTGTGTGTGTGTGTGTGTGTGAGCGTGCGTGTGTGTGAGCGTGCGTGCAAGTCCCTGTAATCATATACATAGTGGTTGTATGTATATATACTGTATGTATGTATGCATGCACACACACACACACACACACACAGTAAATGTGTATATGTGTGTGGGCAGGGTGCCGCTCGTCGTCATGGGAGACTGCAAACGCGACAACGACAAAAATCCCCTCACCCGCCGTACACCTCGGTCTGTTCAGACACAGCTGGGTTTTCCAGAACAGCGGTGGTTTGGGGTCTTGGCTGAACTACATTAATGCCCCCCCCCCACACACACACACACCCCTGCAATGTTTAGAGGGAAATACCATCTGACCCCACACGCACCCACACCGCAAACGCTTTGAAATCCATGCAGCAGAGTCAGACCACATTCAGATGGGAAGACCGGCCTAAGTGCAGGAGTCGAGCATGCTGCTGGCGCACGTCTCCGTCGTTGAACCGCTCTCTCTGCTTTCTTATTTTCATTTATTTGTCTTAGCATTACGCCTGGGGTTTGTGTGCCCGCTTGCAAAGCGCTTCGCAAACAGTATTTTTCAGTAGGGAGTTTACGCAAGTTTATTATTGTGCTTATTATTGGTGTTATCGTTGCACCACAGTGTCTGGAGGGGATTTGGAAAGCATCATTACAAAGGAACTTTGCTTAATCCCCCCGATGCCTCACAAATAGAGTTGGTTTGGAACGAGCGAGCGTGTTTTTCACTCGCTTAACCCATTGATACCTGATGCATCATTTGCGTGTATATCCCTCATTTGTGTGTGTATCCCTTTAAGACCGCGAACCGCGTTAACGCGGTTCGCGGTCTTAAAGGGATACACACACAAATGCTGCATCAGGTATCAATGGGTTAAGACTATGAGATCTACGCAGCATGAGATCCATGTCAGCCATCACGCTCCCTTTCATATTTACACACACACACGTGCACACTAGGGCTGTGAGTCTTCACTGGCCTCACGATTCGATTCGATTACGATTCAGAGGGCTACGATTCGATTCGATTACGATTATCGATGCATCTCGATGCATCTTATTAAATCGATGCATCACTTTTTTACGCAATACATGATTTATTTTTTCTCACTTTCTTTTTTCTCACTGTGTGGCTACTTTTAAAATAAAGGTGCATTTGGAATTGCATTGTATTATGATCCATAATTAAAATAAACAACTGCATGTACTTCCATTATATTTTATTTGATTATAAAAAAATAATAATTAATCATCGATTTTTAACATTTGTGAATCGATGCAGAATCGTGCACGTCCGCATCGCGATGCATCTTATAATCGATTATTTTTGACACCCCTAGTGCACACACACACACGCTCACGTGCGTGCGTGTGTCTGTGCGTGCGTGCGTGCGTGTGTGTGCGTGCGTGCGTGCGTGTGTGTGTGTGTGCGTGCGTGCGTGCGTGTGCTGACCTGCCGTGGGGACCAGCTGCAGTGGGAGTCTCCTCGCTCTGCGTCCTCCTCAGGTTGGGTCTGTCTGACTGCAGCATCTCTGCAAACACACACAACACCATCATGTCAATCAGGGGTGCCCACACTTTGTTTTTGCCTTTTCATTTTTTTTTCATTTTATTGTTTATTTAAATCAGGGACAGTTCACAGCAAATGTGCAGTGTCAGATTGTAGCTAAAAGCTAATTCGCATCCGTCGTCCCTGGACGCACAAAGGCTTGTGCGCACATAGTTCACATTAAAATCCTTGCCAGCTACTTTTAAAATGGCCGGCTCAACGTGATCTACTGTACCAACCGGTTTTATTATATTATTATTGGTCCGAATATTCACCTTATTCTTTGCCCATACAAGGACGCTTCTGCATGACGTCATTTTGTAATCGTCTTTCCGGTTTCAGACACGGAAGTAGATTACGCTACCGTAGTCATTTTTAGACTTGCCAAAAAGCTGTTTTCAAGCACACACAAAAATAAATGTTTTAAAGTTTTAATATTTTTCACGTGAGAACATAACATATCATATATGTGACCAGTTTATCAGAATAACGCCTATTTGGAAATATTTAACGAGCAGCGAGGACTGGGAGCGCTGGCTGTGCTGACACCGGTCGGACTAGCTATCTGTCAAACCCTACTGTAGGCTACTGGCAGTGAGAAAACACTGTCGACGTACTTTTGTAACTAACGTTAAATGCCGACCGGGTACAGCCATCGGCTCCTCTCAGCAGTAACGCTATGAACATGTAACTGAAGTTGGCCGCAGTGTAGCTTAATTCTGAATGTTGCCAAACTTCGTTCATTATTATAGTGACGTTTTGTTTTGAAATTGGCCGCCAACTAGCGCTGAACCGGAAGAACAAATACAATTGCATGTAACGCGGAAGAGAGAAAAAGTGGGCGTGGTGAATAAGATGAATAGGATGGCCTTATAGAAAGATGACCCCACCTTTTACAAGACATTTTTGGGGGGGAAATAATTTTTGAAGGTCATTTTATTTGAGAATTATAATAAAACAGTGAATAACAAAGTATGTTTGTTTTTACTGTCTCTCAAATAAAATCATACTTTCAATGTCCTTTTTTTTAGATGAAATTGACACTTTACAAGTAAAACAAATTGCCTAAGAGTTAGGATTATGCTTATGTTTCCATGGTTAACACATCTGGCGTTTGTGTGTCGGTGTTTAACGCTGATATGCGGGGGGAGGCAGAGAGCTGCTTGTGAGGACGGTCAGAATGTGGAGGGGGGGCTTTTTATGAACGGCATGCGATCAACCAGCACGGCCTTTGGGATCGAGCGGTAGATCGTGATCGATGTATTGGGCACCGCTGATGTAGATCATATTAGGGATGGGCATCGAATTTCGAATTTTCGAATAATCGTTGTTATTATCAAGGTCGACTTTTATTATTGAAATTCGAAATTCGAAAAAAAAAAAAAAAAAAAATTTTTTTTTTTTTTAGTGAAATGTTGCATTGTCTCCCCTGATTCTAAGTATAGTCAAATCGCTATAAGCATTTTAAGCAAGGTTTATGGAAAAATGAATGGCGGATGAAATCCCATGAAGAGGGAGAGGGGGTGACTTTGGCACCCCTTTGGCACTCAGACCTGAGCCTACTAAATATTTAATGAACCACAACCACTCATGATTGTCAAAACTGTTTTTTATTTTCGAAAATGTCAATGTAAAAAAAATTAAAAATGTAAAAAAAAAATAAAAAAAAAAAAATAAAAAAAAAAAAACATTTTTTTTTTTTTTTCCGAAATTCGAATTAAATTCGAATTTGGCCAGCGAATTTCGAATAGTGTTTTTGCTAGAAATGCCCATCCCTAGATCATATATGAACAGGCATCCTCCAATCACAATGCATTATGCAAATTAGGGAGGGAGATCAGCTGTAGTTTAGAAGAGGAGCCTTGGTTATGCAGATGAAATATCATTCTGTTTTATTAGGCTTCACCTACCACTGTTCTTTATCTGTTAACCTATTCTGAATAAACCTTTTATCTGTTAACCTATTCTGAATAAACCTTTTATCTGTTAACCTATTCTGAATAAACCTTTTATCTGTTCTTATCTGAGGATTAATTGTCACATAATGTGAACGCAATGAGTCCTATGCAGAGCGCTGGAGACGGTCAGGAAATGCACAAGGTGGAGACAGTGTGGAAATGCACACGGTACAGAGCGCAGCGCTAAAAAACTCTTCATAATGAAATCCATATAGACTTGAAACCCATGTGGATATGGAAGTACAGTTGGTGCTTTAATGGAGACCATTCATCGCTGTACATACTGCATGGTCTGTGCTGGTGTGTGTGTGTGTGTGTGTGTGTGTGTGTGTGTGTGTGTGTGTGTGTGTGTAACGGTATGCGGTATTGCTGGGTGTGAGGGAATGTGTGACTGTATGTTCGTTCCCAACTGTGTCTGCAAACCACAGGCCTATAACATGCTTTTCATTATGTCACACACACATACACACACACGCACAAACACACACACACACACACACACACACACACACACACACACACACACACACACACACACACACACACACACACACACACACACTTCCTATGTGTCGGACACTCACGCCCCGGCCATGACAGCCTCAAACGGTGCTTGTGTTTACACGTGTATCCTATCGAAAAGGTGAAGCAAACAGGTAATCTCTCACATACGCTCGCTCTCGCTCTCTCACTCTCTCTCTCTCACTCACACACACACACACACACACACACACACACACACAGTCCTGTGTCTGGCTATGAAAGGACTTCTTGTGAACAGACCCAATGGACACGCAGAAAAATAAACAGTGGTCTTGAGGAGAAACCATTGTGTCATAGGCCTTCTCCCCTGAGTCCATCACCCCCTCCCCAAATGACAAGTCTAACTGCTGCTCTGGTGTGTGTGTGTGTGTGTGCATGTGTGTGTGTGTGTGTGCGTGTGTGTGTGTGTGTGTGTGTGCGTGCGTGTGTGCGTGCATGTGTGTGTGTGCGTGTGTGTGTGTGTGTGTGCGTGCGTGCGTGCGTGTGTGTGTGCGCGTGTGTGTATTATCCAATGATGCAGTGGTAAATTAAGAGTGGGGTAAACAACATCTCTGTTCAATGATCGATAAGAAAATTGGCAGCCACGCTGTGTAGCACGGCACTGTGTAGCACGGCACTGTGTAGCAACGGCACTGTGTAGCAACACTGCGGCAGCACCATTATAGCCGGCCGAGAATGCGCGACATTATTACCAGAGTAATATATATATATATATTCGTCAACCTGGTTCTATGCTACGTTCGTGTTGTGTTAAGGGGCGCAACGGTGTTGTGTAGCAACGACGCTGTGTAGCAACACTGCGGCATCACCATTATAGCCCGCCGAGAATGCGCGACGTTATTATCACCACAGTAATATATATATATATATATATATATATATATATTATAATTATTATGCTATCAATAATCAATCGTTAATTTTCCCGAATTTCGATTATGGAAATTTATTCAAAATGCCCAGCCCTACTGGCAACAGCCTTCCCCCTCACTGGCAACAGCCTTCCCCCTCAGCAACCAGCAACCTACTGGCAACAGCCTTCTCCCTCAGCAACCAGCAACCTACTGGCAACAGCCTTCTCCCTCAGTAAAAACACACTCTTTGGCAGTATTTCCGTCCCATATGGTTAAACAAGTCACAACTATTCGGCACACACAGTCTGTGGATTGTATGGAGTCTCTCCCGTCATGCATGACCTGTGTGTTAGTCACTGGTGTGTCTGTGTGGACTCCATTAGTGTGTGTGTGTGTGTGTGCATGTGCGTGCATGTGGTGTATGTGTGTATTCCGCTTCTGTGGGGAGGTGTGTGCATATGCTTTGTGGTGTGTGTGTGCGTGTGTGTGTGTTTGTGCGTGTGCGTGCATGCATGTGTGTGTGCGTGTGTGCGTGCGTGTGCATGCATAACATTTACAAAGTGTGTTTGCCCACATTCGCAGAGTGTAGTTCGTTCTGCTCTGGCTTCTGTTTCCCTCTGCCTTTCAATACAAGGGTTTGTTTATGAGCCGCTCTGTGTGTGTGTGTGTGTGTGTGTGTGTGTGTGTGTTTGCATGTGTGTGTTTGCGTGTGTGTGTGTGTGTGCGTTTGCATGTGTGTGTTTGCGTGTGTGTGTGTGCGTGTGCGTGTGTGCGCGTGTGCGTCAGAAAAGCTGCCAGGGGGGAAATGAGTAAAACCTCCAAACTAACAGAGGTGTGTTTAGAGGGAGAGCACAGAGGGCCTTAACACCAGTGGCAGGCAACACACTCCCACCTTTATACACTTAGTAGTATACTTTATACAGTGAGCCACAGAAAGCACTCACACAAGCCTCCTCTCCATCAATGTCTTTTATGAATGTCTTTTATTTTGAAGTATCGCATTCGAAAAGGTTGAGGACTACCTCAATTTCACAAAAAAGTTTTTACGCTGGCTTGAGGTGGTTTTTGCCCTTTTCAAAAGATTTAATGTGCAACATGGGAGAAGGAAAGACCTTTTGCAAATACGTGGTTAGCTGGACCCTGTGTTGAACCGAGCAGCACCCGGTCCAGCCCAACAAACAGCCTGATCATCCTGACCTGCAGCGGATCAGAACGTTCTGCTCATCCTGACCTGCAGCGGATCAGAACGTTCTGCTCATCCTGACCTGCAGCGTATCAGAACGTTCTGCACCCAGAGGCTCTCACTCCGTCCCTAACATGCCTTTTTCTACGGTGACACGACACCCACAACTGTCTTGTCTTGACTCAATTCTCAGATATTTGGCGTTGAGGGTCACAGAATGGTCACTGCTCCTGTGATATAAATAAAGTCAATCAATCAATCAATCAATATTGGCTGTAATATTTACTCGTCATCACCGGCCGAAAGAACAACATACTGGGAAATAATCATTACATCTAACACACAAGCTTCTTATTCGCCTAACAGTGGAAACGCACCCCGTTCAAAGTTCAAGTTTGTCAACTTTTCAAAAGTGCGCTTAGAATGATCACAAAACCTGAATGGAAACATGGCTACAGGCAAGAACAAAAACACAAGCAGACCTATATGCACACTCATGAGAGACCATAACACACGCATGGGCACGTCCACACACACACACACACACACACACACACACACACACACTAGGGCATTCACAGACTAGTCGACTAGTAAAACCACTAGTTGACACTGTGCTTAGTAGTCGACTAGTCGTTTTATAAAAAAATAATAATAATAAAAATAATAATAATAATAAAAAATTATCTTTAAGAAAGAACATGAGGTATTTACACGACATACATGGACTTTCATATCCCATATCCCCCACAAAGAACATCAAAACACAACAAAACAAAACAAGAAAACTGCATAAGATACACAATAATCCAAGAACAAACAAGACTATTGGACAAACAACCCAACAAAAACAATGCATTCAAAGTAAATACATAGATCTTGCCCTGTTGGCAGCTAGGAAATGCATAGCTTTAAATTGGAAAGCATCCAATCCCCCAGCTGTAGTTCACTGGTGGAATGAACT
>NC_139636.1:7783166-7963166 GCF_964638095.1 Poromitra crassiceps | reverse complement strand
AGGCATAAAAAGTGCTTGCAACCACTGGATTTTTTCAGTCTAGCTGAAATAAAAAATGACTTCTCTTCTATTTTAGGTCACATCCCTGGTTACACAGTGCACCTATTTAACTAATTTCTAAATCAGATTTCTTTGGTTTTTCACATCAAGTCAACCATACTGAATTAATTCACAATGAACTCTACAGTATCCTGATGTCAGATGAGTAGACTATGACATTTGAACCCAATTTGATATGACATGACAGCTGTCAATCAATCTTCATGGCTACGAGAAAATTCAGGCAACATGGCTACCTAGTACCTACCTACATGGGCAGAGTTTTCTAGCCCATAATATCCCTAGCCAATAAGTATGTAACATTCAAAATAAAACTAACAGTAATGTCTTCATGTTATGTAGAATGCCAAGGACATAACAGGCTCCTTAACTCACATTCCAGGATTATCGTTATTTACCGCGGCTCGACGGACGCTTCAAGGCGAGTGGAACACACAGTGCACAGGGCTGTATTGACATGATATTGTGTTTGTACATAAGAGCGACATTGAAAGTGACCGCTAGGTTTCAGATTTGTCCGGGCACAGAGCACTCGCCTGCCTGCATCGCCCCTCGCACTCAACTCCAGTCCCTAATCCCAGACACGCCCACTTTCCACCGGTCAAATCAAACTCCTCCACACGTTATGTGCTAACTCTCTACCCTCTGTCACTGGGAAGATATAGCATAAGGAATCACAGACCCTGGAAAAGTCATTTCAGCTCCACTTTAACAAGTTCTTTGTTGTTGTTGTTTTTACATTACAAAATGTCAGCAAATATATACAAATGTCACTCACATATTGATATTATAAGTGTTCTCCACTGGCTTTTTTTCCAAGCTGAACTACAAGATACATGGATTTATTGACAAGATAACCCAAAAGTACAGAAGCAACTTTAGCATGTGTTCACTGAAGAGTGTCTGGGTGCTGCCCTGCCCTCGCAGTTACCTTTTTCGTCCGGTCAACATCACCTTATTAAAACAGATTTTTGACATTTGTGAATCGATTCAGAATCGTCCACGTCTGCTCCTGATCTGTCGCAGCCTTCACCTCCCCATGTGGGCCAGATCTGATCTGTCGCAGCCTTCGCCTCCCCATGTGAACCAGATCTGATCTGTCGCAGCCTTCACCTCCCCATGTGGGCCAGATCTGATCTGTCGCAGCCTTCACCTCCCCATGTGGACCAGATCTGATCTGTCGCAGCCTTCGCCTCCCCATGTGGACCAGATCTGATCTGTCGCAGCCTTCACCTCCCCATGTGGGCCAGATCTGATCTGTCGCAGCCTTCAGCTCCCGATGTGGGCCAGATCTGATCTGTCGCAGCCTTCATCTCCCCATGTGGGCCAGATCTGATCTGTCGCAGCCTTCACCTCCCCATGTGAACCAGATCTGATCTGTCGCAGCCTTCACCTCCCCATGTGGGCCAGATCTGATCTGTCGCAGCCTTCACCTCCCCATGTGGGCCAGATCTGATCTGTCGCAGCCTTCACCTCCCCATGTGGGCCAGATCTGATCTGTCGCAGCCTTCACCTCCCCATGTGAACCAGATCTGATCTGTCGCAGCCTTCACCTCCCCATGCATGTGGGCCAGATCTGATCTGTCGCAGCCTTCACCTCCCCATGTGGGCCAGATCTGATCTGTCGCAGCCTTCACCTCCCCATGTGGGCCAGATCTGATCTGTCGCAGCCTTCACCTCCCCATGTGGGCCAGATCTGATCTGTCGTAGCCTTCACCTCCCGATGCATGTGGGCCAGATCTGATCTGTCGCAGCCTTCACCTCCCCATGCATGTGGGCCAGATCTGATCTGTCGCAGCCTTCACCTCCCCATGTGGGCCAGATCTGATCTGTCGCAGCCTTCACCTCCCCATGCGAAAGACTCGACTCAATCTGCACGGGGACAAAGAGCGTCAAGCCAAGGCAGCTGGCTTCAGAGGCGGCTGTGGAAAAGCTGTCATTTACAGAACGTACAACCTCTTTGGCTTTTTCCAAATTATTCCCAGGGCGGAGAGACTGAAAGACGCACACAAACATCCTACTGTACAAGCTGCTCTGTGTGTGTGTGTGTGTGTGTGTGTGTGTGTGTGTGTGTGTGTGTGTGTGTGGTTGTTGGCAATGTTGAACGAACATTTAAGAGAAAGAGGAAGGGAAAGAGTGAGAGGAGGAGGAGAAATGGTTTAATATTGTGGTGCATTTTGTATTAATAAGCTGTCTGGATTCCTGTGGGAAATGTGTGTGTGTGTGTGTGTGTGTGTGTGTCCGTGCGTGCATGTTTGCGCTCGCGCGTGTGTGTGTGTGTGTGTGTTTGCGCGCACACGCTCACTTTTCTATCTCTTCACTGATGGGTGAAAAAAACCTCCTAGCTTCAAAATGTCAACTTTTCAGGAACTGATCAAACCAGCCTCATTATTAGTTGGACCACCAATGCATTTTGGAGTTGATCCAGTGACTTTTCAAAGGCTTTCATAATCATAATAATAATAATCATAAGCCCAAAGGTTGAAGAAATTCAACTCATTTGTCAATTATTATTGCATACATACATTTTCTAAAAATGTTCACTTTTTCCACACACTTTTCTTTCATACATGCTCTAGCTGCGACCAGCAGATCTAGTCACTCTGTTGGTCGGTCGGTCGGTCGGTCCGCAAAAAGTTCATCGCCCTTTGGCGACCACAGTTTTCGTCCTAGGAGGCTGAAATTTGGCATGGATGTCAAGTGTGTGTGTGTGTGTGTGTGTGTGTGTGTTAAAATGGGTTAAAAGTGGGGTGGTAGGGGGCGGTTTCTAAATGCAGGGTGGCAGAGGCAGAGTAGGGTGGGCTGCCCCTGCCATCCTGCTGCATCCTATAATAAAATTGCCTAGGTGGACGGGTGTGTCTGTCTGTCAGTCACGTTTTGCGTCACGTTTTGTGTCACAAAAGTGACATCGGGCTGATGTCACTTTGTCATCGGCCGACCGATACCACGCCACCCTCCCACACCCCACACACACAGACTCGGCATAGCGCCACCTACTGGCAACACAAAAAGTGGTTTATCTCGAGAACCATTCGTCGGATCGACTTCAAACTCTGGGAATGTGCTTAGGGGGACCTGATGTTCTTCAGTACCGAATTCCGTGCTATTTGGCATAGCGCCACCTACCGATACCTTACACACACACACACAACACAATACCGGGCCGGAGTCCCAGCAAACTAGATTTGAAGGCCGACAATATAATTGGATAATGAGAACCTACGTCATGCCGGTAAAGTTAAGTAAATTTGATCCAAATATTCCTGATACATGTAACTTATGAGTGTAGTCATCAAGGTACTTTGTTTCACTGCTTGTGGGAGTGTAGAGGATTCAAAGATTCTGGAGTTCGGTGATAAATTATTTCTCCCAGATTACCTCCTCACCTCATTACCTCTATGTTCTAACTTGTGTATATTAGGCATGTACCCTGTCAATTGCTCTTTAAATAATAGGTCAATGGTTGAAAAATCTCACATCAAAGTTTGGCTCTTGAGAAACTCACTTATATGATTTGGAAGAAGACTGCTGAGTTCTATATGGCATTTGGGAGATGTTTTTGGAATTTGTAAAAAAATTGTGACATTGAAGAGGCATTGGAAGGCTGATTTGATAGTGAAATAATATAATATAATAATCTATTTACTCCTTTTATTTAATTATTTAATGACCTTTTTATTTTTATTTAGTGCCACATGTTCATTGGAGGGAGGTTTATAAAAGATGTATATGTATGTATGTATGTATGTACCGTATGTATGTATGTATGTACCGTATGTATGTATGTATGAAAAGAATGATGTACAGTGTATACGGTACATGCAAAACCAATAAATATATGGTGTTGTTTTTTAATTGGAGGCCGCGTTGGAGCAGCCTGATAAAACTATTTTTGGAAATTTGCATAATGTGGCGGCAGCGATTGCGAATTACTCTTTCGCTACTGTAACCATATTTTCATCCTATGTTACTTGTGTGTCAATTCCTTCTTTTCTTGCTTTTCTCAGGCCATAAAATCATGAAAATCAAACACACTGTAGTGATTTCACACAGCAACAGGGGTACATATGTGCACGTCGGCTGCGATGTGTGTGTGCTTCTCTAGGTGCTTCTTTGTGTATTTGTGTGTATTCACTTTTACCTCTATGTGTGTGTGTGTGTGAGAGAGTGTGTGTGTGTGTGTGTGTGTGTGTGTGAGAGAGAGTGTGTGTGGTAAAGGCGGGACTCACTGTCTGCTGCCGCGCTGCCATTGGGCAGGGAGCCCAGATCAACAACCAGGCCGTCCAGACAGACGTTGAGCTCGCCTCCCGCTACAACCGAGCCTTTGTTCTCCGTCTGCAGCACCAGACTCAGCTGGACGTTCTCCACTGGAGGGAGGAGGGAGGGCAGAGAGAGAGAGAGAGAGAGAGAGAGAGAGAGAGGGAGGGAGAGAGAGATAGAGGGAGAGGGAGAGAGAGAGGGAGAGGGAGAGAGAGAGAGAGGGAGAGAGAGAGGGAGAGAGAGAGAGGGAGGGAGGGAGAGAGAGAGAGAGGGGGAGGGAGAGAGAGGGAGGGAGGGAGAGGGAGAGAGAGAGAGAGAGAGAGAGAGAGAGAGAGAGGGAGGGAGGGAGAGAGGGAGGGAGCGGGAGGGCAGAGAGAGAGGGAGGGAGAGAGAGAGAGAGGGAAAGAGAGGGGGGGAGAGTTGGTAGAAAATAAGAGTTAGGGAGAGAGAGAGAGGGAGAGGGAAAGAGAGAGAGGGGGAGAGAGTTAGTAGAAAATGAGAGAGTTAGGGAGAGAGAGATTGGTGAGAAAGAAAAGAAGCAAAGTGAAAAAGAGCGATTTAGGCCATTTGATTCATGTCAGTTGGGTTGGCTGCATTAGCATACAAACATTCACAACAGCGGGGGGTGGAAAGAGAACCGCAATATCCTACTCTTCCACTAGAAGTGCAGTTACTACATTTCACCTTATGTCATTTAAAATGGAACAAAGTGCAAAGTAAAATGACCGATTTCAAAACGTACTCAAAAAGTACACGAAAAAGCTCCTGAAACACAGCGACGGGTGTAACTGTACTTATTTGCACCCGTGCCGACGCCACATCGTCTGTTATTCCTCTCAAATGAGAAGTATTCCTGGTGTAGATCATCTGCCACGCTCAGATCTGCTGAGAGGGTTCATCCTGCTGAGAGGGTCCTCACCACAGGGAGGATCAGCTGAGCAACACCTGACCCGAAAAAGGCTTGAATGTGTTTTCATCCATTTGAAAAAAATAATATAAAATAAATAAAAGATCAAGAGTGCTTCGTTCATCTCAAAAGGTGGTTTCTGAAACAGCTCTGTGTGTCAAAAGAGTGGAACGTCTCACCAGTCAAGCCATATGATGCCCTCTTCTTTGCACATCCTGTAAACTCTTCATGCTCTTCTCATTTGTTATGTATATTATATCAGCGATTCCCAACCTGTGGGCCGCGGCCCTCTGGTGATCCACGGTGGTATTGCAAGTGGGCCGCCGAATCATTTGTAAAACACGAGCCATGTAAAAAGCATGGACAGCATGTAACCAAGCCACTTGGATGTTTTTGAGAACAAGCTCAGGGAACATCAGAGCAAGAAGAAAGTCACTGAGGCAACATGCATGGGCAGCGAGAACACAGAGGCAGTGGAGACATCCTATCTGCTCTCCCAACTCATAGACGATGCGGGGGAAACTGCACACCATCGGGGAAAATGTCATTTTTCCCACAGCAAGACAGATGGTGGAGGTGATGTTGGGAGAGAAGGCGGTGCTGCCTAGTATCAACCTCATCTGATTGTCGGATAACAGTCAAGTGCAGAATTGAGGACGTAGCAGAGAAGGTGTCAGAACAGCTGATACAAAGCACACGAGAGAGTCGTTTTTTTTGTCTGGATCCTGTGACTTGTATGTCAGATTGATGAGAATGCATTTCTCTATGAGGCTGTTAATTCAATTAGTAATGAATTATTTGTTGATTTTGGCTTGTTTTGATGTTATTTAATTAGTAATGAGTTATTCGTTAATTTTTTTGGCTTGTTTGATGTTTCGGTTTTGTCTGGCTCCTGTGACATTGTATGTCAGGTTGTTATGTATGAGAATGCATTTCTCCATGATGCCGTTATTTAATTAGTAATGAATTGTTCGTTAATTGCAGACAGCAATTAACGATTTCTGATGTCTGTGTGGCGCTGATGGACAGCTCCTTGAAACCTGTAATAGTGAAAATGCTGCAACCTGTTTCAGATGCTGTGTAGAGCTTCCTGTGTTTCCCCTGCATTCGTTTCAGTCATGAATGTTGGAACATTATCGCTATAGCTGCTGTGAGAACGGATTATTTGGCCTCCGAATTTGTTTATGGGGTCGGAGGTGAGCCGCGAAAAGTTTTGAGATGCCTTGAAATTAACGGTTTTGTAAATTAGCCTTATTATTTGTATACATTTTTTCTTTGTTGCACGATTTTTTTTTCAATATTTTATTTTCTATTTTTTAATAGAGCAGTACACAAACAAGACAAAACAAACTCAGACACAGGAAAAGAAAAGAAAGAAAAAAACATACAAACATCATCAACATTCAATATTACAACAATAGGGCTGCATGATTAATCGAAATAATACCGCAACCTCGATTCATACCTAGCGCCGATCTCAGTTCTACAGGACATCGATTCTGACGCATTTTCATTCGGGACATCAGCTGCAACAAAACAAGCACTCCTACTTTCGTGAGGAAGTGAGCACATTGCAGCGAGGAGGCGGAGCAGTCAGTGAAGAGAAAGAGAGAAGCTCATCGTCTTCACCATTCTAAGCACAAGTTGCACAAGTTCTTCCCCTCTGTCTCTCCACTGTGTGACAGGCGTCAGGTGTCAGAGGGCACTCTGTCTCATGCCTTCTGGTTCTGCCCTTCACTGTCGGGATTCTGGGCCAAAATATTTGACTGGTAAAGGCCTACAAAATTACCCTTCAGCCAGAGGCAGAAGTCACCATCTTCGGCTGCTCGGAGAACTCTCTGGGCTTCCCCACATCTGTGCAACAGTCTCTGACACTGGGGACAACTGTTGCCAAAAAACTAATTCTGAAAGAATGGAAGTCCCCCTCTTCACCTTCTTTCCAACTGTGGTTGACAGACATGATCTCTGGATGGAGAGGCTCAGATCCTTGAGAACCAACTCACTTAAAAAGTTTCTAACTATTTGGGGACCCGTTTCTAGCCGACCTTGACGAGGTTAGGGGCGGTGGGTGACTTGAATGGCTGGTTTCTGTTGGACGCCTTGCGTGGGACCCCACGCGCGACATCTCTTACATATATAAGCACCTTATATGTGCTTATATAAGCACATATATAAGCACCTTATATTGATGGTAGCACCACATTATGATAACTGTTGATATATGTATGTTTTTTTTTCCTTTTTTTTTCGTTACTGTGAGCTTGTTCATTTTTGTTCATATATATTGTTAAATTTTAAAATAAAATATAAAAAAAGAGAGAGAAAGAGAGAAAATAAAGCCAGCGACAGACAGTGACACAAAAGTTGTGTCAATAATAGTAGGACAAATAAAAAGGAGAATATGAATCCAGCAGTGGATAGGGTTATCCAGCCCCCTGTGATCGTAGTGTCAAAGAGTTCACATTCTGCTGTGTGGACGTTTTTTTGGGTCACATACAGTGGGCTACTGTGCAAGCAGTGCAAGATATGACTCAACACTGCAAGACGAGAGATTTAGGAAGTGCTACTCAACGCCCTCTCGCAACTAATCCTGAAAATTCTGAAAATTGAACTTTTCATGTGAAAAAGTGTGAAAAACAAAAAAAAAATTGAGTGTGTGTGTTTTTTTTGCATACATTATTAAATAGGTGCACTGAATACCCAGGGATGTGATCTAAAATAGAAAAGAAATAATTTCAGCTCAACTTTAAGCTAGAGCGGAGCTTCTGGTATTGGCGGAAACTAGACAATATCCAAACAAATATATGTATGTGTAGGTACCAGCCATGTTATCTTATTAGCTAGCTGGGAAGCAGGCGTAACATAGCCCCCAAAGTCTACGAAGTTTTTGACAAAAGTAAAGTTTTTGACAAAGTTACACTTTATAAATAAATTTATGGTCACGTTCATTTGATGCTGATTGCTCATAAATATTAAAAAAAAAAAAAAAAAGATTTACCCCTCAAAGACTTGAGACTTGACTTGGACTCTAGTTCAAAAGACTGAGACTTGACTTGGACTTGCAGTAAATGGCTTGTGGTGGGCATCTGTGGTATATAGCCTTACTCTTGCCATGGTGCGTCCTGAGTGTGTCCAGCAGGTCTATGGTGGCGCTGCCCAGGAGCTCCTTCCTCAGGGTGTGGCAGCTCCACAGCTTCAGATCCAGCCGACTCTGAGGAGTCACGTTACTGTGCCACACACACACACACACACACACACACACACACCGTTAAACAATACAATGAACAGTTGTATGTTGGCATGCTGTGTACAAAAACCACCACCAACCAACACATCGCTAAATTGGTGTGTTAATCCATGCTTGTCTTTGTTTATACACTCTTCGTTTTGTTCTTTTTCTAGTACAATAACCTCGTTTAAACTCTGTCCTCTTATCCTTGTTAATTGAGTGTCAAAGCCTTTGACACCCAACTAAAAGTGTATAACAGGCCATTGACTCAAAGGTGTCTGTGTGTGTGTGTGTGTGTGTGTGTGTGTGTGTTTTTTTTATTAAGTAACGTCTACTGTGCATTTTAAATGAGACATATTTTATGTTTACCTACAGTAACTAGAATTTTATTGCATTCATTTAATTTCTACTGAAATAATATTTCAGCAATGTAGTGGACAAGGATATTTTGGTACTTTTTGGTACAACAATATATAGCAACACAATGAGAGAAGCTTAATTACTGCAACTCAGGAAACAATTAACTGGCTTGTATATCTTGTGTACTCAAGTTCACACACAACCAAAAATAGATTTTATAACAGTAAATAACATTGTGTGTGTGTGTGTGTGTGTGTGTGTGCGGGTGCGCTCTCACAGGGTGAGGTCCTCGTTCCACTGCAGCTCGAGGTGTCCGCTGCGTTTGCCTGTTTTTTTGGTTTCGCTGGTCAGGCCGTCGGCTGTCACCTCCACGAAGGAGCTGAGCCGAGAGTGACGGTTTGGCAGCTTGGGAGACTGAGGCTTGGCTGAGACCACTGGACACACACACACACACACACAATCAGAATATTGAAGGAAACGCATAGGGATGCTTCCTTTAACACTGGTTCATGCATGACATAGAATACAAAAAACTAATATAAAAGAATAAAATAGGCACATTTTTGTCTAACCAAAGTTAGGCAAACTAGCAGAGCACCACTTCGCCTAAAGCGCCTTAGCGGTGTGCATAAGTAATGATAAGCACATTCTGCCTGGCAAACGCAAACAGCAGTAACAGTTTTTGTGTGTGTTTTTAAAAGGTCAAAAGGTCACGACAAGGGTTTAGATTACTCATCAGCAAAGAAGGATAATGCCATGTTTACGATAAACGCTATTATTGTTAACTGCCCACTTCTGTGCCAACACTCTTGTCAGGAGGAGAAAATGTTTGAAGTCATGTTTGCCAGACAGTGCTGATCATTACTGATCATGAGAGATCATGATATGATCAACACACAGTGTGGAAACATTTTCTGTTTGTCATTATTCCACAGCACTGTTGAACAGTCCGTTATGATCAACTGTCTGTCAACAGTGTGGAATGACTTATCTGTTCTCCTCCAAGGTTGAGACTAGTCACTGGGTGCAGTTTTTCACAGTATTTGGATCTGGCAGGCAGCATCACTGAACTGATGGTGGCCGGGCGAGCAAACAGCCGAAAAGTAAACACGATCGCCCTCTAGTGGAAGAGTGAAAATCATCCAAGGTACTACTAACTTCCCTTCCATTCACTTTCACAACACTTCCATTCCCTTTAGACTTAGGCCATGACTAAGAGCAGAAGTACACAGTCCTGACAAGGCTGAGATGTGATGCCTGTTACAGAAGCATCGAGGCAACTCATGTCAGCCTGAGGGAAGAGAGGAGAGGAGAGGAGAGGAGAGGGGGGCTTGTCAGCCTGAGGGAAGAGCAGAGAGGAGAGGAGAGGAGAGGAGAGGAGAGGAGAGGAGAGGAGAGGAGAGGAGAGGAGAGGAGAGGAGAGGAGAGGGGGGCTTGTCAGCCTGAGGGAAGAGCAGAGAGGAGAGGGGGGCTTGTCAGCCTGAGGGAAGAGCAGAGAGGAGAGGAGAGGGGGGCTTGTCAGCCTGAGGGAAGAGCAGAGAGGAGAGGGGGGCTTGTCAGCCTGAGGGAAGAGAGGAGAGGAGAGGGGGGCTTGTCAGCCTGAGGGAAGAGAGGAGAGGAGAGGGGGGCTTGTCAGCCTGAGGGAAGAGCAGAGAGGAGAGGAGAGGGGGGCTTGTCAGCCTGAGGGAAGAGCAGAGAGGAGAGGAGAGGAGAGGAGAGGAGAGGAGAGGAGAGGAGAGGGGGGCTTGTCAGCCTGAGGGAAGAGCAGAGAGGAGAGGAGAGGAGAGGAGAGGAGAGGAGAGGAGAGGAGAGGAGAGGAGAGGGGGGCTTGTCAGCCTGAGGGAAGAGCAGAGAGGAGAGGGGGGCTTGTCAGCCTGAGGGAAGAGAGGAGAGGAGAGGAGAGGAGAGGAGAGGGGGGCTTGTCAGCCTGAGGGAAGAGCAGAGAGGAGAGGGGGGCTTGTCAGCCTGAGGGAAGAGTGGAGAGGAGAGGGGGGCTTGTCAGCCTGAGGGAAGAGCAGAGAGGAGAGGAGAGGAGAGGGGGGCTTGTCAGCCTGAGGGAAGAGCAGAGAGGAGAGGGGGGCTTGTCAGCCTGAGGGAAGAGCGGAGAGGAGAGGAGAGGAGAGGGGGGCTTGTCAGCCTGAGGGAAGAGCGGAGAGGAGAGGAGAGGGGGGCTTGTCAGCCTGAGGGAAGAGCAGAGAGGAGAGGAGAGGAGAGGAGAGGGGGGCTTGTCAGCCTGAGGGAAGAGCAGAGAGGAGAGGGGGGCTTGTCAGCCTGAGGGAAGAGCGGAGAGGAGAGGGGGGCTTGTCAGCCTGAGGGAAGAGCAGAGAGGAGAGGAGAGGAGAGGGGGGCTTGTCAGCCTGAGGGAAGAGCAGAGAGGAGAGGGGGGCTTGTCAGCCTGAGGGAAGAGCGTAGAGGAGAGGAGAGGGGGGCTTGTCAGCCTGAGGGAAGAGCGGAGAGGAGAGGAGAGGGGGGCTTGTCAGCCTGAGGGAAGAGCAGAGAGGAGAGGAGAGGGGGGCTTGTCAGCCTGAGGGAAGAGCAGAGAGGAGAGGAGAGGGGGGCTTGTCAGCCTGAGGGAAGAGCAGAGAGGAGAGGGGGGCTTGTCAGCCTGAGGGAAGAGAGGAGAGGAGAGGGGGGCTTGTCAGCCTGAGGGAAGAGAGGAGAGGAGAGGGAGGCTTGTCTGCCTGAGGGAAGAGCAGAGAGGAGAGGGGGGCTTGTCAGCCTGAGGGAAGAGCAGAGAGGAGAGGAGAGGGGGGGCTTGTAAAAGTTGACAGCTAGGGCTCACACAGGCTTAGCGCCTTTGAACTGTTGTCGGCCAGCAGGGGGATCCTGTCCTGGCATGTGTCAGTCATACGAGAGCCAATCTAGACTTCCCGAATCGCTGTCGTATCGCGGAACTCGAGGCGCGCGAGACTTCAAAGACTGTCTCGAGGTGCGCCTGAGGGAGACGATGAGTGATGCCTGAATGAATAAAGAAAGTGCCGTCTCCGTTCCTGAGTTTCTCCATCAGCGAACTTGCGGTCTTTGAACTCATCAACATCTGGCGAGCGAGACACCATGTGACTCATCTGTGGCCCTCTGGACGGGAGAGGGGAGTCACGTGACACACCTCTGGACGGGAGAGGGAAGTCACGTGACACAGAGGTGGAAGAGGGCCAGCCAGCACAGGACGAGTGAAGACATTTCAACAGAGTGGTAGAGGAGGGGGGTTGTTTTTGAGGGAAGAGGAGGAGATGAATCAGAGCGCAGGAGGACAATGCTGGATGAAATCCAGAAGTTGTGACTGTTTGGGGGGGAAATAAGCCTGGTTAGTTAGATGCAGGCCTGTTTGGGTAAGTACAGGTGCAGTTACTTTGTATGTCTTCTTTGGCCCATTTAGGAATATGCACCATGGTTTTGGGTAGGGTTGTCACAATACTAGAATTTCTAACTGTGATATGATACAGATGAAAATAACCATACTCCATATAGCATTTCCAATAAAGTAGATTTATAACAGTAACATGCTATTGCTCACTCGCACATGCACACAACAGTGTTTCCCTCAGGATTTTGAGAGATCATGGTGGTTAGACCTTGGACCCTCTCTGAAGAATCCAAGATGGTGTCCCAAGAGGAGGCCCCAAATTCCGATGAATAGGGTAACATTTTTAATGAATAGATATCATCATGAAACTTCCCCAGTTGATTACTAACATGAAGACAATGTGTTTTGTATAGGATGAGATCCTGGAAAAACAGATACAAGCTCACATCAAGCTGCTCCTGCTGGGGCAGGAGAAGAGCTCTTCACTTGGGAATCAGTTCTTACTTGCAAAATTGCTCAACTTACTTTAACGAGCGAGGCAGCGGCTCAGGGTATGTAGACGTTAGATAGATGGAGCATCATTTTCACTATTAATAATGATCATTCTGACGATTAATTCATTATTACTTTTATCATTCAGAAAGATGTTATAATTAAAGCAATAATCCACAACATTTTGAGATCAATAAATGGCTGTTTTCCTACTCACTATCGGTAATTCAACCTATCCAGATCATGAGAGCTTTCCCATTGTACGGTAGCTCTTTCCTGGGAAATTATGTGTTTTACATTTCCGGTTTGTTTGGACTAAACAGAAGAAGGAGTGGGTAGTTAGCATTGAGCAGTGATAGCATTAGCCGCCATTGTGTATAATATAAGAATATCGTTCGGTATATCGATATCGGTCTCGCTATACTTTGCCTATTGCAGTTGGCCATATTACGATTCCGATATGGATTAATTGTGCAGCCGTAACCTTATGTGGTTTGAGAGGATCAGAGAGGAGTAACAATGTTCAGTTCCCGGCAGCACTACAACCTCTCTGTAATGGTGTAGTCGTGGCAAAAATGCACAGGTACTTGTGGGCTCATTTGGAGAGCAGAGGAAATCTACCCTGGTTGTCGCACCACCAGGCGAGTGGATCTGCATTGGAGTCTATGGGCTCGGCTCCTCATGTAGGTACAGTAGCACGTGAGTTAGGTATGTTCAGCTCTCTTAGGTATGGACGCTGGACGCTGGACTCTGGACGCTGGGATGGTTGTCAGTGACTTCAGCAGGTGTCCAAGAGTCTTCTGTTTTGCTGCAGGTGGCACCACCGCTTGCGCAGAGGAGGACTCTTCATCTCCAACTGCTGATGCACTGGCAGCGCTCCCTCCGTCCTCCTTCAAGGACAGCCATGTCCTGACTCCTGCCAGCTCCCAATTAGATGATGCTGCCGTCGTCGGTCGGACGGTCGTCCAAAACTCTCTTGATAGCCGGAATTTGCTCCAAGACTCTGTCCACCATTTTCTGTTTAATCATCTCAAGAGCTTCTCAGAGACAAAAGCATTTTCCAATCAAACCCAAACAAGGGATGTGATTAGGACATCAATGCATAAATAATTGGAAGCAGGAAACATTGCCTCCTCTAAATTGGCTGGCTCTCCCTTTCCATTCGGTTGAAACCAGAAATGTTCCCAAACTGGTGAAGTTAGCTTTGGTTTTGCGACCAGAGTAGCTGCCATTGTTTCCCTCTTAAAAAAAGATATTACTGAAACTGAGCAGCAGATCCGGATGCGAACAGACAGTTGGCGGGAAACAAAACACTCATTGTTTTCATTATTAATTTATTTATCAATACGTCACACACAGTGAAGTTTAAAACAAGAAGTGCCTAGCCTCATGGTGGGGGGGAACACCCCAGCATTTACACCTGGTTTTTAAATGTGACCTGTATCCGGATAAGTTATCTGGATAATGGTCGCATTTAAAAAGCAGGTGTAAATGGGGTGTAAAAGATCTGAACACAATGTGAGCCAGACTACCTCCAGATGTGGTCAGGAAGATCTGATCACATCCTCCTGATCACGATGTGTTTACACCTTGCATTAGCATGCATTTTTCCTTATCCAGATAACATCCAGATAACTTATCCGGATACAGGTCACATTTACAAACCAGGTGTAAATGGGGTGAAAGAAACATGAGATTGAGGTTGTGGCGGTTGCTTGACATCCACCGTGGTTGGCTTGTCTATAATAGCGCGGTATTGCTATATTTTGCGGTTACTGTGTCGGCCATGATATTGCATACCAATATGTGTAGTGGCCTGCAGAAACCCTTCACATGTCGCTGCTGCACATTGGTGGCAATGAGCAAAAGAAGGTTGAAAATGAGTTTTGCAGCTATTTTGAGATTTTGAGTGATTTGGTTACTTTCATCTCTGCAGTACATCATGGTGAATAATTGTTTTCATAAAACAAAAGGGAAAGTATTTATTTTTATGGTTTTGGTGGAATGCCACTGTAGGAAATACAATGTTGTGGAATGTTTAAAGCCATTTTGATCACCTTTTACTTTTAGACACACAACACATTATAATACTCGTAACTTTTGATCTGAGAGAGCCATCTCAGTTATTCAAAAAGTTATAGGGGAGAGTTTCTAATTTATGGAAATGTCAAAAATTAAAATGTCAAATTCCCACCATGTGAAGGGTTTTTACAGGCCACCAGGCACATGTATCAGTGCGGCCTTAAACATAAAAAAAAAAAAAAAAAATTACCTTTCAAGGTCAACTGAGACTTTTCGGTGGTCTGGGCACTGCCAGGTCTGGTCACGCTGGCAGCTGCCATGGCATCACAGCTCTTAGACGCACACACGCACACACACACACACACACACACACAGAATATTGTCACTTATTATACCACACACACACAGACCATAAAAGAACCCTTCCAAACAAGGTGTCGGAATAGCAAGCCATCGTACATGAATCATTAGAGCAACAGCAAATATGTCAAGTTTGTCCAATCAGTAGCATCATTTGCAGCAGGTACCATAACCTTCAGTCAAACCCTGACATACCACCTTGAGCAAAGTCAGGGATGCAGCCTATTGTATTCAATGAGGTGATATACATTATTGAAAGACAATGCACAGCCAATACTGACATGTTCTCTCGAGGCTATAGCTGAGTTTCACCTTTCTCCTAGGGGAGGAGAGATCCAGAAGACAGCCCCATCTTAGCTGTATGTAACGTTACCTACTGTACTGCCAAGGTGACTACTGCTGGTGGTATCTCAATCTAAAACCAGTCAACGACGCCAGGCCACGCATGGCAATGGGTTTACCTGACCATGATAAAGGCGAATGCTTAATCTTGTATTAGTCGGATGAGTACCTCGGACGTGTCTCCTTGCTGCATGTAAACACATGAAAGCTACCACAACAACAAAAGCGGACAGCATCCCCAGACAGCGAGCCGACTGGTCACGCAGCGTTACAAACCCACTGGCTAAAGCGACCCCTCACCTAAACTACTGCGGATTTAGGTGTCGCAGATGACCAGATTTCATTGTGCCCGTATTTAAATACCCTTGGCTGCTGCGCACAAAACACAAACACGGAAGATGATCAAGGTATTTTTATGCACCAGCATCAAGCTAGCAAAGAAAAACAACACCACTTCCGGTTAAAAATCTCAACCTGCAACTCTACTAACAAATGCATGTTGTAAAGTTTTCTGGCTAATACAAAGGGCGAAAGTGAAAACAAAGACTACATTTATTTACATTTAAGGACGTTCATCATTCTTCTTTCCCACCCTACTACGACCGTTTCTATGTATTTATTTATTTACTTTGAAGGCACAATCAGTGGACTTCCTGTCTCAGCCTGGCTTACTCTGGCTAACTTGACAAAGATAAAGCTAGCAACCTCCGAGGGTTTTTTACAAAAGGACATGACAATAAAACCCGTTCTTATCAACTAGCGACTAATAAAACGGCGTGGTCAATTACATAGTTCACGTCGGAACACGTCACATCTATTGACACGCTAATACATTAGGCGTAAATTCTGGTTTTCTCGTACCTTTTTCGGCTGTGCTCAGCTGCTGTCGCTAGTTAACTTTCATTTCCGCCTCAGTGACAGTACCACGTGACCCATGGTAAATCTGAGGCGCAGGGGATTCTGGGAGACAATATAACGGAGTTCAGCTACAATATAATTATTCATAATAATATTAATCATCAGTCATCACCATCTTTATTAATATAGCACTTTTCAAAACAGCGAAAGTGCTTTAGAGTGAATAAAATAAAAAGAATAAAATAAACAGCTAAAATGAAATCAATTGCTTATTAAAGCAAGATAACATAAATATAAACCATAACAGGGAGTTCAAAAACAATTAATAAAAGATTACAATGGAATTTTAAATAGTTTACTCCAAAATTAATATGGTGTGTCAATTATCATTATCTACTTTGACCAGGTCAGGTGAAATTTGCATGGGGGTGAGTAGATAATAAGTAATTATCACTCAGCAATATCAGCAGCAATCTGGGAACCCAGATTGTGTGTGTGTGTGTGTGTGTGTGTGTGTGTGTGTGTGTGTGTGTGTGTGTGTGTGTGTGTGTGTGTGTGTGTGTGTGTGTGTGTGTGTGTGTGTGTGTGTCTGTGTGTGTGTGTCTGTGTGTGTGTGTGTGTGTCTGTGTGTGTGTGTGTGTGTCTGTGTGTGTGTGTGTGTGTGTGTGTGTGTGTGTGTGTGTGTGTGTGTGTGTGTGTGTGTGTGTGTGTGTGTGTGTGTGTGTGTGTGTGTGTGTGTCGTGCGAGAACAGGGCGCTCCTGAAAAAGAGAGCATTGCTCTCAGTGAGACTCCCCTGAATAAATAAAGGTAAAAGAAATCAGATCCACAAAATTCTGACGTTAAATTTATATTTTGAGGATGAACTATTGATATAATATAGTTTAAAAATCTTATATTAATACAGGGTAGGAATTCTGAAGTTAAATTCTATATACCTTTGAAGACATTTTTTAAGACGTTTTCAATAGCCTATATTTTATTTTCAAGACCTCAACACCACTTTCGTCACATCAGCGATAGGGTGTAAATCACAAGTTTCATTACAAGACAATATTAGATTCTTTGGATGATACAATATCTGCTGATATCGCAAAGTATGCCACAATGCGATTTAGTTTCAATTCAGGGGACTGTGATCAATATGAGACAATATCATGTCCATTTAACACAATAACACAATCAGCACAATAGCTACACAATTTAATACCTCATCAAATGGCAATTAAGACTTTTTAAGGGTCTTCATTTTCCCTAAATTGATTTATCAACTTTCAATACTTTTCAAGACTCCACGGATACCCTAGAGCAGTGGTTCTCAAATGGGGGTCCAGGGACCCCCAGGGATCCTTGAGTGGGGTTCCAGGGGGTCTCCAGCCAAAAGGGGGGTAATTTATTTTCGCTATAATTCCATTCATAAGTAACACAATGACTATTTTGGTCATGGGTTTTATACACTTTCTGTAATAAAACATCTAAAAGCATCAATCTTATTATCATATGAGGGACCATGGGACAAAATCCTATCAAATGGGGGTCCGTGGTCTAATCTTTGTCAGTGTAGGGGTCCCTCATGTGAGAAAATTTGAGAACCACTGCCCTAGAGAACACAGCCAATATGAAGCTTTTGTTTTTAGCTCATATGGGTTAAAAGGTCTGTGTAACCAATGTAAAGATGCTAAAATCAGGGTGAAAATAAACATATCTCAGCTGCATATAATCCATTCTTATATCAGAAAATAAATATGGAAACCAGGCTGGAACATTTATACTTTTTGAAATCTGTTTCTTGAATAGCAACTCCCTTGATGTTCGGGTGTCATATTCATGTATCATTTTCATCTATTGTTTTATGGGCGTTGTGAAGCCCTATGAGACTGTAACTCATTGAACCGTAAGGTACAATTATCCCCATACTTCCTGACTGGACCGCATCCATGAGACTTACGGGAAACTGGCGCAAACTGGGGCCCCTAAACCACATGTTGACACAGCAGTGTGTGAGCAGCAACCTTATCTGCTGTGTGACTGACTCACATCAGTATCAAATAAATGATCCATAAAGGGCTTGACTAGCACAATCGCATTCAACGAGCTTCAGGCATTTTCTCTCAGGGAGAAACAAGAGAAGTAATAAATCAATTATTATGCTTATTGCACAAACATTTCTCAGGTGTAGGTGTCAAAAGTAGGGATTTCTAGCAAGCCGATGCCATTAGTAGAAAGATTAATAATTGTCCCTTTTCACAGCAACTATTGAGGTGGTGAAGCAGGAAGTAAAGCAGGTGTAACCAATAACATTAATGAAGGCCCTGGCACCGGGACACCTAAATGGAATGGAACCATCATTAATGTTATTGGTTACACCTGCTTTACTTCCTGTGTTACCACCTCGAAGCGGTTGCTGTGAAAGAACAATAGACCCTTTTCACAGCCACCATTTTGTGTCTAAAAGGCAGGAAGTTTCACAGGTGCACCAAAACCTTAATTAGGGTGTCCAACTTCCAGTCCATTTAGGTGTTCCAGTGCTGGGGCCCTAATTAGTGAGTTGGTTGCACCTGCGTTTCCCCTGCCTTTTAGACACAAAATGGCAGCTGTGAAAAGGGCTACTCGGGACTGGGGAGAAAATAGAAGGGTATAAAATCTGGGGTCAATGATAAAAAAAAAGAAAGAAACATAATTCTGCACACTGCACAGTCAGGCTTTGCTATCATTGAAATTGTATTTATTACATCGTATAGTTGTATTGAATCGTGAATCCTGTATCATGTATCATCATATTGTGAGATGAGCATCGTCAAAAGTGTAATTTTATGGTGAAGTATATTTTATATTACTGTGTTAAAATCCTTTTCATTATAAGGTTCAGTGATTATACCAGAATATTAGAGTGTATGGAATGGTTCTCAATGGCATCAGTGGCATCTGTACAAGATGAAAAGTCTTCTCTCGTATGGAATGGCTGCAGTAATGAGTTCAGTCTTCATAAGCTACTGCTGAAGTGGGTCCAGAGAGAGAAAGCTCCAAGGTTTTGCAGGCAGCAGAGGAAGGTCCTTGGAGAGACGTGAGCCTTGGATCAGAGCCAAATCCTTTTGATCCAATATGAGAGGGATAGGTCTTTCTTCCTCACTGAGGCTGCCATCGTGAGTCTATAGCTACAGGAAAACAGTCTGCTGGGAAGACGCTGGTCACGGTGGTGGCGAGAGGGACGACTGATGATGATGATGCTGTCGATGAAGGCCGATGTAGTGGTCGTGAAAGTAGCTGGTCACGGCTAGAGGAGGCCCCAGCAGCAGACACAGCCACACTAAGCCGTTGCCGTAGTTCCCCTGGAAATAGCATCCAAGGAAAACGGCAACCAGGAGCTAGGAGGAGAGACCATCAGTGTTGGTTAATGGAATACAGTACGATTTTGGCAGATTGTCCCATTGAACCTTGGATCATTTTCGATCAATTACAATCCAGCTTTCGTCAGCAACACTCCGCTGAACCCCCAACCCCCCCCCTCCTCAGGGTCATTAATGATCTATTGTTTTTGTCCCACTGCCCGCCCACAGGTATGTATAAGTATTATTAAGTAGTATACCGGTATGTATTTATATATAATAAAATAAACACCATTGTTTTTCACACTATATTAGGATTTTGTATAGAGATCTGGTTGAAAAGTGGCAGAGTTCTCTTTTAAGTATTTGAAATTCAACTTCCATTTGAAAAGTCTGTTCATCCATTTTGAAATTCTATACCCCTAAAATATTGAAGATCCAGGAAATAAAAGTGTCACTTTTTTATCAATCAAGAACGTAAATCACATGTAAATCTCATTGAAACATTTAATTTGTCATATTCTCACCTCAAATAGCATCATGAGGAAGATCCACAGACGACAACTACGCAGAGGTAGTGCGATCACATACTGTGTACCGTAGAATAGAGGGCAAAATAAAAAACACAGCAAATGAGTAGTGCTTTACTCTGCATGTTCTTATGAGACCAAATGCGAGCACTTTGAAATGTTTTCACGTGTGCTTCATCCTGTACCTCACAAAGAACAGCAGACACCAGGAAGACCGAGAGCTCTGCTCGCGATGGAGACACATCCACCTCCACCAGCAGTCTGTATACATGTCTTCATATGAGTGAGGAAAGACATACTGTATGAGAGGTGAATGTGTTAGGGGTTTCACAGACTAGTCGACTATCAAAACCCCTAGTCCAGAGGTTCTCAAATGTTTTTCAGCCAAGGACCCCTTATAAGATAGAAAATATACCGGGGACACCCTCATTCTGATTTGTGATTTTGGGCTCAGCTTGTTTCCACCGCGGTGACGTGCTTGACATTTAAATTGATAGGTTTGTCAGATTAGAATCCATGAACCATTTTAGATTTAAAGCAACATATTTTCATTGACCTATGAAGCTTTTGCACACAAAAAAAAGTTTTTTTTTTCCAGAAAAGTTTTCGCGGACCCCCTGGCAATGTGCAATGGACCCCATTTGAGAACCACTGCTCTAGTCGACACACAGTGCATCATAGTCGACTAGTCATTCATCTGTGGTTTTGAACAAACATTTGTTTGAACAATCATTTTTTACATTGTGCCATGTTAAATAAACATAACTGAAGGTATTTAGAGAGGGAAAGACTTGTCTATGTTGTTACTACAGTCAAACAAGTTGCTGGGGTTTAGCGGCTCATTTGTAAACAGCCTCTCACAGCCAATCAGGGCTCTGCTATTTCAGATAATATACGCCCTGGCCTGGTTTGTCCCGCCTACATTAGTTAACCCTTTATTGGCTGTTTTTCAGACCTTTTTGATGATAATTGATCATTTTTATTGGGCTGAAAAAATGTGATATATCTCCTATGACGAGTCAACTACTTTTTTGCTAAATTCATAGCTTTTATCTATGATGATTGATCACTGTAAAGTTTTGATGCATTTCAGAATAACTGTTTAAAAACTGTTTTTATACTGTTATACACTGCCTAGTCAAATTTTAATAAATGAAACTTTGAAACTTAGTAGTAGATGATTACTAAAATGCAGTAATTGTGAATGGCCTAGAAAATGTAAGGTAGAAAACAGATTATTGAGAGAAACAGTTGGGGGGAAACTGAGGCATATTTCTGCATCAACAGACTACAATACCTGTCACACCATTTCTGAAAGGGAACGTTCCAATTCTTCCAGAACGTTATCAGAGTTGTAGCATTCCTGTGTAAATGACAGATTAACCATGAGACAATGCTGTAGCCTACGTGCAGCAACATCAAGTCGAGACATTCTGCTGTGCAATGTGACTCACTGACCACCAGTCTCCGTAGAAATGGCGGTCACCGAAGCGCAGGAGTTCAGCACAGAAGTTCAGGTAGGAGTGAGACAGGAAGAACAACAGGAGCCACAGGAAATGAGTTGGTGCCTGTGAAGACAATGGAGCTCATTCACACAGCAGCCATTTTGAATATTCGAGGTAGGAAGATTGTCATATACCTGTGTCAATGGAATGCACTGTACTCCAAACAATACTATAAAACAAAATCACTCACCACAAGTCCTACCAAGTGCTCCACTCTCATAGTGATGTCCATATTCTGTGTATCATAAAACAAGAAGTCAATCCCAAGAATATGGAAGCTGTTTTTCACTCCAATGTTCATGATAGGAGGCATTATGCTGCATCACTCACAGAGAACGAGGTTTCTGACCTCTGGAAGATGGGCTCAATCCACTGACAGCAAAACAAAGTGTTCAATATGAATGCATAAACACATACATTCAACCAATAAGATTCAAGGAAACATTCATGATTATTACACATTAAACATTACATAGGACCTAATCAAATTGAATAATATTATATCATATTAATTATGACACTATACTCGTGTCATAAGATACTATGCCATACTGTCTGTAGTACAATGACAAACTATACTATGACATACTGCACTATGGTATTCTATACTATGAAATACTACGGCATTCTATCGCCCCTCTGGGGCCGAAACCCTAGACGCCCCGCAGGATGATTTTGGTCAATAATGATGTCACTGATGATGTCATAGACATTGTGACATCATCAGTGCAAGCACATTAACTCACCTGCTGCACGATTCCAACCATGATCTGGATGAGGATCACCTGAAGGTAGGAGAAGCCATGATTAACAACCAATTACAATGTCAGGAAAGACCCAGTGTGTGTGGAGTGTGTATGTGTGTGTGTGTGTGTGTGTGTGTGTGTGTGTGTGTGTGTGTGTGTGTGTGTGTGTGTTCATGGCAATTGGCTAAAATGGGGCGGTGGGGGAGATTTCGAAATGCAGGATGGCAGGGGCAGAGAGCGGAAATTTGGCATGGAGGTCGAGTGTGTGAAGGTGTGTGTTTTGTTTTTGTTCAGCCAGTTAGGTTATCCACACTGATTTTGTGCCAAACCTCATCCCTATAAAACGAACACTGTCCATCTTCAAGATAGTGTTGTTTAGCCCTCACACCATACATACGGCAATCCCATGCTGAAGCCACGCTGAGACCGTTCACACCAGCCGCACGCCATGCCACACTGAAGCCACGCTGCAGGGATAGCTTCGGCTTCTGTTCTATTTTTCAAGCGTGCAGCGTGCTGCACCCGAGGCATGAAGTCAATGCAAGTTGTGAGCAGGGGGAGGGCAGCTCCCAGCAAGGAAAAGAGTGTTTCTTGTGTGACCGGTTTAGCGTGGCACTCAGCATGGCTTCTGTTAAGCGATGCTTCAGCGCTGCTTCAGCATAGCGCCTGGTGTGAACCAAGGGTTAGCTTACCATTTCCAGCAGCCTGTGCAGCAGCTTGTTGATGCGGACCTTAGGGGTACGGGGGAAGTGCCTCTGGTAGCACAGAGTGGGGGCCAGGAGGAAATAGTAAAGGTCTGAGAAAGCAAAGGACAGTGTCACAGAGGACTGGTTCCTCTCCACAAATCATAACGTGTGATCTTAGACTTGACAGATGACAAGCAGCCTCACCTGGTAAACTCACATGCTCCTCAGAGGCTTTTGGCACATGCAATACGCTCTTGTCAGTCTCTGAAAACATACGCACATAGTTTTCCTTGTTTTTCTCTGTGACATGGAATCAGTGCTGTTCACATTTTATGTTTATTTTATGTTTCTTATGTAATATGTTGGCTTTCTGAAGAAATAATAAAAACGAATTGCAAAAAAAAAGATAAATGGAATCGGTGGAACCTCTGCTGGTCGACATACCTGTGTCAGTTGAATGAGCCTGCCGGTACCATCGGTTCGTTTCCTGGTATGAATAGAGCTTCAGGCCCAGAATGGTGTAGGACCACAGAGAGAAGAATGCTCCATCTGGTGGACAATAAAGACAGAAACAACCCAGCAGCAGGGTTGGGGAGTAATGGAATACTTTAGGATACAGTATTTAAAATACAAAATACGAGTAACTGTATTCCATTACAGTTACCGTTTAAATTGGTGGTTTTCTGAATACAGTCACTGTCCTTAAAATAGATTACTTTGAGGGATTACTTGTTTGTTTTATTTTCTGCTCTAAAATGCATGTACCTGCCACACCACAAGAGAACGGCGAACAATCTACGGAGTGAGATGCACGTCAACATATTCATGCTGCACTTTATGTAGCATTTATTTACCTGTTGATATAGTCGGGTCATGCAGAATGGCAGCAGCAGGAAACAGCATGAACAAGCCCAGATTCCCTAGATGCAAACGTTGGCCGATGCTGGGGGACAATAGACCCTAGAATAGAATATGACTACATTGACCCAATCAGAGCAAACTTGAGCAAAAATAAAAACATACAAAACTGTATGAGTCTCACCTTTTCATGAGACCTCTCGAGAAGAAAAGCTGTCAGGACAAACAAGTTGGCAGCTGGAAGGAAGAGAGATGTTTTGGTCAAACTCAACAACAGATAAGGTCCATTCAAGAAAACCAAGATGTTCCCATTTGCAGTTTATTTTGCAGTGGTTGTAACACTGACTTATGTCCCTGAGTTGTATGGACTTTTACACATTATATTCGGTAGAGGAGTGATTCTCAAATTTTTCATATCAAGGACCCCTAATTTAGTCCACATTAGGTTTGCAGATTTGATCAAATGTTGTCTTTTGAACCCAAATCCAAGAATATTTGTAGTGTCAGATATGATTTTGTCCAGAATTCCATGACTATCTGTATAGTAGGTCAAGAGATAACAGTGAAGCTATCATCAAAACAGTCATTCTTATATATTCTCTAATTGTCTTAACTTCTTGTAAATGAAATAATGCTGAAGTTTAATGATTCATCAATTTGTTGGGGGCCCTGTGGAACCCCCTCAAGGACCTCTGGTGGTCCCCGGAGCCCCACGTTGAGGACCACGGCTGTAGACAACACGCGTTACACACACGCACTATATATGCTTTGAACTCTTCAATTGTTAATACCCCTATTTACCGTATTCTTATTTATATCCCATCTTTCCTGACTGTATTTGCTTTGCTGCAGTTACCCCACAGACAGGACCAGTACAGTTTTCCTCTTAAATCGCTGCATGCCATCATCAGGTTGCTGTTGTTGCTGCAGATCTATGCGAGCTGAGTTTCTCACCCAGTATGAGCTTAACGGAGGGCCAGTTGTAGTTGTCCTCCACCAGATGCTCCAACACCTTCTTCACATCGATCAAAAAGCCGTGTCTGCTCAGAGGAGGAACAACCATGAGGAACGACAACAGAAACAAACAAGTCAAGTTTACATTATATTATGTGTGGTGAAAAAGGGACATACAAGGCACTCCAAAAACAGCATTGTACAGAATTAGGCTCCTTTACCATGATAAAGGATCATTTGTTTGTTTTTTTACTTACAATTATGACTATCCAAACAGAATAAAGGCTTCTTATCATATTGCTGTATTACATGTCTTGGATCTCTCTTTTATCCACATGACTGGTACACTAGCTTGTTTCTTACCCAAAGAGCCCCCAAACCCAGAGTCCATAACATTATAGCTAAGAAGCATCGCATGTGGAGATCAAACAACAACCCATGTCTAATCTAATTGAACAGAGAAATGTGTGTGTGTGTGTGTGTGTGTGTGTGTGTGTGTGTGTGTGTGTGTGTGTGTGTGTGTGTTGGCACGCATGTGTGTGTGTGTGTGTGTGTGTGTGTGTGTGTGTGTGTGTGTGTGTAGGTATACTCACTGTATGAAGTTCTCCAAAAACAAGTGAGCATGCGTCAATACCTGAAAAGCAGACAGTAAAACAGCAGTCAGTCAGTCAGTCAGTCAGCCAGTCAGTCAGTCAGTCAGTCAGCCAGTCAGCCAGCCAGTCAGTCAGTCAGTCAGTCAGTCAGCCAGCCAGTCAGCCAGTCAGTCAGTCAGCCAGTCAGTCAGTCAGTCAGCCAGCCAGCCAGTCAGCCAGTCAGTCAGTCAGTCAGTCAGTCAGTCAGTCAGTCAGGCAGCCAGTCAGCCAGTCAGTCAGTCAGTCAGTCAGCCAGTCAGTCAGTCAGCCAGCCAGTCAGCCAGCCAGTCAGCCAGCCAGTCAGTCAGTCAGCCAGTCAGTCAGTCAGTCAGTCAGTCAGCCAGCCAGTCAGTCTCTCCCTGATTATTGAAGCCTAAAGACTTTTATTTGTATTGGTTTTAGTGGATGTTTTTTTTCTCTTGAGTTTCAGAAAGCCAAAATTAAAACTTGTTTTGCTACTTGGAAAGTAGTAAAGCAAGTAAAAGTAAAGCAAGAAAACGCTGGTGAAACAGACTGCTTCTTGATTGAACACAGCCAATGAAAGTTCTGAAACTATAGATGGGCAAAATCAGAAAAAGGACATTTTTAAATGAATGGTTTAGTTCAGTGATACTCACCTTGCGGCCCGGGGGCCAGATGCGGCCCACGATAGGGTGCAGAGTGGCCCTCCGACCATCTTCTAATTCACAATGAAAACTAACGTGAAATAAAGTTTGACTGCTCCAGCTAAATTGTCAAAAACCGCCATCTGCTCGCCACCCTGGCACTTATATGTACTTAACTAACTTAACCCAACTAATTTAACTTAACTAACTATCCTGTGTGCACAAAATTGTCAGACTAAACTCCGGCTGACACCCCAAAAACCTACAATCCGCTACAGAAAAATGTATATTAATGTTTCTTCATTAACTGGCCCCTGGCCTCCTGTCATTTTACGAAAGTGGCCCCCGGGCAAAGCAAGTTGAATATCCCTGGTTTAGGTTCTAAATGAATAATTTTTGTTCAATTGCGTTTAATAAAGCAGGTGTGATTTAAATTTAAAGCATAATTCAAGACGTTTTAAAGGACCTGCAGATCCTGTCTATTCCTTTTCTTTCCTCGAGTGTCAGTGAGCGTTTGATAGGAATTGTTAAAAACTGATGAAAATCTGTTCCAAAAGAAAACCTGAGATGGTGAGAGGAGAGACCCACCAGGAGGATGATGATCCAGTTGAGGACGCCTCTGTAGCCTGTGAAGTTACTGTTGGAGCTCAGCAAGGAGTCCTGGACACGGTGGACACTGGACACACAGACAGTTGTCATCGTCATCATCATCATCATCATCATCATCATCGACATCATCCTCACCATCAGTTGTGTCCTATGTCTTTCCCCCCTCCTATCTAAACATCTTCAAGGATACGTTTTCTCCACCTGGTCCACCTCTACTCTCCTCGCCAACACTACAAAGGGATTATCCATCCTATAATAATCCTATAATAAGAATGTGAATTCTGTGTGTGTGTGTGTGTGTGTGTGTGTGTGTGTGTGTGTGTGTGTGTGTGTGTGTGTGCGTGTGTGTGCGTGTGTGTGTGTGTGCGCGCGTGCGTGTGTACGTACATGCGCGTGAGCAGAAATTGTGTTCGGCCACAGCTATGCCATTGTACGCGCGATCGTGCTGAATCTTTCAGGAAGTGTAAAGAGCACTACTGTGGGTGACCTAATGGTATTTTTGAATTTGGTAATTAGGGCCTAAATGGGCAAAAATGGCTAAATAGTGGCAAAAATGAGTCAACAGTTTTGGCACCATGGAGAGCTCCATTGTTAACTACTGATGGAGCTCACCTGAGTGGAGGAGCACACTTGAGTGGAGTTGGAATCAGCCAAGGAAGTGGACTATGAAAATCGTCTGGGGCGAGAGAGGAGAGGCTGCTTGCCAACTCTGTGAGCGAGGCCTGGCTAAATGGCCAGGGGACGGGTATTCCGCTAGTGTGTGTATAGTATGCCATGGTCCTCAAACTGCTACGCATTGATTGGTCAAAAATCTGATGCATTAATTATCTGGATGTTGGAGGGTTAGTTCAAAGCTCCTGACATACTGTAGATCTACATCTCTGTCCTCAAGCATTGCATTGTTTCTATATTTGTGAAGACATGGTGACAATGTAGCTGCAAGAAGATGCATTTCCCCATCCCCACCCCTAATGATCCAGCCACTGAGAGAAATCAATGTATGTCTGAGGTCAGAGGGAAATTTAACTCACAAAACTCTCAAAAATTCACCTTGTTCTGTCTCGCTGCCACTAGGGGTCGCCAAAGTACAAAGTTGCCTAGAAAATGGAAAATTGCCCATGATGATCAAGAGATTGAGGCAGCAGAAAGCTTACCAGAGCAGATCTGCATAGGGATGCTGTTGCTCACTGGATGGAGCAGCAGCAGCAGAGCTAGGAGTAGTAGTGGGGTAGAGGCCTGCGTTGTCTTCTTCAGCCGAGGAAGAGGACTGACAGACTAAGGAGAACCTCTTCCTCATTGCAGCCATCTCCAAACCCAGGTTCTCTGGAGGACTAGGAGCTAGTCCACAGGAGAACAACTGGAAAGACCAGAGATGGTTGGATCCACATTCTTGGGAGAGAAAAGCAGAAACACACTTTACATTTTAGTGTCCAATACGATATCACATAATGAAATGTTCCCAATGAATACGATGAACGTAGAGGTTTAGCCCCAAAATAAATGAATGAATAAATAATGTAGCATAATAAATTATATTTAGTAGGCTACATTTTGAAATCTTTCTCAACATTTTCTGAGGTATAATTGTCTGTGTATGAACTATGAACGTCGTTTTTATTTAAATAACCATCTAAGTTGCTTGATGAAATGTGGTCTGCACTTTGCAGATCATTTGATTCACATGCAATGAAAAGGAGCATCCTCAAACATCTTCAGTTATATCAGGGGAGAGAGCAAAACCAAACTCCATTCAAAAATGTGTCCGCTTTATATTTCCTTGCTTATGGGCGTGGTCGTGGGCGGCTCTAGCAATGTCAGCCAATTATAAAAGTTGAGAGAGATATTTTTTTGTTTTTATTTTTTTTGCAATAAAGCACTGTTTGGTGGATAATATCTACACCGAATTGAAAAGCGCCTGCTATGAATTCAGAGCAGGTCTTGAATCATTTTTATCCGGTGATAATACGCGATAAGAAAGGAAACGTCATTAAATTACACGATTTTGAATGCAGTTCGGCGTCAACGGCACAGAAGATACGCACAACACACCTTCTCATTCACAAAAGAACCATAGTATCCCGTCAGGTAGGTAGGGCCGCCCCATCAAATCATACTTACATCCCACAACATCCATACTGCTCTCTGTACATATTCGTCAATGTGGTGGTGCAATTTTAACCTCAGAATATAAATCATAATTCTGTCGTGTCGTTAGGAATGCGATGGAATCCGTATCAAGTTAGCTAGAATAACAAAGTAGCGCGTCTGATATACATACTTTCAAAATAAAAGCTCAGTTCACAAATAGTGTATTGCAGCTAAAAGTTAATTAAAAACGTATAATTTATGGGGAATCTGTAGCATCGTCTTTGTGTTGTGTGTGTATAATATGTTTTTGTTTCATTTAGGCACCATTTGATACTGTGTCAGCGCACACACAATTTGTAAGTAGAGTATTGTGCTTTTATTTTGAAAGCCAATCACCTATCTTCTGGTATTATCTTGGCTGTATTTGCACAGCTTGACCGCACCCACAGTGTCTAGGGGAGGATGGGGAAAAAAAATCCTTGAAGGTCCAGAATGCAGTTCCTTCCTTTCTCCACACAGCGGCCTGTCATTTTATATAAATGATATAGGACTAGCTCACAGTAATAAACTCCACCACTCTCAACAATGTCTAGAGTCTCTACCCAAACTGTTACCCAACTACCCAATTACCCACAAAAAATAAAACTAGATGCAAGCTACTTCTCCCCCCCTGGCCAAAGTAGATATTTAGCACATTTTGACAGTATTGTTTTTGATTTAACATTATTTAATGTTATGTTAAATACTGTAGATACTGAGTTAGCTATACATGAGTGGGATTTAGTTTATGTATTAAAAATAAAAATTGATTTTGGATTTCTTTGGCAAGCTACTTATTGATGGCCCAGGATCTAGTGGTAGATCACAATCGGCCTATTGGGCACCCCTGCTCTAGACTTAGGACTTGTGTGATGAACCAAACTGTTAGCTATGCTGGCTGATGATACTTCATTGACCCTGTGGATTTCAGATACAAAAATGACATTTTTTTTAAAGCTCAATTACTTTTATGATCTGAAGGGTAAAGCTGATCCTAGACCAGCACTGATTCATTGCAACATTCGGTGTGTTGTGAACTGACTCTGTAATATACAGTAGCCTACATCTAGCAGGACAGAGCACTTGGTCCCAGTGGCCGCTGTTGTTTGGCCCTTTCCTTTGTCTCAAGTAGTTATCAATTTCATTGGCTGCTGTCTGTAAAACACACAAGACTATTCGATCATTATTTTGTTAAATGTTCGCTTTCACAATGAATCATTTTTCAAGAAATTATTTGTAATTTTTGTGAATTCCCTTTCACCCCAAGTTTAAAAAAAGTCTGCAAGATTTTTTATTTATTTTATTTTTATTCCTTAAGAGGGAAAAGTTGCAGTTGAGACAACTCGCCCCCAAAAGAGATGACAAAGACGAGTGAATGAAACCAAATGATATCAAAACAAGACGAGTACAAAAACACCAAACTTCATAAATAAGCAGTCCTGGTGCAGAATTATGGTAACTAATGTGCATGTAAAAGGAGGGAAGGAGGGATGCAGGAACACCGTTTTGCGGTGATAATGGCGTGAATTTGTAAAGGAGCAACCAGCGATCCTATAGCATCACTGTGGTGGTAACTGAACAGGTGTTGGGTGAAGAGTGGATGAGGCCCTGGGTGAAGCAGACGTGTGTTGGGTGACGAGTGGATGGGGCCCTGGGTGAAGCAGACAGGTGTTGGGTGAGGAGTGGATGAGGCCCTGGGTGAAGCAGACAGGTGTTGGGTGAGGAGTGGATGAGGCCCTGGGTGAAGCAGACAGGTGTTGGGTGAGGAGTGGATGAGGCCCTGGGTGAAGCAGACAGGTGTTGGGTGAGGAGTGGATGAGGCCCTGGGTGAAGCAGACAGGTGTTGGGTGAGGAGTGGATGAGGCCCTGGGTGAAGCAGACAGGTGTTGGGTGAGGAGTGGATGAGGCCCTGGGTGAAGCAGACAGGTGTTGGGTGACGAGTGGATGGGGCCCTGGGTGAAGCAGACAGGTGTTGGGTGAGGAGTGGATGAGGCCCTGGGTGAAGCAGACAGGTGTTGGGTGACGAGTGGATGGGGCCCTGGGTGAAGCAGACAGGTGTTGGGTGAGGAGTGGATGAGGCCCTGGGTGAAGCAGACAGGTGTTGGGTGAGGAGTGGATGAGGCCCTGGGTGAAGCAGATGGGTGTTGGGTGAGGAGTGGATGAGGCCCTGGGTGAAGCAGACAGGTGTTGGGTGAGGAGTGGATGAGGCCCTGGGTGAAGCAGACAGGTGTTGGGTGAGGAGTGGATGAGGCCCTGGGTGAAGCAGACAGGTGTTGGGTGAAGAGAGGACGGGGCCCTGGGTGAAGCAGACGTGTGGGGTGAGGAGTGGATGAGGCCCTGGGTGAAGCAGACGGGTGTTGGGTGAGGAGTGGATGAGGCCCTGGGTGAAGCAGACGGGTGTTGGGTGAGGAGTGGAAGGGGCCCTGGGTGAAGCAGACAGGACGACCCTCAGTTGATGGTGAGGACGTCGCTCTGGATCTCGTGGCTCAACTGTGTCTGCAGGTCGCTCAGCTTCTTCTTGAGGACGGCCAGCGCCGACATGACGATGGTCTCCGGCCGCAGGGAGCCGCAAGACTCCACATTGTAGTAGAACCTGCCGGGGGAAGGGGGGGGGGGGGTCATAGGTGAGTGGTTGAATTACAAGCAGATTACAAGCCCATTAGAAGCACGATCATCAGGCAAATGGCAGAAAATTACATTCAATTTAATATCATGTCATTATTACCTATCCACCTTATTTTTTAATGCCCCGCTGTACAAATAATTATGGGTACAAGGTCCGGTTTAACGTGACTTATTGTTGCAGCTTGCCATTTCCTAAAACGGTATTCTACTTGATTTGAAAAGATGGCCGCCTATACTCCCTTGTACCCTGGCTGAATTGAACATAACTTGGCCAATAAGTATGTAACATACATAAAACAAACAGTAATGTCTTTATTTGATGTAGAATGCAGAGGACATGTAACTGTTTCGTTAAACTCATGTTCCAGGAATATTGTATTTACTGCACTGCTCTAAAATAACGTCGGTGGCGCACAACTCAGAGAGCCTGTTCGTCCTGGAAGCCACTCGCTTTGCGCCAGAACACAATCGATTTGGGGGTGGAACACACCAGGATTGGCCAACGCCAACGCCAGTGCCCGGAACTGTCAAATCAAATCAAATCATCGACAGAGACGCTATGGCCCGCCTCCCAGTATTTTCAGTCAGAGTTCAGAGTTAGAGTTAGATAGAGAACGTGACAAATATAGCCACGTTATGATTATAAACAACAAACTAACGCTGGTGATCCGTATGGAAACAGTGTTACTCGAAATGGTTAAAAGTTATATCAATTTGGTCAGTCAGTGGCGTTTTACTGCCATGTAACATAGCTTGCTAGCCGCTAACATTAGCCACAGTAGGCGATTACACACACACGATGCACTGCGCTCTCAAAGGGATATTTATCAACGAGAATGATGACCTGATTAGTGATTTGCTCCGTTCGCCTAGACGGGTGTCAAGCTGTCAGCAACAAGACTGGGAGGATCACACCGGAAGAAAAACGCATAGGCATCATGGCCGCTAGAAATAAGGTGGATATACAGTTTCCCCATGCATGAAGCAGATTGTTTCCTCACCTTTCTGGTTTTCCGTTGGGGTCATAGGGCGCCTGGCTCTCGTCCTCCTCGATCTCAGAGTATTCGCTCTTCGGCCTTGCAATCAGACAGAAAACTCACTATAATATCGTGTTCGGGGACTGCGAGGCTCTCTAGATAAATTCGTCATTCTAAAAGCGGCACATACCACTCCTCGGGCCGCGGGAAGACGGTGTGTCTCAGCGCGTTGTCCGGGTCATACTCGAAGGACACGCCCGCCGTGGGGTTCCACTTGGCGTGCTCCTTGCCAAAGCCCTTCTTGGCGTAGGCCCTCAGCCGCAGCTCCTGGCCCTTGCGGAGCTTCACCACCAAAATGTCTTGACGCATGTGAGCAGATGATAGAAGTAGGTAGAGAGAGGGGGCGAAACGGAGAGGGAGAAGGAGCGAGAAGAGAAAGAGTTAAACCAATGTTTATCCGAAAAAAGGAAAAAGCGGAGCACACGAGAAGATTAGGGCGTTGACCTTACCGTCCTGTTCGACGTAGTCGTTGGGGTCGTTGTCTCGACTCCTGGAGGTCACCTGGAGAAGTTCAGAACACAAAGAAACGGAGGTCAGCTCTTCTGGTGGTGTAATAATGATATGATCATATGAATGAAACTCACTTTCCTGTTGACTGCTTTGAATATACAAAGGACACACAGGACAAGTGAGATCTCGCAACCGGGGGCAGAGATTTTCTGCCCTACGCGGGGGAAGGACTCACCGGGATGACTCTGGGGTTGTTGGACAGGAGGTCGCGTGAGGTGACGTGGCGCGTCTGGTCCTCCGTGCACCGGACGTCCAGCGTGAGCTCCACAGAACACTCCGGACAGAAGTCATCACAGGTGCAGTCCTGGAGGAGGATCAGGAGGAGACGGAGGGAAGCAGGTCAAACGAGGAGCAAACGCAACTAAAGCTACCAGGAATTAGGGGCTTATTACACGGCTATGAGCTAAATTAACCGTTAAATTGACTAGACTTCGTTCTTTCTGCGGATTGATATGACTGGACGTGGTCCTCCAGTCTTTCAAGTGTGCATAGCAACGGTCTGTTAACCTAGCAGCTGTCTGTTATACAGAAATAACAAACGGTAGAATGCTGTGATTGACCAATCAGAATCGAGTATTCAACAAATCTGTGTAATAATAACCGATTATGAATGTGTGCATACTGACTACTACTATCAATGCCTGATAACTGATCAACGATGACTGAGATGAGGGTATTATACTTGCCCTGGAATACTGCATTTTGTCCACGATGTCGTCACTGGTGAGGGGTATGAGGCCTGAGAACACACAAAACACCAACGTTGCTTCAGCAGGTTTCAGAGGGATGATCGTACCTCTCTGATGATATTCAGGCAGCAGCAGGTCAAAGAGAAGCTGTGCTGAGTGAGTGCTACATACCCACTCTGTGGGCAATAAACTCGTCATGAAGTACAGACGAGTTGGCGTCAATCTGGATCCAGTCGATAGCTGCAAGTGAAGTAACACAGGTGAAGTGAAGCATCAACCGCGCGGTCACACATGATGATGCTGTACCGTTCGTTTAGTTTGTTCAATTGTTCAGTTGCTAGTGAAGTACCTCCGTGGCTGTATTTGGACAGAACGAACCATGTATGTAGCCAAAGCTACTGTATGCATTTGTTTTTTGACAAAGGTGAATCAATTGGACTGGAACTGAATTGATTGCCTCTATAGGCTCATTTCACAGCAACCTTTTGAGGCGATGAAGCAGGAAGTAACAAAGGTGTAATTATTAGCATGAATGAGGGCACCTGGCACTGGAACACCTCAACAGAATGGAAGCATAATGAATGGTATTAGTTACAGCTGCTTTACTTCCTGCTTTACCACCTCAAAACGGTTGCTGTGAAATGGGTCCATTCATTGTCAGACAGCCAGAACTATGTTGTGCTGTAAAGCAATCCAGCAGATTTCCCTCAAGAGTCCTTAAGTTGTCCAGTGTGTTGAGTGTGAAATGTCCCTTACCTATCGTGGCAACCTCTGACATGAAGACGCGTCGGATGGAGTTTGCGACCCTGGAGAGGACACAACATTCTATTGAAGGAGCTTTTTAACAAGACAAGTCAACTACACTCAAACAGCCACTAATGCTGCTGGCTGATACACTTCATGAATCTTCTCACTTAGGTTAGGTGTTAACAGGTGGTGCGCACTGCTTCACCTGACCACTGTGTGTGTGTGTGTGTTCATCTGGTGTTTATTCAAAGACAGTTGATTAACAGTTAATGATTCCTGGAATTAGTAGAGCGATGATAATGTTACGTTAAGATCATTCACGTGTGTTAAACATGTAGATATTTAACGTTAAATGCCAACATTGTACCAGTACCAGAACCTCCGGTCAGTGACAGCTTCTTCCCAACTACCATCTGCCTTTTCAATGAGACCCAAAAAAACCCACAACTCAGGACTTTCTCACTCCCTCCCCACCCCTGAGCAAACTGGCTCAAATGACTGGGTTCCCCATAGACTTTATGGACACTTCATATTAGCATTTTAGATGGACATTACCCCCCCAAACCATTATACAGTATATCACTTATAGGACTTTACTGCACTTTTAACATGGACATTTATATGGATGGAACCCATTAGATGTCACTTTAAAGGCCTTTTACTGTGCACTTTCAAATTTGAGATTGTTCTGTTTGCTCAATCTTCCATTGTTGCTGTGATCGCTGCGCTGCATGATAAGTCTACTGCACAAAGACACATTCCTTGTTTACATGATTAACGTTACTCAGTATGGCTATTACAATGATCTTCAGTCTTGAAGTGTACGGTCAGGTCAGCTTTACACGTTGTTATACACTCAAGTGTGGAAGTGTGGGATCATTCACTGCTCTTACAGTTAGTTAGCTAAAAGCTAACAGCTAGAGTCTTTGAATGGACATCATCAGAGTGAATACTCACGCCAAATCAGTGTTTTCAATGACAAACTTAACATTCTCGTCTGTCAGTTCTGTGATTTTCACCGTCGGTTGGTTAGCATACGGCATTATTGAAGCAAAATATTAGAATAAAGGACGTGGTAAAATCGTCCACACTCCACACTACCGCGACTTCGACTTGAAGCTGACTTGAAGGCCTCCAAGGTAATATTTACCGACCGATGATTGGTCAGAAAATGTACATGCAGGCAGTGATTGGCCACGTTGCGATAGGAGGCGGGTCTTTATTTAATATCCGGGTCACGCTTTACAAAAGAAAAGCATTTCAAAATAAAAGCACAAGCATGCACCGAATTTTATGATGGCCATGCATAGACTAACCCGACTCCGCCAGATGGGGGTGGTATTGTTCACAAATTCACAATCCCAATGTAGGTTGTGAAACAAATGTGAACCAACCTACATCCATCTGGCAGCGTCAGGTTATGTATAGACTGTATTAGCCATGATCAGTGGTGTTGTAGTTGTGCCTAGAGAAGTGGGTATACTCTTAATTTATGATCATTGATAGTATATGACCAATTTTTTAAACGGCCTGTCCAGCAATAAACGCCCTGTGTTATAAACAGTGGCATGTATGACATCACAATTGATCAAGTGACATCACTAGCAGTGGTGACATCAATGATATTGCTTGAGTGACAAAAAAAATTGCTGGAGTGACATCACTGGTTGTCTCGCTGGCCAGCCTCCTCTCCCTTCCCTCTGAGGGAGAGGAGGAGGGGGGGGGGGGGGGGGGGGGCTATCTGTGAAATTCCAGATAGGCTAATGTCTGATGCAGCCTTTCCCATAGCTTAGGGTTTCAAACCATTGCTTGACTACAAAAAGTCAATTGAACGGCTAATGATTTCACTTTGATCAGACACTACTAAACACAAACAAATGGTTAAATATATAGTAATGACCCTTTTATTGAAGTCTTAACTGAACCAACAACAGAACTACAGATCTTTACATCCTTTCATACCAAGGGAAAAATGATCTGAACAGGAAGTGACATCTTGGGAGGGTGAGAGAAACCAAAACAAAGCCTGGTCCTGCAACTGAATAGAAAGACAGCCAACTATTGCACACTAAACAGCCCCGTTCTGATGCAAACCAACACATATATACCTCAATGATTCACACTCATACAGTATCAGAAATAAGAAGAGATGCTGCAGCACCAGTGAGCAAAAGGAAAGTTGATCTTTGGCTCGTCACACAAGCGGGTGGGCCATCACCGCCTCTGGTTCAGGCCTGTGAGGTTCTTGAGCTGTGAAACAAGGAGCACATGTGACCAATCGGCTTTTTAACAGGAGACGTGTAAATGATGAACGTGACCGATGAGGAGGGAGGAACACTCACCGTCACAGCAGCTCCCATCAGGCCTTGCACCACCGCCTCGCCGGTCGCCTGCGCCTACATAACAACACAGTGGAATATGCAGGCTTTCAGCAGGGACACACAAAAATCTACCGGATTCAAAATATGCAAATGATGAAGAAAGGCAAAGTTCTCTATGTACAACTATAAATATTCAAACCAGTGTTGTAGCCGAGTCACTGCTCAAGTCCAAGTCTGAGTCATTAGTGTTCAAGTCCTACAACACTGATTCAAGCAATTCAAAATTCTTCATTCTGAACCCCAAGTTTCTTCATGTTTCATTCTCAACTACCACTAATATTGGGGAAAGTGGGGAAAAGCGAGCAAGAAGCTGACCCCAAATCAGCATTAAGCAAGGATAACAAACTTGAAGAGGAAACATGTCTAAAAACAACTTGCTGATGACCATACTTCATCTGTTTAACCCTTTAACATGACATGTTAGCAGATGCTACCTGTTTGGCTGTACCGGCCATGTTCATCGGTGTAACCCTTTAACATGACATGTTAGCGGACGCTACCTGTTTGGCTGTGTCGGCCATGTTGACTACGTCCTGGATACGGTTGTCAAGGAAGTTCCATGTGTCCTGGAAGTCTGGGGAGGAATCCTGAAGCATGACCAGCTCTGTGGTGTTGTAGATTCCGGTCAGTGCCGCCCGCTTGGTGTACCAGTTCAACTACCAAAGAGAAAGTGGATTACGGATCAGACCAATATATAATATAGGTTTGCTGATGTATCAATTCAATATTGGGTGTTTCTGGTCCAGTGAGGGTCATCCACCTCTGATAAGATGGCTATGCTGCAGTTTGAGTGATTATATATATTTATTTATTGTAGAATTGATCAATATCAGACTCGACACAAGAATGCATGAATGTTAATTAAATAGCTTTCAATGGAGAGTTTTAGTGTTCCATGATGGTCTAACAGTTATAGACAGTTAAGAGTTAAATCATCTAAAACAAGTTAGACTCTTGATGATTTTCCACCCTGACAAGGATACAGTTGTAGGTGCTCTTAAGTTAAAGATATTAAATATCTGCACAAAATATCTGCTATTGGCAGCTTCAATCCACAAGTATCAGCCTCCAAAAAAACATATCTGTCAAACTATATGATACTATTAAACATGTATTTAAAGAGTTGAATCACATCCTCAGGAGTGCATCATGTGACAGGAGTGTATCATGTGACAAGCCAGTGCTGAGTGGAATAAGAAACAGAAAGGCAAAGTAGTAGGGGGTAGGGCTGGGTATTGGCAAGGATCTCACGATACGATACGTATCACGATACTTGGGTCACGATACGATTGTATCACGATATATTGCGATGTGATACATATTGCGATATATTGCGATATTCTACAGAATTTACTCAAAATTAAATAATAGAGCTAAAGATACAACACACTGTGTACCACCCAGGTAGTGTAATAATATGTACATCACTTTATACTGATAAGTTAGTGGACAAATTTAGTCAAAACTACTGAGTGTTGAGTGTTACTGAACACATCGATATGGGAAATATCGATACAGTATCGATTAGGGGTGGGAATCACCAGATGCAGAGGCCTGGCATGGCCTGCAAATTAAAAAAAAAAAATTAAAAAATATTGCGATACTTGGCGTCCAAGTATCGATACAGTATCGGGAAATAAAATATCACGATATATTGCCGTATCGATTATATTGCCCAGCCCTAGTAGGAGGTGTGGGTGGGAGGTGCCGGGGTGGGAAGAGGGTAAGTGAGCAGATATATACTTGCTGTTCAACCATGCATTCACCTCGACAGCCGGCTCTGTCGTGAATGGACTATGGGGGTGTCATACTGGAGGATACCGCTAGAGGGCGCAACAGAGAACTCAGGCCATATAGGACTTCCGTATTTGGATGTTGTAAACAATAGACATGGCAATAGACATAAGACACGACCAAACACGTTACAAGTGGTGCCCAAACAGGGACTTGATCTGTTACTGCAACCAAACAATGTTCCAAAAGCACAGTAGGCATATTTGCTACTGTTACCTTATGCACACAAGATGGTATTGGATGAATTAGTGGACACAATTTGTCCACGATAGAAAGCAAGATCAAATTATTTAACATTAAAACCACAATATCACAATATATTTGTCCGTCATTTTGTGTGTCACTTTTGGCTCCAACCAGCTGTTTATTCTGGTAACAACACGGGTCTTCTGGAGACAGTTTGATGGTAAAAAGCTAACACAGCAAGCTACAAGCTAAAACAATAAGCTAAAGTTATGTGGACTTTTTTGTTGGACTCTGTTGTGGTGGGGCATTTGTTGATGTTAGTTTGCATCCACCTACTAACCCCTGACCCTTGTTACACCACATCCTCATACTGCCCCTACACTGCCGTTCATGTGAGTATCGCCTCTGGCGTTTCTGTAGCGTTAATTTCTGAGGACGTTCGTTCACAACCAACGCTCCAAATGGACGCAGGATACGCGAGGTAGCCATCATGCGCACACAGACGTGCATTTAAAAGCAAGTATACCTCCGCCCTTACCTGGGCAGTGGCGGGCCGGGCATTGTGGGGGTGGTGGTGAATGGGGGACAGGAAGGTGTGAGTAGCAGAAGGGGGGGATCGAGGGTGATGAGACCCACTCACATCTGTGGAGCGGTCCCCGGCGTAGTACCACATGTCGTCCACCAGGTTGGACAGGTGCTTCAGGCTGTCTGGGATGTTGTGGGGGAGGAGCAGGATGCTCATCGCCTGAGGCCAGAGTCACAGTCACACTTCAGTGCCACATTCAGTATGGAGTGTGCATTTTATTCCATTAGTGAACGCAGATACTGTAATAGGGTTAGACAGACCCATATATCGATTTCAATAAAGTCTGCGATGCCATATTTCAGCCAGGTATCATCCCTCCCAACATGTAGCTACCCAGCATACTCTGTCTGTACCTGAGGCCACGTCTCAATGTAGGGGATGTGCATCCTCAGTCTGGTCTCCACAGCGTCCCTCAGAAAGTCAGCAGTCTCCTTTGGTCTGCAACACATTCCACAGTTATCACACACCCCAAACCTATGGAAATCCTGACATCTAATGGTAAAAAAACCAAGCTACTGAGATAACCATCTGTTACTGGCTGATCTGGCAGGGGCAGTCCACCCTACTCTGCCTCTGACACCCCCGCACACACACACCCGCACACACACACCCGCACACACACACACACACACACACACATGGGTGGTGAACTTTTTGTGGACCGACCAAAAGCTGCTGGTCGCAGCTAAAACCAGATTTCTTGCCAACTTTTCAGTTATTCATCAGAATGAAACTAGAAAGAGCTTTCCAGACTTTAACGCAAGGAGGAAACAAGGGTCCTAACTGCAAATCCTCACATTTGTATGCAACGTTAGTTAATTTGAACATGTTAACAACCAAATAGTATAAATAATAAAAGTTATAATAAAAAAGGTGTTTGTATTTATGTCCATATCCAACCTTTACAATTTAATTTTGTTGGGATGAAAGAATCCCCCACATTAAATTTGCCTGTAAGAAATACGTGATATTTTACTTTGTAGAGTTTAAGAGTAATTTTAAGAGTGTGTGTGTGTGTGTGTGTGTGTGTGTGTGTGTGTGTGCGTGCGTGCGCGCGCGCGCGCGCGTGCGTGTGTGTACGTACTCGACCTGGCCCAGCTGGACATGGTTGTGTTGTTCAGCCAGTATCTCGGTCAGCTGTGAGTTGCACTGAGCAATGAAATGTAGGATCAGGTCTCCAGCTCCGTTGTTGAACATCCCGGTGGAGGCAGAGGACAGGCCCAGTGTCTGGTACCAACACAGACACACCAAATAAAGACACAAGCAATACGACATTAGCTGAAAAAAAAAAAAAAAAAAATGCATGAAAAGGTTCTGTCTAAAAGGCATTTATTTACTTGTTCCGACTCTGGGAAAGTGGGGGAAAACACGAAAATTCACCAAAACTAGTGAATCTCTGAACTATTTTATTTACTTTCCATTTTCTTTGAGGTTTCCTACAGTCATTTCATGTCACCCTGCTGGTGACTCTGGCTCACCTCGGCCCCAGCGGCGATGGCCTCCATGGACCAGCCGTGTAGCGGGATGAAGTCCAGCGCGGCCGCCAGGACTCGAGCTTGCAGCTGCTCCTCCGTCTCGTACTCCTCACCCTGCTCTCCGCTCTGGTCCTGGTAGCTTTCCACAGCATTGGCGAGGGTCAAGCACAGGGCGAGAGAACATGACGTGAGTTGAGGGCAAAATCAGTTCATTCGACATGACTGAAACTACAGCTTCTGGTCCTGACCTAGTGTTGGCCCTGGAAGCCTCCTCCACTGCCGGGTCGGACGCAGAAGCTTCCTGGGAAGGTGAGTCGTGCTCGGCAGAGTGAGCTTGGTAGTGCTCATGGTAGCTTGTTGTGGATGAAGAGGAGGGGGGTTTGTCTGATTTGGATTCGTCCTGGAGCCTCACGGCCATCCGGTGGAAGCCTCGCCTCAGGCTGCTGCACTGGGGGTTTGTGGCTGTCGGTGCAGCCACTACTGTAGGGAGAAAACAAGTTATTAGCCCCAGTATGTTCTATTTCATAATTGTGCCAAACTCATTCAAAAATCTGGAAAATCTATATTTTCTTGCTTATCTGCAAACGTACATACCTCGTGGAACATGGCTTATCACTTTTACTGAATCGGTAGAAGCTTCTTCTGGGAAATTCGGCATTGAAGTGACTCACCAAGCAGCACTTCATTTCAGTAAAATATCAACTTTTACAATTGGTTCACACTGCACTATTCTGACCACCATGATTTGAATGAATTGGGAACCTATTCTAAAAGTTTATTAATTATGTACTTTGGACAATAATCAAGGCAACAATTTAATGGATTTGGGTGTAGCTTGCCTGTGCGTAGAGAGAGTGGGGACATATTGGGGCTAGAATCCCAAATGCACTTATCTTACTTTCACACACAATATACCTTTTTCACAGCAGCCATTTTGACATCTGATAGCAGGTAAACACAGGTGTAACTAATAACATTAATGATGGTCCCATTCCATGTAGGTGTTCCACCAGTGCACGTCCAATGAGCCAGCATGCACAACACCTGCCTCTGGCACAAGAACACCTAAATGGAATTGAAGCTGTATGTTATTATACATCTGTTTACCTGCAATGACATGTCAAAATGGCTGATGTGAAAAAGCTATTACTACCATGGCGAATTTTAAAGTACAGATAAAACACACGAGGAGAGACATTCTTTACACGTGAAAGCTACAAATGTAAACAACACGCCTGCACAGAGAGGAAGACGCCCCCCACTTGCAGGAACTTGTTCAACACACGTTTAAAGTTTGATTTACAGACCCAAACCACTGCGCCGACTAACAATCACCTTCCATTTATGTATCAATGTACAGCCCACATACGTGCTGTCTAATTCTGTCCTTCAGTGTCACCTTCTCTGACGAGTCAAGTGACATTGGCTCGGGTGGCTAACGCGTCAACATTAGCTCGTCTCAAAACATGCCATGCAAACAGTGTAAACACCGGAAGAGCCTAAACAATCAACTTTACCGGGACCGACCGTTACTGACAAACAACAAGCTGGTCCGTCTGTCGGTCACTCACCGTTGCTCAGACCCCGCAGTGCCCGCACAGCTCGCACACCTCTCAGCAGCGCCGCAGCCATGTCCAGCTGATTTTTTTTATAGACTGTCGCGTCTTTTTTCACGCGACTCAAGTGGTCAGTGGTCGCATATTGATTACGTCAGTGTTGTACGAGGGCACGTCAAGTTATCAGGAATAGACCGGGCACGAAATGATTGTATTTTCAAAATAAAAGCAGAGTTGAAAAATACCAAGTGGACAGAGAGCTTTAGAATTTGAATCACTGGTTGGAACATTTAGAATTAACCTCTTCCCATATGATGCCGTATTCCGAATACACTATGGGTGAGTCTTACTTTTCCATTGAATTGTGATTTTTGATTATCTACTTGTGCGTTTTTATTTTTGAGAATATAACCGGATGTCATGTTTTTTATTCCGTCTAGCTTGATGGCGGAGCAGGCAATCGAGTACGGACGATTGTATTCTACTAACGAATCCGCCGAAAAATATGTAATACACATTATACAAAGCATAGGTCTATTGTTGTGTTGTTGTTGTTGTTCGCGTGGCCGTGTAGCGGATTCTACCAGCGGTATAATTCACTTTTATGTTGGCATAACAGCGGCTTGGTTCTGCGTCACGCTGTTTGCGTGACGAGCGTCAAATGAGCAGGAATTTCACTTCCGGCCAGCAGGAATTTCACTCGGGTTTAATGATTTTGCCTTCAAAGTAAAAGCATGATAAAGTTCGTTTTTTTTAACCATAAAAATTGAAGTAGAAATGTAACTATGTCCAATATAATGAACATACGAACACTAAGATAAACCTCTAGTTTAATGTTTGAATGAAAATAGACATACTGTACAAAGGAGACCGTGTGTTATTTCTTGAAAGGCTTAACAGGGTGTGTCGCTAGCTCACACTGGTCAATAGAGGCTAGGCCTACCTCTCACCTGATTATGGCCTCTATAGGGAAGACATCAATAGAAGAGATTATCAAGCTATAGGCTAGGCTAGGTGACCCATTATGCAAAGCATGAACAATGTGGTCTTGTGAGAAGTAGGTAGCCTATTAAATGTTCTTTGTATCCTTCTTGGGACCACAGTGGAAATCAGTTGAACAACTGTGTGTGTTCTTTATCCTTGTACTACTTTTTGTCACATACTTTATGTAATACTATTGTACTAAATATAAATCAATCAATCAATCTATCATAGGGAAGTCATCTTGAGGCTGGATGGGTGTCAATGTTTGTGTTTTGGACATGTATGTACAGTGTCAAGTGAGCAGGAATTTTATAGCTGCCCGCTCCCATTCAGAACACCATGAAAACGCTCCGATTCCAAATAAAGATTAAAAATCTAAAGTCAATTGTTCCAGGGTAAACTCACTTGATCCATGTAGAGACATAGCCCAGCTATCATAGCGAAGTCATCTTGAGGCTGGATGGGTGTCAATTTTTCTGTTTTGGACATGTATGTACAGTGTCAAGTGAGCAGGAATTTTATAGCTGTCCGCTGCCATTCAGAACACAATGAAAACGCTCCGATTTCGAATAAAGATTAAAAATCTAAAGTCAATTGTTCCAGGGCAAACTCACTTGATCCATGTAGAGACATAGCCCAGCTATCATAAGGAAGTCATCTTGAGGCTGGATGGGTGTCAATTTTTCTGTTTTGGACATGTATGTACAGTGTCAAGTGAGCAGGAATTTTATAGCTGTCCGCTCCCATTCAGAACACAATGAAAACGCTCCGATTTCGAATAAAGATTAAAAATCTAAAGTCAATTGTTCCAGGGCAAACTCACTTGATCCATGTAGAGACATAGCCCAGCTATCATAAGGAAGTCATCTTGAGGCTGGATGGGTGTCAATTTTTCTGTTTTGGACATGTACTATGTACAGTGTCAAGTGAGCAGGAATTTTATAGCTGTCCGCTCCCATTCAGAACACAATGAAAACGCTCCGATTTTGAATAAAGATTAAAAATCTAAAGTCAATTGTTCCAGGGCAAACTCACTTGATCCATGTAGAGACATAGCCCAGCTATCATAGCGAAGTCATCTTGAGGCTGGATGGGTGTCAATTTTTCTGTTTTGGACATGTATGTACAGTGTCAAGTGAGCAGGAATTTTATAGCTGTCCGCTCCCATTCAGAACACAATGAAAACGCTCCGATTTCGAATAAAGATTAAAAATCTAAAGTCAATTGTTCCAGGGCAAACTCACTTGATCCATGTAGAGACATAGCCCAGCTATCATAAGGAAGTCATCTTGAGGCTGGATGGGTGTCAATTTTTCTTTTTTGGACATGTATGTACAGTGTCAAGTGAGCAGGAATTTTATAGCTGTCCGCTCCCATTCAGAACACAATGAAAACGCTCCGATTTCGAATAAAGATTAAAAATCTAAAGTCAATTGTTCCAGGGCAAACTCACTTGATCCATGTAGAGACATAGCCCAGCTATCATAGCGAAGTCATCTTGAGGCTGGATGGGTGTCAATTTTTCTGTTTTGGACATGTATGTACAGTGTCAAGTGAGCAGGAATTTTATAGCTGTCCGCTCCCATTCAGAACACAATGAAAACGCTCCGATTTTGAATAAAGATTAAAAATCTAAAGTCAATTGTTCCAGGGCAAACTCACTTGATCCATGTAGAGACATAGCCCAGCTATCATAAGGAAGTCATCTTGAGGCTGGATGGGTGTCAATTTTTCTGTTTTGGACATGTATGTACAGTGTCAAGTGAGCAGGAATTTTATAGCTGTCCGCTCCCATTCAGAACACAATGAAAACGCTCCGATTTCGAATAAAGATTAAAAATCTAAAGTCAATTGTTCCAGGGCAAACTCACTTGATCCATGTAGAGACATAGCCCAGCTATCATAGCGAAGTCATCTTGAGGCTGGATGGGTGTCAATTTTTCTGTTTTGGACATGTATGTACAGTGTCAAGTGAGCAGGAATTTTATAGCTGTCCGCTCCCATTCAGAACACAATGAAAACGCTCCGATTTTGAATAAAGATTAAAAATCTAAAGTCAATTGTTCCAGGGCAAACTCACTTGATCCATGTAGAGACATAGCCCAGCTATCATAGCGAAGTCATCTTGAGGCTGGATGGGTGTCAATTTTTCTGTTTTGGACATGTATGTACAGTGTCAAGTGAGCAGGAATTTTATAGCTGTCCGCTCCCATTCAGAACACAATGAAAACGCTCCGATTTCGAATAAAGATTAAAAATCTAAAGTCAATTGTTCCAGGGCAAACTCACTTGATCCATGTAGAGACATAGCCCAGCTATCATAAGGAAGTCATCTTGAGGCTGGATGGGTGTCAATTTTTCTGTTTTGGACATGTATGTACAGTGTCAAGTGAGCAGGAATTTGATAGCTGTCCGCTCCCATTCAGAACACAATGAAAACGCTCCGATTTTGAATAAAGATTAAAAATCTAAAGTCAATTGTTCCAGGGCAAACTCACTTGATCCATGTAGAGACATAGCCCAGCTATCATAAGGAAGTCATCTTGAGGCTGGATGGGTGTAAATTTTTCTGTTTTGGACATGTATGTACAGTGTCAAGTGAGCAGGAATTTTATAGCTGTCCGCTCCCATTCAGAACACAATGAAAACGCTCCGATTTCGAATAAAGATTAAAAATCTAAAGTCAATTGTTCCAGGGCAAACTCACTTGATCCATGTAGAGACATAGCCCAGCTATCATAAGGAAGTCATCTTGAGGCTGGATGGGTGTCAATTTTTCTGTTTTGGACATGTATGTACAGTGTCAAGTGAGCAGGAATTTGATAGCTGTCCGCTCCCATTCAGAACACAATGAAAACGCTCCGATTTTGAATAAAGATTAAAAATCTAAAGTCAATTGTTCCAGGGCAAACTCACTTGATCCATGTAGAGACATAGCCCAGCTATCATAAGGAAGTCATCTTGAGGCTGGATGGGTGTAAATTTTTCTGTTTTGGACATGTATGTACAGTGTCAAGTGAGCAGGAATTTTATAGCTGTCCGCTCCCATTCAGAACACAATGAAAACGCTCCGATTTCGAATAAAGATTAAAAATCTAAAGTCAATTGTTCCAGGGCAAACTCACTTGATCCATGTAGAGACATAGCCCAGCTATCATAAGGAAGTCATCTTGAGGCTGGATGGGTGTCAGTTTTTCTGTTTTGGACATGTATGTACAGTGTCAAGTGAGCAGGAATTTTATAGCTGTCCGCTCCCATTCAGAACACAATGAAAACGCTCCGATTTCGAATAAAGATTAAAAATCTAAAGTCAATTGTTCCAGGGCAAACTCACTTGATCCATGTAGAGACATAGCCCAGCTATCATAAGGAACTCATCTTGAGGCTGGATGGGTGTCAATTTTTCTGTTTTGGACATGTATGTACAGTGTCAAGTGAGCAGGAATTTTATAGCTGTCCGCTCCCATTCAGAACACAATGAAAACGCTCCGATTTCGAATAAAGATTAAAAATCTAAAGTCAATTGTTCCAGGGCAAACTCACTTGATCCATGTAGAGACATAGCCCAGCTATCATAAGGAAGTCATCTTGAGGCTGGATGGGTGTCAATTTTTCTGTTTTGGACATGTATGTACAGTGTCAAGTGAGCAGGAATTTTATAGCTGTCCGCTCCCATTCAGAACACAATGAAAACGCTCCGATTTCGAATAAAGATTAAAAATCTAAAGTCAATTGTTCCAGGGCAAACTCACTTGATCCATGTAGAGACATAGCCCAGCTATCATAAGGAAGTCATCTTGAGGCTGGATGGGTGTCAATTTTTCTGTTTTGGACATGTATGTACAGTGTCAAGTGAGCAGGAATTTTATAGCTGTCCGCTCCCATTCAGAACACAATGAAAACGCTCCGATTTTGAATAAAGATTAAAAATCTAAAGTCAATTGTTCCAGGGCAAACTCACTTGATCCATCTAGAGACATAGCCCAGCTATCATAAGGAAGTCATCTTGAGGCTGGATGGGTGTCAATTTTTCTGTTTTGGACATGTATGTACAGTGTCAAGTGAGCAGGAATTTTATAGCTGTCCGCTCCCATTCAGAACACAATGAAAACGCTCCGATTTCGAATAAAGATTAAAAATCTAAAGTCAATTGTTCCAGGGCAAACTCACTTGATCCATGTAGAGACATAGCCCAGCTATCATAGCGAAGTCATCTTGAGGCTGGATGGGTGTTACAGTTACAGTTACAGTTCCTTCTGTCATTTTTCTCTGCTTCATGTCTATTGCAATGGATACCCAATGGGAACCTAGATGGACAGGAATGACCACTTTATCATACTGCCACCAGTTTTCTGAAACTTTAGGAATCTTTGGAAAAATGTCAATATCACAGTATAGACTTTTCAACTGTTGACTTACAAAAGTTGCATTGCAGGCAAAGACAGACATGTTTCCTGCTTTGGCTTTGAGAAGTGTGTGGTAGCTATCAATAGTGCCATCATTAAGCCACCGCCCGCTTAGGATGTCAGAACTGTCATGACTTCGAGATGACATGAAGCCTGCTAGTGTGGAAGGAACTGATACATTGCTCTCCTGGTGTTCTTTGCATCTGTCTGAGCAACTGTGCTGTGTTTCGATCAGTCTATGGTGAAGTGTGTTGTCACTGTTAGTTTTTTCATAAGCAATCAGGTAAACGTTTGCTCCCGCCAACATTTTTAGAGCAAGGTCATAACTATACCCTACTGTCCCTGCAGAAGTGATCCACTTACTCTTGTACCACAACAGATGTTCTTCTCTGGTAAAGGACTTCACTGGGGAATTCTCTGAAAAAGCAATGATGCTGCCTATATCATAACTGTTAGTAGAGTATATGCAAGGTAGTGTGATTGTAGGTTGCAAATCGGTCAAGTTTCTCCTATAAACTAATAAGGTCTGTGGGGTGTGAATGACTTGGCTTCTCTGAAGTTTAAGGTTATGTCTATTTTTACATTTGATGCATGCCCTTTTGATGTTATCTGCCGACAGTTTCAGATGCATTTCAATCCCTCTTTCTGACACTAGCTCTGCGGATATCATGAGCTGTTTGAAATCATGCTGGCTGGAGTCATGGCACTCATTGCAAACATAGTCACAAAGAGTGTGCAGGTACAGCAAATCATTGGCCAGAAAATTGGCCAACAATACATCATTCACAAACCCTTCTATATTTTTTTCCAAAGCTTTAAAATCCAGCTTTTCATTTACATTCAACTGGCTTTGCTGTACCACTACTTTGTCTATTTGGTTCAGTTGGTTGAGTGCCTCTTTGAACTTTTTAGTGGGCAGCAGTGTGTGCTGCAATTTATCTGTGCTCTCTAGCCTTTCATAGCATTCCTTGATTGCAGATGTTTTGACCAAAAAGCAAAGTAACGGTACAGCACTGTCAACGGGGTCTTTGGTCACACTTTTGGCTACATGTGTAATATCAGCGGCTAAAGTGTTTGTGTGGCAGAGTTGTATTGACTGCTCATTGGAAAGCTCATAGAGGTGTATTACGCCAGCCCTGTCTACATCATTAGTGAAGTCAATTGAAATGTCAAGATCATCTGCCGTCATAGCAGTTTTGTCATAGACCAACCGTGACCAGTAGTGGCCCCTTTTTGCTTTGTTTCCAGAATGACAAATGCTTGCCCTCAGCTTGCACTTACATGTAGTGTCCTTCACAGGAACCTCAATGAAGTCAGATGGAGTCACCAGAGTTCTGCTTACGGAGGAATCTGTGTGTACTCGATTCACATAAAGAGCCAGCATAGCAGGAGAGCTGTCCCAAACAGTTTGTCTGACACAGTTCAAACCACATGTGCTGCACCTGTGTGTACTTTCCCCCTCTGTGATTTTTAATCTTTAAGATTTTTTAATCTTTATTCAAAATCGGAGCGTTTTCATTGTGTTCTGAATGGGAGCGGACAGCTATAAAATTCCTGCTCACTTGACACTGTACATACATGTCCAAAACAGAAAAATTGACACCCATCCAGCCTCAAGATGACTTCGCTATGATAGCTGGGATATGTCTCTACATGGATCAAGTGAGTTTGCCCTGGAACAATTGACTTTAGATTTTTAATCTTTATTCGAAATCGGAGCGTTTTCATTGTGTTCTGAATGGGAGCGGACAGCTATAAAATTCCTGCTCACTTGACACTGTACATACATGTCCAAAACAGAAAAATTGACACCCATCCAGCCTCAAGATGACTTCGCTATGATAGCTGGGCTATGTCTCTACATGGATCAAGTGAGTTTGCCCTGGAACAATTGACTTTAGATTTTTAATCTTTATTCAAAATCGGAGCGTTTTCATTGTGTTCTGAATGGGAGCGGACAGCTATAAAATTCCTGCTCACTTGACACTGTACATACATGTCCAAAACAGAAAAATTGACACCCATCCAGCCTCAAGATGACTTCGCTATGATAGCTGGGCTATGTCTCTACATGGATCAAGTGAGTTTGCCCTGGAACAATTGACTTTAGATTTTTAATCTTTATTCAAAATCGGAGCGTTTTCATTGTGTTCTGAATGGGAGCGGACAGCTATAAAATTCCTGCTCACTTGACACTGTACATACATGTCCAAAACAGAAAAATTGACACCCATCCAGCCTCAAGATGACTTCGCTATGATAGCTGGGCTATGTCTCTACATGGATCAAGTGAGTTTGCCCTGGAACAATTGACTTTAGATTTTTAATCTTTATTCAAAATCGGAGCGTTTTCATTGTGTTCTGAATGGGAGCGGACAGCTATAAAATTCCTGCTCACTTGACACTGTACATACATGTCCAAAACAGAAAAATTGACACCCATCCAGCCTCAAGATGATTTCGCTATGATAGCTGGGCTATGTCTCTACATGGATCAAGTGAGTTTGCCCTGGAACAATTGACTTTAGATTTTTAATCTTTATTCAAAATCGGAGCGTTTTCATTGTGTTCTGAATGGGAGCGGACAGCTATAAAATTCCTGCTCACTTGACACTGTACATACATGTCCAAAACAGAAAAATTGACACCCATCCAGCCTCAAGATGACTTCCTTATGATAGCTGGGCTATGTCTCTACATGGATCAAGTGAGTTTGCCCTGGAACAATTGACTTTAGATTTTTAATCTTTATTCAAAATCGGAGCGTTTTCATTGTGTTCTGAATGGGAGCGGACAGCTATAAAATTCCTGCTCACTTGACACTGTACATACATGTCCAAAACAGAAAAATTGACACCCATCCAGCCTCAAGATGACTTCGCTATGATAGCTGGGCTATGTCTCTACATGGATCAAGTGAGTTTGCCCTGGACCAATTGACTTTAGATTTTTAATCTTTATTCGAAATCGGAGCGTTTTCATTGTGTTCTGAATGGGAGCGGACAGCTATAAAATTCCTGCTCACTTGACACTGTACATACATGTCCAAAACAGAAAAATTGACACCCATCCAGCCTCAAGATGACTTCCTTATGATAGCTGGGCTATGTCTCTACATGGATCAAGTGAGTTTGCCCTGGAACAATTGACTTTAGATTTTTAATCTTTATTCAAAATCGGAGCGTTTTCATTGTGTTCTGAATGGGAGCGGACAGCTATAAAATTCCTGCTCACTTGACACTGTACATACATGTCCAAAACAGAAAAATTGACACCCATCCAGCCTCAAGATGACTTCGCTATGATAGCTGGGCTATGTCTCTACATGGATCAAGTGAGTTTGCCCTGGAACAATTGACTTTAGATTTTTAATCTTTATTCAAAATCGGAGCGTTTTCATTGTGTTCTGAATGGGAGCGGACAGCTATAAAATTCCTGCTCACTTGACACTGTACATACATGTCCAAAACAGAAAAATTGACACCCATCCAGCCTCAAGATGATTTCGCTATGATAGCTGGGCTATGTCTCTACATGGATCAAGTGAGTTTGCCCTGGAACAATTGACTTTAGATTTTTAATCTTTATTCGAAATCGGAGCGTTTTCATTGTGTTCTGAATGGGAGCGGACAGCTATAAAATTCCTGCTCACTTGACACTGTACATACATGTCCAAAACAGAAAAATTGACACCCATCCAGCCTCAAGATGACTTCCTTATGATAGCTGGGCTATGTCTCTACATGGATCAAGTGAGTTTGCCCTGGAACAATTGACTTTAGATTTTTAATCTTTATTCAAAATCGGAGCGTTTTCATTGTGTTCTGAATGGGAGCGGACAGCTATAAAATTCCTGCTCACTTGACACTGTACATACATGTCCAAAACAGAAAAATTGACACCCATCCAGCCTCAAGATGACTTCGCTATGATAGCTGGGCTATGTCTCTACATGGATCAAGTGAGTTTGCCCTGGAACAATTGACTTTAGATTTTTAATCTTTATTCGAAATCGGAGCGTTTTCATTGTGTTCTGAATGGGAGCGGACAGCTATAAAATTCCTGCTCACTTGACACTGTACATACATGTCCAAAACAGAAAAATTGACACCCATCCAGCCTCAAGATGACTTCCTTATGATAGCTGGGCTATGTCTCTACATGGATCAAGTGAGTTTGCCCTGGAACAATTGACTTTAGATTTTTAATCTTTATTCAAAATCGGAGCGTTTTCATTGTGTTCTGAATGGGAGCGGACAGCTATAAAATTCCTGCTCACTTGACACTGTACATACATGTCCAAAACAGAAAAATTGACACCCATCCAGCCTCAAGATGACTTCGCTATGATAGCTGGGCTATGTCTCTACATGGATCAAGTGAGTTTGCCCTGGAACAATTGACTTTAGATTTTTAATCTTTATTCAAAATCGGAGCGTTTTCATTGTGTTCTGAATGGGAGCGGACAGCTATAAAATTCCTGCTCACTTGACACTGTACATACATGTCCAAAACAGAAAAATTGACACCCATCCAGCCTCAAGATGACTTCGCTATGATAGCTGGGCTATGTCTCTACATGGATCAAGTGAGTTTGCCCTGGAACAATTGACTTTAGATTTTTAATCTTTATTCAAAATCGGAGCGTTTTCATTGTGTTCTGAATGGGAGCGGACAGCTATAAAATTCCTGCTCACTTGACACTGTACATACATGTCCAAAACAGAAAAATTGACACCCATCCAGCCTCAAGATGACTTCGCTATGATAGCTGGGCTATGTCTCTACATGGATCAAGTGAGTTTGCCCTGGAACAATTGACTTTAGATTTTTAATCTTTATTCAAAATCGGAGCGTTTTCATTGTGTTCTGAATGGGAGCGGACAGCTATAAAATTCCTGCTCACTTGACACTGTACATACATGTCCAAAACAGAAAAATTGACACCCATCCAGCCTCAAGATGACTTCGCTATGATAGCTGGGCTATGTCTCTACATGGATCAAGTGAGTTTGCCCTGGAACAATTGACTTTAGATTTTTAATCTTTATTCGAAATCGGAGCGTTTTCATTGTGTTCTGAATGGGAGCGGACAGCTATAAAATTCCTGCTCACTTGACACTGTACATACATGTCCAAAACAGAAAAATTGACACCCATCCAGCCTCAAGATGACTTCCTTATGATAGCTGGGCTATGTCTCTACATGGATCAAGTGAGTTTGCCCTGGAACAATTGACTTTAGATTTTTAATCTTTATTCGAAATCGGAGCGTTTTCATTGTGTTCTGAATGGCAGCGGACAGCTATAAAATTCCTGCTCACTTGACACTGTACATACATGTCCAAAACAGAAAAATTGACACCCATCCAGCCTCAAGATGACTTCGCTATGATAGCTGGGCTATGTCTCTACATGGATCAAGTGAGTTTGCCCTGGAACAATTGACTTTAGATTTTTAATCTTTATTCAAAATCGGAGCGTTTTCATTGTGTTCTGAATGGGAGCGGACAGCTATAAAATTCCTGCTCACTTGACACTGTACATACATGTCCAAAACAGAAAAATTGACACCCATCCAGCCTCAAGATGACTTCGCTATGATAGCTGGGCTATGTCTCTACATGGATCAAGTGAGTTTGCCCTGGAACAATTGACTTTAGATTTTTAATCTTTATTCAAAATCGGAGCGTTTTCATTGTGTTCTGAATGGGAGCGGACAGCTATAAAATTCCTGCTCACTTGACACTGTACATACATGTCCAAAACAGAAAAATTGACACCCATCCAGCCTCAAGATGACTTCGCTATGATAGCTGGGCTATGTCTCTACATGGATCAAGTGAGTTTGCCCTGGAACAATTGACTTTAGATTTTTAATCTTTATTCAAAATCGGAGCGTTTTCATTGTGTTCTGAATGGGAGCGGACAGCTATAAAATTCCTGCTCACTTGACACTGTACATACATGTCCAAAACAGAAAAATTGACACCCATCCAGCCTCAAGATGACTTCGCTATGATAGCTGGGCTATGTCTCTACATGGATCAAGTGAGTTTGCCCTGGAACAATTGACTTTAGATTTTTAATCTTTATTCAAAATCGGAGCGTTTTCATTGTGTTCTGAATGGGAGCGGACAGCTATAAAATTCCTGCTCACTTGACACTGTACATACATGTCCAAAACAGAAAAACTGACACCCATCCAGCCTCAAGATGACTTCGCTATGATAGCTGGGCTATGTCTCTACATGGATCAAGTGAGTTTGCCCTGGAACAATTGACTTTAGATTTTTAATCTTTATTCAAAATCGGAGCGTTTTCATTGTGTTCTGACTGATTGGAGCAAGCTTAATATAATAATATAGAAGTAGTTAGTACTACAATACCAAAGGATATATAGATCTAAATGGAATATAACCTTTTCCATGTGTATTGTTATTCAATTTGTGTGATATCACTTAAATTTGTGTATTTTATCGAGTTTGAATGATCGCTTTTATTCTGAAAAATCCTGACCGGAAGTAAGAAATTCCTGCTCAGAAATTCCTGCTCATTTGACACTGGCGTTTGCGTGCTAGCTGTTTTGCTAACGTTTACACCTGTCAGCCGACAAGCCTCTATTTCCACACCACAAGAACAAAGGTGAAGTGAGTTGCTATATATTATGTTCCTAATGTTAGACCACGAAGCGTTTATTGTATACAGTTGTGTTGTGTAATGCTTGACGGTCATGTCCTTTTGTTTCATGGCACTGATCTCGTGAGGTAACAATGAGTCAGCATGCAAGCGGGGTGTCATTGAGGTCATGTTTTGTTTTATCAGCTCCATATCTTCTGTTGGTCTGGCAGGGTCCACACAGAGAGAGGAGCCTAGCTGTTAACGCAGTTGTTTGTGTGAACACCATCCCTGTAACGTTACCGGCTGGGACTTTAACCTAAGATCCCTGGCTGGTCAGAGCCTGTGCAACCGCAAGACTTAACCACTCCAAGACCATGCACTGGAGAGATCCCATCGCTGCCATCAACAATGTAACGTTACCGCATCCCTGGCTTGTCAGAGTCTGTTGTGCAACCGTCCGCAAGACTTCCCACTCGGCTAAAGGGCCAGCCCGATAGCCGAGCTTACACAAAGCCTACACTAACTAGCCTACTGTCAATTCTCCAACACAGTCTAAAATGTGACTAAGTCCCAATAATTCATAATAATACTACAGCGTTCACTGTTCACTGATTTGGAAGTGAACTGAATTCTACTTTGCTTCCAGAAGCAACCTGAACCGGTCGTTCTTTGACCTTCACAACCATTGAGTTTGATCAAAACGCCTGGATGAAACCATGAAACTAATTATTATCAAGCTAGAATTGTTTCATTATTTAATACTTTCCGTTTATAGCCCTAATTATTTCTAAACTGGTATGATCAGTAATGCAAAAGGCAAAATTTATAATAGACCTTGCTGTGTACACTAGGGTTAGACCAATATTTGAAATGAAGACATTCCTAGGTTGTTGAAAATAAATGTATAAGTCTGGGTTTCAGTGGAGAGTTTTTTTGTGTGTCTAACTGACTAAATGCTGTTTCTTTTCCACCCTGACAACAATACATTTCTGTAGGAAACTAAAGTATATTGAATATCCGATGGCAGTGGCACTAAATTTGAGCTGTTGCAGCTTCTATAAAAAAATAATCAGTATTGGCCCTTTTCACAAACCCATACTGCTCAAACTAATGTGCAGTTTTGTAATACTTATTGTGCACTTAATTGATTGTGCACTTTCTGCAGGGGGCCATGGCAGACCTGGGCGTCAAAGCAGGAGACAAGGTGATGTTGGTGTGGAATCAGCCTTCATCACCGACGGCCCTGCAAGAGCTGGCTGAGAGCGTGGCTGCTGCAGGTGGCAAAGTGTCTGTGGAGAACATGGAGTGGCTAATGGACTGTGAGTGACTCTTCACACAAGATGTTGATCCAAAAATGCCATCTTAGCCTGTGTAGATTCTCCCTTGGAGCCAACATTCAAAATTCTTCTATGTCCTCTCCTCACGTCAGCCTCCCATCCAGCGTCTACCTTCGACTGGGTGCTGTCCGCCCTCCTGACTGACAGCTCCTCCTTCCACAACTCCGAGACGCTAGCGGAGCTGGCCAGAGTCCTCAAACCCGGTGGGAAACTAGTTCTGGAGGAACCAGTCACAGGTGAGAGAGAGGATTTGTATTCGATTTTCACAGTTAAACAAGAACAGTTCAGCCATCCAAACCCGTGAGACACGGGGCACAGGACGTCTGGAAACGACGACCCCCCACAGATGTCGGGAATTCAGAATTCCAACTTTCGTAGGAGGAAAATGCAACCCAGCGGCTCTTTTTAAGTCAGAATTCCCAGTCGGAACTCGGAAGCAAGTTTTCTTAATCCAGAGGTTTCACGTCAACACGGTGGAATCTACATGATGAGCATTTGGCTTTTTTGTCATCCTCCAAAATACAGAAGTTCCATTTTCTTAAATCCTACTGCACCTTTAACTCTGTGAGGTCACCCTGACGCCCTGAGATGTTTGTGGTTTGTCTGTTCTAGGAGGTGAGGGCAAGAGTGTGAGGACTGCTGAGAAGCTCATGTCTGCTCTCAAGCTGTCTGGCTTCATGTCGGTGGCAGAGGTGAGTGTCTAGTCTCTACTACAGAGTGGCTTCACTCCACTATTACACAGCAGGGTTAAGCCTAGCACAGCAAGATTTTTTTTTTAGCATAGCGTGTGGGAGGAGCATAGCCTGGCAACAGACCTTCGAAGCCACGCCCACTCCACAGTTGTGGATTTGTCTCTTCTTGGTCTGGTATCTTTCTCCGGTTGAAAATCCAATCACGGGCGCTGATTGGCTAACGCTGTTGTTGTCAGTCATGCACAACAGAAACAGACACAGCTGTACTTTTCGTTTTAACAAACGTCTTATTAGTTACTGCAGTAACTAAACACCAACACAAATCACCTTACTGCAGTAACTAATAAGACGTTCGTTAAAATGAAAAGTACAAAGTCGGCCGACTTTGGCTGCTTAACGTGGAGAAGCTGGCTAGCATTAGCTAGCTACGTTAGCTTGTGCTTGTGACTAGACTGCTGCGGCTGCCCCGCCGTGCCGGCCGGTTGCCTCGGGAAGAACCTGGTGACGCGAGGTTAGGTTGCCGTGGACACCTTGGTCTCCAGTGATTGGTTAGGGAAGCCCGAAGCCCGCCCCCTCGTAGAAATGCTCTGAAGTGAGCGCAATCTCAGACAAAGAGGAAATGAGTTTATGAATTGACGATGCACTCTGAATATCAGGCTAGGAAGATCGTGTTATTTCTGCGACCCTAGTGTTGGTTTGCTGCACTACCCGAACACCCACCACATGACTCCTTCAAGTGCAGGTTTTAATAGGGCTAGACTGATATATCCCTGCTATGATTGACTGACTGATTAAAGAAAACAACTGCTCAAGTTCATATGGGGTCCAGGCTGGTGTTATGGATAATTTCACCCATGTGCCTCTCTGGGGATTGAAACATCTCCTTTTCCACGCTTGCAGCTCGGTAGAGCAGAACTGACTCCCGAGGCGCTGAGCTCCCTCAGGACGGCCACGGGTTACCAAGGGAACACCCTGTCCAAACTTCGCCTGTCCGCCTCCAAGCCCAGCTTCGAGGTGGGATCCTCCAGCCAGCTCAAACTGTCCTTCGGGAGAAAGCCAGGTCTGTTTTTCACCGTCGTTACCTTGTTTTCTCCATTTGTATTTCAAATGTAGAATGTCACTTTGTTGTCGCTGTGGTTTACGCAATGCTAATATTTCCACGCGTGTCGTTTCAGCTGTGAAACCCGCTCTCGATCCCGACACGGCCAGCATGTGGACGCTCTCAGTCAACGACATGAATGACGACGATGTGGTGAGTGAAGGATTTGTATTTATTACCGTCTGTCCCCATGCAAAGACCCGATAAATATCTGCAGGACTGCACTGGAACGCAAATAGTTAACATGTTGTCTCGTCTTCTTCAGGATCTGGTGGACAGCGACGCCCTGCTGGACGATGAGGACCTGAAGAAGCCCGACCCGGCCTCCCTGAGGGCGCCCTGCGGGGACGGAGCCGCCAAGAAGAAGAAGGCCTGTAGGGACTGGTGAGTCTAGAGCGTCAACCAGGGAGTCCACCTCCGCACAAGCAACATTACACACAGTGCGTGACATTACACGGGTGTAAACCTGTCACCTTTCGGCAAAAATCACCGTTTTGAATCTAAAATAGGTCAACAACAAAATTGTGGCTAGTGAAAATGCCGAGTGGCTAGTAACTTTATAAAACCACTAGCCACAATGGCTTTTGGGCAAAAAAGTTAATGTCATGCCCTGATTACACAAACGTCATCATGGTGAATGTGTTTGTGCAGTTCGTGCGGTCTAGCCGAGGAGTTGGATCAGGAGAAAAAAGGACCGCAGAAGAAGACCGTAGCAAAGTCGTCCTGTGGAAGTGTGAGTAGTAGTTTGTGATTTGTGAATATCATTTTTCATGTTTCAGCATTCTGTTTTCTGTCAGTCTAGTTGAGAAAGAAATGGGTTTGTTTTTGGTGGCAGTGTTACCTGATCATCTGCGTTTGTTTTTGGTGGCAGTGTTACCTGATCATCTGCGTTTGTTTTTGGTGGCAGTGTTACCTGGGCGATGCCTTCCGATGTGCCAGCTGCCCGTACACGGGGATGCCAGCGTTCAAACCAGGAGAGAAGCTTAAGCTGCACCAGGCCACCCTGAACGACGTCTCCTAAAAACCCACAACTCACCCTGCAACATGTTAATTTACATTCCATCCACCAAAGAAGCCCCAAAACTTCCTGGAGACACTCAAAAAAAGTATTCCCTCTGCAAAACTGTTGGGGTTTGAAAGATGACTTTTCCTTTTTTGAGTTTGAGTGTCTGTCTCCCTGGATCTTAGTGAGGCGGCTTCTGTTTGACAGGTTCAATTTGATTATCGCACTGCACAACATCACCAACACAAATCACCCTGTTCTTCCAGTCGCTCACCTGTTTTGTCCTGTACAAAAATTTGTGAGTCTTGTTCAGTACGAGCCTCTCAAATGGAGAGACTGACACATAGTTATCAAGGCTGCACTGTCAATCGGGGGGGAAATTAAAATCAAATACATTGTTAGTCCAGTTTGACTTCTGCTTTTGCTAATTATGCAGTGATGTGTGATAATTTGAGGCAAATCTGGAGAGTTTATATTTAGTACACAGAGCACTGACGGGCTGCATTTTGTTTCTGGCCTTTTCATTATAAATCCTATTTACGTTGGACTACTGAACAGATTGTACAGTCAAAACCACACCACATTTCACATACAATTTTGCTTCATTAAAAACGTATGTATATTTGTATTAGACATTTTGGGAAAAATGTTTTCTTGCCTCAATGAGTTTCATTTTAGTACAATAAACTGAAGCCAAAGTCATCTTTACAGATATTCTATTTATTTATTTAGTTGTTAGTAAATGTTGACTATGATTTGATGGTATATTCCCCTATATGAACACACCGCTCATATCCATGTATCTCCACTCAACTGAGCTTTCACTTTCTGGAACATTGTGTTATACCTTTGGGTTTGACTTAAGCACAGCTTAACCCACTTGAATTCAACTTGTTTCTATGAAGTAGCTCCTTCATGAGCGAAGCTGCTGCTGTATGTCTGCCTCTCCACCATGTTGACATTCCTACTGGACAAATCTATCCAGACGGTCAATCATGGATCAGTGTGATCAGAGAGAAAGCCATAGAGGGGACATGATGTCATTAAGCAGGGATAATTGTTCCACGCTGACCTGGGAACAGTTTACCTGTAACTATTCACCTTATGTGGCCCCGACCACTTGGTAAATGGACTACATTTATATAGCGCTTTTATCCAAAGTGCTTTACAATGTGCCTACATTCACACACCGAAGGTGGCAAGCTGCCACGCAGGGTGCTGGCACAGCCATCGGGAGCAATTTGGGGTTCAGTGTCTTGCCCAATGACACTTCGACATATGGACTGGAGGAGCCGGGGATCGAACCACCGACTGGTTGGTGGACGATGCGCTCTACCTCCTGAGCCGCAGCTGCCCCTTGACCGCACTTGACCCATTGTGTCATGATTTCCTGTTCAAAACGCCAGCACCTGCTCAAACTAGTTTGACTCATAGGAGTCAGACTAGGTTTATGAGTCACAGGAAGTGTAAACAATCAGAACTTGATTGTGTTTACACTTCCTGTTAGTCTCTCAAGCCAGACGGTCTTCTTCATAAGGTGAATAACGGCTACCTGTTGTCCAGATTAATACCCAACTGATGCACTAGTCTATAGTGTTTGTATCTATAGCTCAGTGGTTTGTATAGAACTCTGTTGCGGCACCACTGTGAAAATGCGCAGATTTAAATGTACTTCTGCCAAGACGTACAGTATACTCTGAATACAACCACTCGGATTACCAAAGAAATCTGAGAATTATAGTCTTCTTGAAAAAAGGATTCATAGTTTATGTAAAGTAGCCTAAATGCACCATTAAATGACTTACAGAAGATAATCTGTATGATTGAAAACAATTACTTCACATAGCTTAGCAATTTCAATCTTCAAACTACTAAAATGGCTCACGTTCCATTTTAGAAACAGTCTTGCACACAGTGAGCCAAATAAAAACTAGTAGTGATGTTTCGATAAAAACAATAATAATAGCATTATAATGGCAGCATAAGGCCACTATCACAATTGCTTCCAAATACAGTCAGCTGAGAGGTGTACCCAGGTAAGATGGCTGCCATATGGTCCAATTCCAGAATAGGAAATTGCTGACATGTCCCCTCTACTGTTTCACTGCATCTCTATGGTGGAAGCAGCTACACCGTGAGCCTGGGCAGGATCTGTGCTTCTTATCATCATCAGTCTGGGTTTCAGTGGAGCGTTTTAGTGTACCAATACCATGATGGTCTAAAAGCTATTTCAAATGTTTTTCCACCCCGACAAGAACACAACTCTTTGTGAAGCACAGATTTAAAGATATTGAATATCAGCTATCTTGCAGCTTCATAAAAAAAACATGCCACCGGAAAATGATGACAAAGGAAAATGAAATGAGGTAAAAGCACAACATTGCAGTCCGGGCTGTCCCTGTGTCCACCTCCAGTCTGACTGTGTCCACCTCCAGTCTGACTGTGTCCACCTCCAGTCTGACTGTTCCAGATCACGGCGACTCGACGGCGAACTCCATCTTGATGTCTCCTGAGCTGGGCTGGAAGGTGAAGCTGTACGACAGCGAGGCTCCGCCCTCCCCCGAGCTCTCCCATGGAGAACCCAGGAAGTACACGCCCTGCTTCCTGTGTCGGCTCCACACGCACTCGCCCTGCAGGGGGGAGGAAGAAAGAGTCGCACTGGTGTCACCCAACTCACTCAATGCACCAACTAGCCTACCAGTTATTAGGATGTTATTATTACAGTATAATTCCCAGTAGTATTTACCACCTGAAAGCTGAGTGAACAGTATTTTCTAGTAGGATCGCGTTTTATGTCCTTCTCGTATGACATGAATGCAGCATGATTCCCATTTACAATCTATTTTCGTTGGTGTTTTGTTTGCATTGTTAACTGAATGGCCATTGGTTAGTTTATATAGCCTGGTTAATGGAAGTCATTTTATTTGTTAATTGTGGTGTGATTTGGTTTTCATCATTGGTGGAAATCACATGCTCAATAATTGTACCCCTGCCTATCTTCATTAAATTCTCTGGAATGTTTACCTAGTTCTGGTCTAACAATGTAACTGGATAGCAGCACATTCATCTTGTGGAGAGAGAGAATATGAGTTTCTACTGGGGTGGAGGCAGGCTGAAGTAGAGAAGAGGGTTTGTGACCAGATGGTTTAAATCCCTGGACCAGATGTGGAAATCTGGGCAGGTGAAGTTAATAAAGAATGCTAGCAACAACTGTCAAAATATAGTACACTTAAAAATAAAAGTCATTAATATTAAAATTGATAGTCAGAAAATGAGTGTAAAATTAAGTAAGCAAAACAAAACAAAACAAATATGGGCAAGGTACAATGATCAATGTGTTGAGGGAAACCAGGCAATGGGTGATGAGTGCGCTGCTGTGGTACCTGCTCACTGATTGGTCCAGTCAGACCCATACTGAGAGTGATGTCATCGGTCAGCCGGTACTCCATCCACAGCGCAACGCCATGGCATCGACCAATCCTGAGAAGGAACGCATGGTTATCCGTTTCTTTTGGTTGCCATCATACGACACAAGAAGAAGTTATTCACTCCTTTACCTTGAGTAGTGCTAAATAATTAGGTAGATCTTGGCCTTTTGGAGTAACAGCGCAGCTGTTTGGCTACAAAACACTATGTTGAAGGAGTTGTTTTGAGAAATTGTCTGTTTATGGCTTTTTGGGGAAATCTAAACAACCAGACGCTGTTCACGTCTGTGTGGTTGCCATACAAACGTCAGTGGAGTTTCGACCAATTTTCATTTTGGGGTTAACCGTTCTCTTAAATTTGTTTCTCTTTACTATATCTACTACTTAGTATGTGCCATTTTAATACATGACTCGGTGTATGGTTTGGTTTCAGAGGGGTGTTTATTACCTTTTAAAGGGAAGCGAGCCCTGGCTTGTGATTGGCTGCTGAGGGACACACTGCGTGAAGTCAAAGGTCATGATGGCAGCGGGCTGGGTCAGGGCGCGGCATGGGTATTCCCAGAGAGGGTGGGGCTCCGCCTCACGGGACTCACGGAAATCCAGAGAATTCTGAAGGGAAAGAGGAGGAGGAGTTTGTTGTTGTTGTTTAAACAGAAAATTGCCTCGCTATTTAAATCTTCAATCTACTAAGATATCTGCTGATTATTTTTCTCTCCGACAGACAGATTTAGCAACTACGTCCGTGATCTTCACGTGTATTTTTAAGCTAGTAGCGCTGTAGGTTACAGACTCACCGCACAGCTGATGAGGACGGCAGAGTGTCTAACATCAACGCTGAATGGCGAAATTATATTTTAGTGATGAGGCATTTTCCATTTGAGCACGGCTTTGCGTCACAGGTGCTGATTTGAGCAAGTTCTAAATGTCTAGTTTTTCCAATCAGATTGCTCGGTTGGAACTACCTGTTGTATAATTTTAAACGCCATGCTGAAGGTTCCTGCTTGTTTGGGCAATATGTCTCTTCTACATGACGATTGATGTAGAATCAATCATTGATCTCATACGGTCGTGTGGGAGGAGATCTCTCTGGATGTAAAGATGAACAGCTGACAGAAAAGATGTGATTATACCTGGACCATCTCATCCATGGGTGTGACGTCAAAGCCCTCGCATGTTCCGCACGGTGCTCTTATCCTCCATAGATCCTAAGAAACACGGTCAAAGTCAGCGTCAAATAGCAGTGATGACCTTTGCCTCTGAAAACCTTTGTCAACGGGTCTAAATAAAAATGTGACACTCCTGTAAAAGCCTATGAAAGCCCTGAATGAGGAAAAGACGAGGGGGGAAAGTAAAAGATCTAGACCTGAATGCATGTCTTTGCCCGGGGGTGCGTTCGTTCGTCTCACCTGGAACTCCACGGCCACCATGTGGAGCGTGGCGGTGCGCGGCAACACGGTGGCGTCGGGCCGCAGCAGGCCTGCCAGGGCCGTGCGACAGTACCAGAAGTGGAGTGAGTGCCAGGGTAAGAGGCTGGTGCTGAAGTAGGGCTCGCCCAACAGAACTGAGATCTGTACAGACGCCACAGATACTGTCACTATCAAACTATACATATACTGTCACTATCAAACTAGACATATACAGTTACTATCAAACTACACATATACAGTTACTATCAAACTATACATATACAGTTACTATCAAACTATACATATACAGTTACTATCAAACTATACATATACAGTTACTATCAAACTACACATATACAGTTACTATCAAAATATAATACAAATACTGTCACGATCAAACTATACATATACAGTTACTATCAAACTATACATATACAGTCACTATCAAACTATACATATACTGTCACTATCAAACTATACAGATACTGTCACTATCAAACTACACATATACAGTTACTATCAAAATATAATACAAATACAGTCTCTATCAAATATTCATTTTCTTGAGATACATGATTAGGAAGAACTGGAAAACTAATTAATTGGTGTAATACCTGTTCTCCTCCCAAGTCGTTACTGGTCAGCTGGTCAGGCCTGCTCTCCAGCAGCTGCACTGCTCCTTTCATGGAGTTGGCTTCCAACACCTGCACAGCACAATGTATGATGTCAGCACAGCACAATGCATGATGTCAGCACAGCACAATGCATGATGTCAGCACAGCACAATGCATGATGTCAGCACAGCACAATGCATGATGTCAGCACAGCACAATGTATGATGTCAGCACAGCACAATGTATGATGTGATGTCAGCACTTCCTAGCTTGCCTCCTGGTTTTTGTGATGTTTTTTACGGCTCTTTATTTGTATTCAAATGCAGTAATTTTGTTTACTTAAATGATGTACAAGACCAGAAACACCTGTAAGCGCAGGGATATGAAATGTCTAATGAGCAATAGGGCCACAGTTTTTGTTTTCTTTGAAAGATTAAGCTTGTTTCCTATAAAGGAATGGAAGGAAAAGAGGTAGCTGGCACTACTTTCCAAACATGGCCGCCGAAATTATGTGCATTTTGGATTAACATTTCATCGTGTGGCGAGTACCCGAAGCACAACATGTATTTTGACGCCGTGAGATGTGTGTTTTGGCAGATTTTTAAGAGCTGTACCATTAGCCTCCATTCTATGGCGATAATTACTAACTTCACGACTGTAGCTCACTGTAAACTGAGCGGACAGTGCCGGTAAGGCATGGTGTATCTTGCTTATGTTGGGGGGATGTGGCAAATGAGCTAAACTTCCAAAAAAGTGGTGTATCCCTTTAAAGAAGACTAAGCAGTTCCATGTTGATTAGGGTCCATTTTAGCCTTTAGTAGCTTTGCCTGTATTGGGATTTGGCAGTATGTTAAGAAGAAGGGGTCACTCACCTGCTCAATAAGCTGTCTAGACATTCTGGAGTTTTCCAAACTGAACACCTGGATGGACAGATGTAAGCAGGACTTAGTGTGTGGCCATCATCTAAACATTGTCTCAACGTGGCATTTGGTCAAAAGAAAAGAAAAAAGTCGGTTCTGTGCCAACATGGGCCAAAGTGGAATACCTTCTTGGCTCCAAGCATGCGAGCAAATACAGGCAGCAGGCTTCCATCGCTGACACTGAGACACACGCTGTCCGCTTTCAGAACCTGGAATGAACACAGAGCGGTTATTATTACCAAGACAAAACCGCAGCCATAATCCGTTCACTCCGTCACGTTGAGTCTCAATCATTGACTGTCTGAACCTTGGCTAAAGCCCGTACACTTACGCTGCGTAGCGCGCTGACATAGCTCTCCGTTCGCTGGCTGTCGTTGAGTTCGCCGAATCGCGGCCGGGTCCACACCAAGTGGGCCTGGCAGGTGCAACATGGCCGACAAGGAGGGGCCTCGGTCTCTGTGTCCTGTTGGCTGAGAGGATCGGCACAGATTCTAACCATATTTTTCATTTTGGGCAACGATACTTACATTGTCTAAAACAGCCATTCCAAAACCTAAGAATGCCGAGGCCCAATTTGAAATGTGAAAATCTTCCACAGCCCATGCAACCCTTTAACCACACTCTGATCAACATACGAGACTAAGATGATGTATGTCCTATAAAATTTATAAGCAGGTATGCCTCTCGCAGCCCACCTGCAGTACCGTTCAGGGCCCAGCAGAGGGCCGCCGCCAACACTTTGGGAATCACTGGTCTAAAAGCTGGTGTACCTGTGTGCCTGCAGGCTGTACCACAGGCTGTAGTCATCGTGACAGACGGTCAGACTCAGATCTTCTCCCTCCGTCACCTTCCTCTCCTCAGGCAGGAAGTAGACGCTCTGCATCCAGTGGTCGCGCCACTGAAACACACCACACATCAAGTCATAGGTTTAGAAACGCACAGTTCACAGCCACTGTTGACCCAAGAGCTGAACACCTCCAATAATATGGGGGTTTTCAGCTCGAGACACCGCCGACGACAAAACACATGAACCCACCGGAGCCATCTTGGGTTGCGGGTACGTCCAACCAGGAGCCATGGTGCAGACGATGCTTCCGCTGGGATCCATGTCGATGTCCCACCAGGACAGGACCACATGGGCCCGACCGCTGGACTGAGCCACAAACTGGGACGAGTGGGACTGGGCGGCGCTGCTCACCGGCTTACTGAAGTCCACACTGGGAGGAGAGAAAGAGGAAAGAAGGAGTTATTTGGAACCCGACCTCCCTTAGTTGGGTTGGTGTGTCCAAATCAGAGCGCATCTCTCACTTATGGTGCTTTTCGACCGCATGGTATTGGACTCATCTCGCCTACTCGTCTTTTTTGGTTTTCCATTGGGCAAGTATCGCACTGAGGTGGTTTTTTTACTACCACCTCCTTTGAGGTTCCAACTTGCAAGCTGAGCCGATACCAAAAGTTGACGTGAAAAGACTGCAGACTACTGATCTGTCTGAGAGAATCCTCTATGCTAACGATAGCTACCAGGTTAGCGTACCCTCTTCCATGTAGGATTCTCCAAACTCTCCTGTTATTTTCATCCGTTTTTGTCTTGCTGCCTCAACAGACGGCCATTTTCAGTTGTTTTTGAGACAAATGAAATGCTCGGACATGACTATAACCCCTCTGTATTGAAAACGACTGAACGCAACCAGCACAGTGGGACGGACAACAACCGTGGCTTTAAGGGAAGTAGTGTATCAGTTGAATTGTTACATGTACCGTAAGGACAAGTAGGGTCGCTATAAAGGGAGCCTCTGAGGCGATGTCCTTGCTGCGACTACAGATTCACAGCACGGCTGTTTCATGCGGCACCGTGGTGTCGCTATGACGACCAGTTGTGTGTGTGTGTGGGGGACGCACAGTAGTATTTGCAGGTACTACCAAAAGTGAGTAGAGTTGAGGCGATACTATGCGGTGGAAAAAGTGCTCTTAGTACCGACCCAGGGGGGTGAAGCTGTGAGGGCACACCTGGCTGAGCTGTTAGTACCTGAACATGGTGCAGAGTGGACCCAGGGGGGTGGAGCTGTTAGGGGAGATCTGGCTGAGCTGTTAGTACCTGAACATGGTGCAGAGTGGACCCAGGGGGGTAGAGCTGTGAGGGGAGACCTGGCTGAGCTGTTAGTACCTGAACATGGTGCAGAGAGGACCCAGGGGGGTGAAGCTGTCAGGGGAAACCTGGCTGAGCTGTTAGTACCTGAACATGGTGCAGAGTGGACCCAGGGGGGTGAAGCTGTGAGGGCACACCTGGCTGAGCTGTTAGTACCTGAACATGGTGCAGAGTGGACCCAGGGGGGTGAAGCTGTCAGGGTAAACCTGGCTGAGCTGTTAGTACCTGAACATGGTGCAGAGTGGACCCAGGAGGGTGAAGCTGTGAGGGGACACCTGGCTGGGCTGTTAGTACCTGAACATGGTGCAGAGTGGACCCAGGGGGGTGAAGCTGTGAGGGGACACCTGGCTGAGCTGTTAGTACCTGAACATGGTGCAGAGTGGACCCAGGGGGGTGAAGCTGTGACCTGGCTGAGCTGTTAGTACCTGAACATGGTGCAGAGTGGACCTAGGGGGGTGAAGCTGTGAGGGGAAACCTGGCTGAGCTGGATGTCGCAGACTGAATGGGCCCCGGCACAGCGGGCCACAGCAGGCGGCGGGGTCAGACGCACCCCCTCCACCTCCACAGGCTGCAGCTGCGCCCAGCTCCACAGCAGCTCACACTCCACCAGCTGGGCGTACACCGTCGCCCGGTGGGGCACTGCCTCACAGCCCTCCTAGTGGGGAGAGAGAGAGGCCGACACAAGTGAGTTGTAAGTAACATTTCTCGACTTTCCACAAGGCTTCCATGACCTAAAAGCATTCCCCCGATATTCCCTAAATCAGGGGTTCCCAACCTTTTTTGGCTAAGTTGTGACCCCACGTCTTCTGACTATTTTCTCAGAATTCTGACATTAAACTCAGAAGCCTGACTTAAACCCAGAACTCAAATACATTTTTCACATGTGGCCCGAATCCTCTTCGGGTAGTTTTACATTGTGTGTGGTGTGTAAAATAAATATCAATAAATACAATAAATGTGACCATAATGTTGGGAACGCCCTCTCGGGAATCCATCTCTCAACACACCACACCCCAGAGATGGGGACTTGGACTTGGGACTTGGACTTGAGTCGCACTAAAGTCACACACACAGTGACTTGAGACTTGACTTGAGACTCGTCCTCAAATACTTGAGACTTGACTTGGACTTGAAGGTTTGGGACTTGTGAACAATCTTTATTTTTTATTTATATTTTTTTGGTGCATTAACATTCAGGAAATGTTTACTAATGTCATCTAATCAATGCTGATATTGTATTCTAATAAAGGAGTGAGGGTAATAGAGGGTTATAGCTCTGTAGTGTTATAAGCAGACTGGATGGCATGCAGCAGATGATAGAACGCTCATTCCTAAGAGACTTGACTTGGACTTGTGATGAAAGACTTGAGACTTGACTTGGACTTGAGCTCAAAGACTTGAGACTTGACTTGGACTTGTGATGAAAGACTTGAGACTTGACTTGGACTTGAGCTCAAAGACTTGAGACTTGACTTGGACTTGCAAAAACTGACTTGTGAGCATCTCTGCCACACCCACACACACCCACACCCACCAACACACCCACACACCTGGACTAGATTCTGGTGGGCGTGTTCATAGCTGGGCAGGGCTCCCTCTCCTATCAGCTCTGTGTCAAACAGTTCAGTGACCAGAACGTTGGCCCTGGTCTGCATGTCTCCATCTGTAACGAATCACAAACACATGATGTCATTGGACTGATGACCCAACCACCGAGAGAGAATACACTTTCAAAAGCACAATAGACCCATTTGGAGTGGACGTTACAGGGTTACGTCACTGCAGTTGCCCACGCATCGCAGTAGCAGAAACTCTGAGGAAACAAGTGAAACCGAAACTAGAGCAATCCCTGGAATAAGGGAAAAAGACATCTTGTGCCGTATAGATGCTGGAATTTCCCACTAGGAATATGACGATGTCCGGCACTGCAATTTTGGCGATGTAGTTGGATCCTAGACCTAGACCATACATGGGCAACATACGGCCCGCGGGCCGTATGCGGCCCGCGGGCGCCCCCTGTGTGGCCCGCGATGGAATTGCAAAAAAAAAAAAAAAAAAAAAAAAAAAAAAAAAAAAAAAAAATTTACAGTGCACCTGAACGCAACATGCAAGATACCCGCTGAATAAGTGTCCAAATGTTCATGTCATTCTGGCCAATACTCTTCTGTTATAGCATTTCAGTCTGGAATATGGAATATATTTCAATAATATTTATGACTAAAAGGCTAAAAGTAATCTCATGTGTAAGAAATGACTGTTCTACATTGAAGTAGAAATTTAAATAATTAACTTGTTGGTTTTGGATTTATTTAGCTTCAAGAGCACATTTTTGTTCTTGTGTGACCCTCAACACAGGCTTTGAGAATCCCGGGCCACTTACTGATACTTAAGCTTAAAATAACCCACTCATATTCTGGTTTATTTCAAGAAAAACATTTCGGCTAGTGGAAATTCGAATTGGCTGGTAACTTTAAAATCTAGCAGCCATATTGGCAGGTGGTCAAAAAAGTTAATTTCAAGCACTGAAGAGGGAGAGCGGGTGGTGACATAGGAGTGAGTGAGAAAAGGATCAAATATTGGTGGTTAAGACTTAATAATGACATCACAACTGTTAATTTAAAATGAGTTATTCCTCTAAACCTGGCTTCAAATGCCCAAAATGTTTCGCGCTGGCGCCGTTCAGCCCTCAGCAAAAACTGGTAGCGAGGACATTTTTTTGTGGCCCTCTCTATCATCAAAGTTGCCCATCCATGGGTTACGGCGTGACAATATTTGTTCGGCCCCCGGCAACAATCTGGGTTTCTCATGTGGCCCCCCATGAAAAACAGTTGCCCACCCCTGACCTAGACCCATCCTGACAGTGAGTACGGGTCAGGAAACCTCACCTCATTGAAAGAGTTAGCTTATTTGTGTAAGGTAACCTGTCTGTTGCTGGCAAAGCTTTAAAAATTGTGGAGAAGGCGTCCGGATCTTCCATATTTCTATGACAGCTGAGCCGCTAGCTGTCACTTTCTGCAAACGGTTCGGCCCACAAAATAAGTAATCGCTGTTCACAAACATATAAGAGGTCTATAAGAATTTACAGTACTGACGCTTCTGTCTGTCGACCTTTTTCCAAGACACAAGTTCACATCTATATTCAACTAACAACTAGGGATGGGCATTTTAAGCAATTTAAATACTCGAGTACTCTCCTTCTATTATGAACGAGTACTCAAGTACTTGCGTGGGGGGGGGGGGGCGGGGGGTCTGTGTGATTACTATGGTAATGACGGAGCAGGGGTAATCTGCTGTGTGTGGGGCTGTTCACACATAACGTTTGCATTTTTGCATGGAGAAAGCGCTACCTGGAGCATGTGAGGAGAGGGACTGACTGACTGTGATATTAGGTGAGGTGACGCTCAGCTAACGTCTAAAGCCTACCTCAGACAGCATCGCCGATGGTTGGATGGATGGCATTAGCGCTTCGGAGCGGACAATATTGTTGTGAAACAAGCGAAGGCTCAATTCCAATACATGTCCATTGTCCAGTATCATCAATTTTACTTACACTAACGTAAATCCACGGATTACAAGGTCCGGTGTTCTGCCAAAAAGTGAAAACTGACCACTGACCAGTGTGATTAACGTTACAGCTGCAGCTAAATAGTGATCACCATGAAACGATTGTCTCCCAAAAAGCGATTCTTTCTCCACATTTCTTGTGACTAACGTTATGGGAAACGACAGTGTAGTCAGTAAACTACTGCAAAGTTTTGAATGAGTTTTATCGGGCGTGCGCTATGAAGAAGCGTGCATCTGTCTCCTTCGGGAGCATATCTTCAGCCACCATTTTCGGGATGAGCTGGAAAACTTCCGGTTAAAACTTTCAAAATAATGTTACTTAAACAAAACAAAGTAAATAGCTTATTTATGCACGTTGGAGGAGAAAAGGGTATTTCAACGAACGAAGCAGCAAACCTTGTATCAAAATACTCGTGATGTTATATGGCGTGAAACTATGGCTGTAACGCATTACTCAAAGTAGATAAGGTTACAACTTGCGTTACAATAAGCCTTTTATTTTGAAATCAACAAAGCGGATGATGTACTTGTACATTGTGGCTGACTTGACGCCCGTGCAGTTCATGCTGGCAGATCCACATAACGATGCATGCGTAGATTTAGACCATTTTTAAAGGGGTGGGGAGTGGGGCGAGTACCCGGACAGCGCAAACGTTACTCGAGTACTGACGTTATGAACGAGCACTCGAGTACCCGAGTACTCGCGCCCATCCCTACTAACAACTATAGGGAAGACAAAGGAATATTCATATAATGCAACTGCGTGTGTGCTTGTGTCTGACCTGGCCCGACAGTGACTTCCGTGGAGTGTTTGTTAATAATCTTGATCTTGTCAGAGAAGCCGTTCTTCTCCACAATGCACTGGGCTGCTTCAGCCATGGGCTTGAATACCTGGAGACAGAAAGACAACAGAGTTGAATACAAGTTGAATACAAAGCAATAGTAAACGTGCCATTCCCCATGAATGCTGTAGTCCCCCACTCTGGGCCAATGTCACTAAGAAGTATGTCACATTGTGGTTGTTTATAGTGTAGGAATGGGAATAACTGAAGAGTAGCTTTTGAAATTTTGAACCCATTGATACCTGATGCAGCATTTGCGTGTATATCCCTCATTTGTGTGTGTATCCCTTTAAGATGTGACGCGGTTCGCGGTCTTAAAGGGATACACACACAAATGCTGCATCAGGTATCAATGGGTTAATGTTGTTAGCATTCACAGATTCCTGAAGTTGATTGGATAACAAAAACCCACAGCGAGACTAGCCCTACCTCCACAGCGTAGCAGACGTCAGACTAGCCCTACCTCCACAGCGTAGCAGACGTCAGACTAGCCAGACCTCCACACCTCCACAGTAGGGCTGGCACGGATCAGAAAACCCACGGATCGGATCGCGTGACGGATTTTGAGCCACGGATCACGGATTTTTCGGATCAGCAAAAAAATATATAGATCAGATATAGGTATATATAGATCTATATAGATCATATATAGATCAGATTTTCGATTAGATTTTTTTAATACTATTATAATTCTCTAACCATTTGTTGCCCTGCACAGCTCAAAAAATATTTTTTTTCTCATAAGTGACACAATGTATGCTTTTACTCTGAAGGCAGGCAAAACTTCCTGTTTTAGGTGGCACTGCTATGCCTAACTTCGTGGCTGTTGCTTGCACCAGTCACATGACACGGGTACAGACCTACAGACCAGACCAGGTCAGTCTGGAAATATAACGTTGATGCTACGTTAAGCTACTCAGTGGCCCCACGTATTGTTTTGTTGTTATGTGTCCTAAGGCAACATTTCACCGTCCGGTGATGATGTGTTTGTGAAACGTGTGCGCGTGTGTGTGTTGTGGCTCTCGTTATATTGTGCAGCGCGCAACACTCTGATCGCATTCCTGTGCTTTTTCAGAGGTGTTGAAATAAGTTTGTTGTCACGCTGTCTTTAGGAGCCACTAGCCACAGCCTTCAGAGATACTTTACAGCGGCGACAAGGGTTGAGGAAGCTCACTTGTGCTTGCCATGATTATTCCTGTCTGTGTCTGGCTGCGCTGGGCGTTCTCATACACTAACGTTAAACGTTAAATGAAACGAAAGGGGGGGGGGGGGGGGGGGGGTCCGCGGACCACGACGTTCCGAACCGTGTGCCGAACCGTGGGGGCTGATCTGTACGGGTCACGGATTATCCGTGATCCGTGCCAGCCCTACTCCACAGCGTAGCAGAAGTCAGACTAGCCCTACCTCCACAGCATAGCAGAAGTCAGACTAGCCCTACCTCCACAGCGTAGCAGAAGTCAGACTAGCCCTACCTCCACAGCATAGCAGACGTCAGACTAGCCCTACCTCCACAGCATAGCAGAAGTCAGACTAGCCCTACCTCCACAGCGTAGCAGAAGTCAGACTAGCCCTACCTCCACAGCGTAGCAGACGTCAGACTAGCCCTACCTCCACAGCGTAGCAGAAGTCAGACTAGCCCTACCTCCACAGCGTAGCAGAAGTCAGACTAGCCCTACCTCCACAGCATAGCAGAAGTCAGACTAGCCCTACCTCCACAGCATAGCATAAGTCAGACTAGCCCTACCTCCACAGCGTAGCAGAAGTCAGACTAGCCCTACCTCCACAGCGTAGCAGAAGTCAGACTAGCCCTACCTCCACAGCGTAGCAGCAGTCAGACTAGCCCTACCTCCACAGCATAGCAGCAGTCAGACTAGCCCTACCTCCACAGCATAGCAGCAGTCAGACTAGCCCTACCTCCACAGCATAGCAGCAGTCAGACTAGCCCTACCTCCACAGCATAGCAGCAGTCAGACTAGCCCTACCTCCACAGCATAGCAGCAGTCAGACTAGCCCTACCTCCACAGCATAGCAGCAGTCAGACTAGCCCTACCTCCACAGCGTAGCAGCAGTCAGACTAGCCCTACCTCCATAGCAGCAGTCAGACTAGCCCTACCTCCACAGCGTAGCAGAAGTCAGACTAGCCCTACCTCCACAGCGTAGCAGAAGTCAGCCCCGGCAGTGAGAGCCATCATGGAGAGCAGCCCTGTTCCCGTCCCGATGTCCAGCACGATGACCTTCTCCCCCCGAGCCTGGACTCTGGCCACCGCTGCCCGGATGCCCTGGTAGTACTTCTCATTCTGGAATAAGGGAAGCACATCAACTGTGTGCGTGGAGCAGTAAGGGACTAGACTGGTATCTGGTCGCTTTCATTTGGTGTTCAGTCAACAGCTTAGATGGAATATAAGTAGATATCAAAAGTCCTAAAACCTACATGTGCCACGTTGGTAGAGAGACTTATCCAAATAAACGGTCTGCTGTTATTCAGGCAGTGTGCTTCTACAAATATCGATAGAAGGATGTGCACAAAAGAAGCAGAACATCTGAAAGTGTGTAGACTTTTGATACCCACTGACGTGTGCTCAGGACGTCTTAACTCCATGTAAATGCTCTCAGGAGAGGTACCTGTACATTTGAAATGCAGCGAGACTCACCCTATCATGATCATGCAGCATATCCGCATAACAGGACCTGAAAGGCAATCAGATACATGATTTATGATGAGAGATTTTATTGAAAGAAAGTGCTGCATGGTTTCGGAATCATTGCCGAATTTACCAGAGGCTCCTAATATGATTCATTTAAAGGTATCTTACGTGATGTTCCACTACAGGTAATACACAATACTGTTGAATGGCGTTTCGTGCTCTACTACTCTCTGTACAGTATCGGATTCGGGGCTACCATCATGCATGACAGTATGCTAGGCTAGTCGGCAGTGCTACCTGGCTATCTCCTGATGATAGTCGTATTCCTCACTCTCCTCCACCCAGTCTATCGCGCCCGTGGCCGGGTTGGCCCGTCCACAGAAGGTCTTCATCCCCGCAGACTCCAGTGGGAAGAAGGGCTGGTAATATGTCTCCGTTTTTGTCAAAACACCCTAACTAAACACTTCGCAGCGTTGCCTTCACGGGAGCAGCCATGTTTTCCTACGTCACAAGCTATTCTGGTCACGTGACTGAAGTGTTTACGGGTGCGTTCGGAAATAGCACTCCGAGCGCACACTGGACTGTTCGTAAATTGGGAGCGCCGTTGTATGATTCAGAATTGTGTTTGGTTTTCTTTGAATCTTTGTTGTTGAAATATTATGATTTTGGAGGGGAGGGGGCATACATATTCATATAATGTGGGCCTAAACACATTAAAAACATTTTGACCTCCAGTAACAGAAAAGCTGTGAAAACCATTCATTAATTTATTCGAATTTTTCAATATTTTTTGTATGAATTTTACATCACCTGCAGGCATATCCATATAATAATAATAATAATAATAATAATAATAATAATGAGAATCTTTATTTATCTAAAAGCAGAGTTAACAAAGTGCTTTACAGGAAGGCATAAAAACAAGAAAAATAAAATATATTTTGACAAGGTAAAAAATAGGAAACATGTTCAAAAGAGGTTAAAATAAAAATACATAAATACAATAAATAAACCAAAAATAAAATAAAACACATAAAAAGCAACATAACATTTGATCAAATGAAAAACAAAATGAAGAAAAAAATCTGCATGCAGAACGGTCATTCGAGGAGACCTGATGCAAACACATATACCAACATATACAACCAATTCAATCCATTACAGGCTGCAAAACAGCCATCAGTGCACTATATCCACTGCAGTATCTTACTTTTTTAACCACCACACTGTAACCATCATCGAACTTCCCTTTGCAGAAATAAGCACAAATGTGTTTCATATTGATTTTCATTTTACACCATTCTGAATATAATACACATTGACTCACTGGCTCGTACAAAATAAACAAGTCATAAGTTAATTCAGCATCTCACGGTTTGTCTCTTCAACAGGCATACGTAGACCTGGATGTATCAGATGCTTTGTAGTTGAATACACCATTTGTTGAGTTATTTCCTTGTGCATCTTTCATGTCCAAGGTCAAAGTTGGGTCCCAATTGTTACGGTACGGAATGTCTGTTGCGTTAAGCGGCTGAGAACTGAATTGAATAGAAAATGTATGGTCAATTCCAATTAAATTCCTGGAGTTGGAGTTGCACCCAACTCTAAGGAAAAATTATTTGAATTGAAATTGAATGATAGGAAACAGAACTGAATTCCATGAAATTTCACTTCTAAGACTAACCTCAGAAAAGAAAAGAAAAGAAAAGAAAAGAAAAGAAAAGAAAAGAAAAGAAAAGAAAAGAAAAAATAATTTCAAGTTTCAAGAATTGTTTCTTTCTTTCCAAATTCCAATCCGTCAGTTGAATTGGAATAGAGTTAATTCAGGAATTGACCGCCCCAACCATAAAACTGATTGTGGTGATGTAGGAGATGACGTTCAAGAGTTTGACCCTCAATTTAATTTGGACATGAAACAGAATTTTGAGAATGTCTATTAGCAGTTGATATTAGGGTGGCAGTAGCCAAGCCCTAGAAGTCTGAGAAGCAGAAGTTTGCAGTGAAAATATATGTAACATGGTAGACCTGTATCGTCACACTAACTTACATTCACAGGTGGTTTTGATTTGGAGTTTTGTTTGTAGTGGTTTTGTTTGTGTGGGAAATTGCTGTGTTTTGGGAGAGGGTCACTTTTGCTGTGAGTTAATTGGTGTGATTGGGTGCTAATGGAAGGCACCAACTACTGTTGAGGTGCACTTGAGCAAGACAGTTAAATTGACCAGCAATTAAATCCTGCCCATCATAATGAAACAGTAGGGGGACCTGATCAAAACTCCTTCCGAGAACAAAGATCCACCCTGAGCCACAGTTAAGTTACAATTTCAGTTTTCTCTGTTTGACAGTCACGCGCACATGGCAGTAGGCAGGCAGAAGGACATGGTGGAGGGAGGAACCAGGATGTCGGTGAAAATGGGCCGGTATCCCGCTGGGAGAGGGGGGGCGCTCTGCTCCAGAAGGTCCAGCACCGTCCCTCTGACGTCTCTGGAGACGTCCCCACGGACGTCCAGCAGCACGGACACGTGCTCTTCACTGCGGACACGGCACAAACAACACATCAGCTCCCTGTTCAGGAGGAATCTCTGCAGTAGAGCTCGATGTGTAGCAGCACAAGAGAAATGAGTAAACTGGTCAGGGGAGAGCAGGGCTCACCTGATGTCGGGGTATTTTGCCGCTAGTCCAGAAACCTCTAGAGTGAGCAGGCCGGGGTCTTTGAGTCGGATGAAGTCGGCCAGGACGGGCAGTAAGGCCAAAGGGTTAACTTCAGGCACTGACCCTTCACCTTCCTAAACAGAAGGACAGGTACACACAAGGTTAAGACCATTTTTTGCCACTGTTATAATAATATAATAGCATAATAATGCAATGGCAAATGCACTTTTAATACTTAACCCTCAGTCTAGACCCCAGTAGAGTTCTAGAATATTGCTAGATAAAAAAAAAAAAAAAAAAGGACAAAAAAGGCGGCTCTCGAGTAAAACCTCATCTTCACCTGGTTCACTGTGTATGTGTGTCTGTGTGTACCATTCTGTGTCTAACAACCTCTGTGTTTATCATTCAACGTAACTGATCGACCTCATGTTTACCTATGTTATAAAACCAAAAAATAAAGTATATAAAAAAGAGGTGACTGAACCAGGTCAGATTGTTAACAAAAGGCCCAAATCGGCCCGAGATATCAGCACGTACGCTGTACAGTATATTGGTCTAATCGGCACCACATCAAACACCACGACACTGCGACTTAGGTCTGTGGCAGAGTTGTCGAGGAACAGTTCAATAGAGTCCGTCGTCCTCACCAGGCTGTGGAAGATCTCTCTGAAGTGCTGGTCGTCCTGGACCATCCGCTGAGCCAGCTGCCTCCTCTCCTCGGCCCCCCGACACACCAGCCTCTTCTGCATCAGCGCCCTGACGTACTCCACCACCGTCAGCCACTGGGCCTCCTCCTGCAGACGCTGTAGGGACACGGTGGGCCATAGAGAGAGGATTCAGCAGGTATACTTGAACCTACATCCTGGGCGTGACCATTGTATCCCTTTGCTGATATTTAGGACCGATATTTTATTAAATATCGGATATCCGCCTGTTTTAGAATGCATCAACAGTCACCCTACAGTAGCAAGCAGTCTTCCAACAGAGCGCTGGCATGCATCTCCAGAGCATTGGCAGTGAGGAACATTATAGAACAACCATTCCCAACCTGTGGGTCAGGGGCCCACTGGTGGGCCGCGAATGCATTGCAAGTGGGCCGCCAAATTTGCAAAACATTACGCTTTTTGAGATTGTTATTATAATTAGCCTATTGCAGGCCCTCATTTTTACTTCCTGATTTCTGTGTGGTGCTGATGGACAGCTCCTTTTATCATTCATATATAAAGTGCTCTGAGAATGCATTATTTGGCCTCCGTACGGTTTACGGTCAGATGTGGGCCGCGAACATTTGAACCAATGAGGTTATTTCTCCCTCTGAGAAACATTCATAGAACTACGACCCCCACATCCGCGCTATGCAGATACAACTGTGCATCATAAAAACAGGGCAAAGCTCGGGGTGACCTGCCGGCAGGGGGGGCGCACGCGACCGTACAGCTCCAGGTGACGCTCCAGGACCTGGCAGAGTTTGGGCGTGGGGTCGCCCTGGACCAGCCAGGGTCGGGTCAGCAGGCCCGGCAGGAACGGCTGCAGGTCCAGCTGGAGTTGGTCCATCACCAGGCGGCAGGCCCGTCTCACCGCCCGGTCCAGAGCCGCCAGCGGGTTGGGCGGAGTCCGAGAGAACTGGCCCGCCGACCGGGACGACTGCTGCTGCTGCAGGCTCTCTGTGGACGTCCTGGATGAAGGGGAGGGGAGAGGGTGTGTGTGTGACGTATGGATGGACCAGGGATGATCCATGGCATTCTCCATTTTCCCTCTTTGCAGGAGCTGCCATTGGCATCATCCAAACACAAGCTACTGTATCTCTGTGTCTTGTCACTCAGGCCAAATCTTACTTGAGGATGATGCAGTTACTGATGGAGGCCAGCAGGTAGTGGAGGTAGAACTTGTTTTTGTTCCTGTTCGGATCCCTGCGATGTTCTTTCCCAAACTCCACCAGAGCCTCTCGGAACCTGGAGGGAAGGAGAGAGAGACAGAGGAGGAGGATGAAGAATAGCAAGACATATTGGAAGCCAATTTCATATACGTATGAGAATAAAGACTATGAAAAATAATTGGCACCTGTTTAAAAGGTTCTCCATCTCATATAGTCCCATCTGTATAGTCTGGTCTCGAAGGGATTCTCCGATCATCAGAGCCACCCGGGCGTTCTCCTCCAGCATCTACCACAGTACAGACCAAAAAATCACCAATCACCACAGAAAAATGTGAATACAGCTTGTGGGACGATCAAAAGCTGGTCCACATTGCTCCTCCTGAATCCGAGGTTCAAGAATTGGAGCGAGTCTGTGTTCCAGCACCTTGGCATAGGCATTCCCAGGGAGATTCCATGAGGATTCTCAAAATGTGAGTTTATTACTTAAATCAAAATCAGGCCACTGTAGCCCAAGGGGATGGGGAACGGGTGGGGGGGCTATATCTGAGGCTTGTGTAGGAGGAACTACTGTAAAGTTCTATCAGTGTTTCAGCATTTCTTTCTGGTTATTATTACTTCATGCTACTTTAAGAGTTTTTTTCAATGTCAAAATAATAGTAAAAAAGAAACAGAAAAGGAAAAGTAGCAGTATATCAGCATGGCATGTGTACCTGTGTGATTATAGTGGGCAGGCTGGTTTGGTAGAAGCCTTCATGGTCTGTATCCGGCTCCTGGTCCCTCTGCCAGTCTGTCAGCTCCACCTCTAAAGCCTTGTGCATCCACTCTGACACACTCTTCTACAACAGCAACGACACGGACACATAAACACTGTATCGAGTTCAATAACATCGATATCATCAACGTGCTATTTGACACTTTAGATTTGTAAATTTTCATTGGTGTTCAGTTAGATTTGCTTCTTCCAACTATGCCATATTATTCTTCACAGCGATTAATCGCAGTGTATTTGAGGTGACAAGGGTCTAAATCTACTGAAAATATCATACGTTTCCCTTCCTTTTCCAAACCTTTTTATGCCGTTTCCAAACTTATTAAGACCTGGGAATTACCTGAACCCTGCTTTTAGAGGACATTCACCAGGATACATACAGCCTGTAATCTATGTTATCTTCAACCAACTTCACATGCATACAAGAGAAGACAGAAAGAGGGATCAGACAAAGACAGCATTCAGGTAACTCACCCGAACACTTTGTACATATTTGTTCTGCAGCTTCTCCAGCCCCTCCATGGAGATGAGAGGTCCTAGCTCTTCTTTCTCCATCTCAGCCACCAGCTCTGCGTGGCCCATCATGTCTGGGCTGCCGAAAACATGCTCATCAGATCCCAGCAACAATTTGACAGGCTGCGATGTGCAGAAGGTGACAGTTCCATCCCAAATGAACATAACATTTTGTTAAAAAAAATATATATATTTTTTTTATTAAAGCTGTACTGGGCATCTTCATAGTTTGATAGCCCAAAGTTGGAGCAGCGGGAGATAGCAATGTTTTTTTATCAGCCAGGTCAAGTCAAGTTAAATAAACCACATCAAGCCAGGTCAAGTCAAGCCAAGCAGTATCCACATTAAACAAGGAGTTTTAAAACACAAAGAATGACACAGACAGAAAGACAAAGAATGACACGCTAAGTAAACAGAGACCATCTTGTGATAGGATCACACCAGCCCGTGACTTTAAATAAACAAAATGTTAGTTTTGTAAGACCCAGAATAAGCCCGTGCAGGGTTTCCTGTCTCTACCTGCTCATTATTATTATTTTCTTTTTTGCATTTTTTTTTAATCCATTTCTGTATTGTGTCCGTGCCAAAAAAAAAAAGTTGCAAAGACAGACAGACAGACAGACAGACAGACAGACAGACAGACAGACAGACAGACAGACAGACAGACAGACAGACAGACAGACAGACAGGCAGACAGGCAGACAGACAGACAGACCGACCTATAAACACATGTCCAAGTACTCAAAATGGCTTCTGTGTCTCCAGGAGCACATTTGCCATGATGACACACAGACTCACAAGGTGAAAACAGTACCAGGCCAGCCACATGCTGCTGTCATGCACATGTGTGGTTCCTCACCTGTTGTAGATGTGCAGCACCCAGTTCAGCACAGCAAAGATCTCTCCACTCTCCAGCTCCCAACTGCTGACCTAGGTGACAAATATCACTTAGGTTAACACGAGTTTGTATCGAGGAAGTAGTGAAAAGGTGATGAAACTATGAACTCTCGATGGGGATCAACACATGGGGAAAAACAACCAATACAAGATTTATTTTAACTGTATATACTTATATAAGAAAGAGCTTATTTCGATTTTTTTAAGCGATCATTAAGATAATCTACTACTCTATTCTAATGTAATGTAATCTAGTTTTCAAATCTATTGTACTTGCTGTGGAGACCCACCACTATTCATCATGGGGCAGCATAGACCCTTTTCACGGGGGCCATTTTGTGTCAAAAAGGCAGAATAAACACAGGTGCAAGCAAAACACTAATGAGGGTTTCCAAAATCCAATCATGGAAGTTGGAAACTTAAAATTAGTGTTTTGCTTGCACCTGTGTTTACCCTGCCTTTTCGACACAAAATGGCCCCCGTGAGAAGGGTCTATTGCTCTGTATTTTCTCGGTTCACTCACCTGTGCCAGGTGTGCATGTAAACAGCGGTGGCTGGCCCTCAGGTAGGCTCCCGTTAACCGGTAATGCGGTGGGACGCAGTGCTCCAGCAGGTGGCGCACGGTGGCCAGGTCGGCCATGATACCATGCTGGAGAGCAGAGAGGTGTCCGGCCAGGCCCGGACCACGCGTGTGCAGGTAGGACACGCTACGAAACCGCGTGGAGACCGCTTCTTCTAGTACCTGGTAGGTGGGAAAGGTGGGAGCAGAAAGATTGTAGCTTACGCCAACAAAAACACAGTACAGTTAAAATATTATTATGGGATAGCCTTGCCATATGGCTCTATTCTTATGACCTTGCTTCATTAGTTTGTTTCTCAATGGTCAGTCCATTTCTTGAACGTTCACCCACTATCATCTATAGATTATGCAACAGTTGAATGAACTTCAATTCATGGATGACCAACATTTCAAGCAACCAAAAATGAGGAGTTTCCGAGATTAGGGCCTCACTCAGTGTCTTTACAATTCTTGTGACCATAGAACGATCATCTAACAGTGAAGCGCTAGATCTGAAACATTGGTATATGGAGGAGCTCTTGAACTGGAGAACACAGGAAAAACTGTAAATGATAGAAAATTGGTAGAAACTAGACAGGTGAAACATATACAGGATAGAAAATGAAATGCCAGTGGTAGAAACATAAATGTCAGCGGTAGAAACTGAACTGGCTTCATATTTGAAGCAGCGGACACTGACCTGGAAGAAGCGTTCCCTCCAGCAGCGAGGTCTCCCGGGGGGCAGGGGTCTGCCGTGGCCCCCGGCCCCTCCTCTCTCCTCCAGCAGTGCTCGGTCCAGGGCCTCCTCGCGCTCCACAATCCTCACCGCAGACACGAAAGGCGTGGGGTTCTGCCGGGCCAGAGCCAGGCCACTGCTCACCACCGCCCACAGCTCCTTACCTGCAGTGACGTGGTAGGCAGGTAGGCATTAGAACTTCAGCTGCTATATATTCTATTTCAGCGTGCGTACAAGACATTGTTCAAAAACCACTTCTATCCACTTCTAACCATAACCCTGTCTCATAGTGAGACAACTTCTAACCATAACCCTGTCTCATAGTGAGACAACTTGCTCATATGTGCATGGTGGGTGGCACATCATGAGTTTGAATCTCCACCCTGGTCCTTACTGTGTGGAGTTTACATGTTCTCTCCGTGTCTCTGGTTTCCTCCCACAGTCCAAATATATGCTGTGTTTGTTAAGTATCATAATGTAATCTAGTAAAATGTCTAGTATGTATATGATGTATGCAAACTATGTTGTGTGTAGATATAGGATGTAGTAATGGATGTAGTATATAAGGGGCTATAAACAACTGAACTGAACTCGTATTACTCATGGAACTGGGGTTATAAAAATAACCATTATGTTTTTGAAGTGATGCAGATACTTGGTTGACTAATTTACTAATTTACTTAATTCTCAGTCAGATTGGCTTCCAAAACTTTCAGATACCTGCTCCAATCTATCCCTACCCAGAGCCTCCACCAGCCGGCCAACGCCAGAGAAATATTTGGCCACCAGCTCTTCGTCCTCGGCGCTGAGGGCGCTTCCTGCCGTCCCAGCATGCCCTGCTGCCCCGCGGAGCTGCCAGAGGATGTCGTCCTGCCCGCGCTCCAGCTCCATCAGCCTTGCATGGGCCTCCAGGAGCCGCCGCGACTCCACCAGCCGCTCAGTCTCCAACACCATGCTACGCACTGGCAGCAAGACGGAGGAGAGGAGGGGGGCAGGGGAACAGAGAGGGGGGGTTCAGTTAACAAAAAGGATTCTATATTGTCAATCAATCAATCAATCAATCAATTCAATCAATCAATCAATCAATCAATCAATCAATTTAAATGTTATATTTATATAGCGCCAAATCATATAATCATAGAGAAAACATTAAAACTACAATAAGCGATTTTTTTCCTGAGCACTAGAGGGAGACAGAAAACAGAACACATTTGTGAATAATGCATGGACGTATTAAAAGAGGGCACACCAAAGCCACTGCACTACAGAGGCCTTCAAAGGAAAAATGGCAGGAGAAATGCTAATAGCTAAGCTAAACATACTCACTGAGAGATGTGTCTGGTTACCACTCTTGCTTTGCCAGAACTTAATCAGTTCAATCAATCGTCATCAGTTTGATGCTACTGGTGTCTATTATGATAAACTCATGGTAGGATTTGTCAAGTTTATTTTCAGGCATTTGACTCACCAGAATAAAGTCGTGGCAGGTTGCTGACGGCAGCGAGCAGCTGACAGTGGTTGACTGACACGTCCCTCAGCGTCTCCAGAGATGTGACCCCCTCTGCGTTCCGGCTGGACTCCAGGCCCGCCTTCCTCAGGGCGTGGGACACCTCCTGCAGCTCGGCCCTGGCCTCCCGCAGCTGCCCCAGGCCCCAGCCCACCCCCTCCAGGTACGACTGCACCATGGACTGGAAGGGAAGCGGCATGACGCCATGTTGTATCATTGAGCTGCAGTATGGACTCAAAACAATGACCTTTCTTCTCCAGTGTTTGATTGTAGGTATGGTTGAAATCCATATTATCACCACAATCACAGGATTTTTTCTCAACATCAATATATATCACACGATGTGGTTCATGTATGCAAACTCACATAAATAATCAAATGATCAAGTTCATCACATTGAACCAAATGGTAATGTTAGGTGTGATGTCAAACAAAACAGAAATATTCAAATAATACCCCAAACATACCTAATTTTTTATCAGAGATAATAAATGTGCTTGTCATCATCAATTCAGACAGCAGAAATGTGTCACGCTATTAAAATATTTTCATATCATCATGATATGATTCCACTGGAAGATGATAAATGAGAATATTGAATAATCGCCCAGCACTATAGGCAGGTGTGTGTGTGTGTGTGTGTGTGTGTGTGTGTGTGTGTGTGTGTGTGTGTGTGTGTGTGTGTGATCACCTTGAGTCTGGAGTGTATGGAGGTAGTCCTCTGGCTCTCTCTCTTCCTGTACTGGCTCAGTCTCTCCAGGTGCTCAGGCCGACAGAAAACACCCGACGCCCACTTAAGGGCAGCTCCACGGGCCAAACACTCGGCCCGCGCCACCTCTGGCCACACCTCTGCTGGCGGCACCACTGCGTCTGGACATGAGTCACAAGTCATCTCATTGGCTGAGTTCAACATCAGTGGGCGGAGCCAAAGAACCACCATTTTTCTGACTAGTTTCTCAGTTTTTCTGGCTAAATAATGTTAGTAAGTCAGGTGGAAAAAAAAAAGAAAAAAGTGGTAAGAGGAGGGGAGACTTCCCATAGAACTCATTATCATTCAGATATATTGAGGTGAGAGTTCAAGGGACCCCTTTGAAATTGGTCGTTTTTCCCTCGCCAAAATTTTGCCTAAATCTCTAGCGCAGTGGTTCCCAACCTTTTCCAACTCAGGGCCCACTTTTATGTCTCAAAAATGTTCGCGGCCCACCTCCGACCCCATAAATACAAAGGCCATATAATGCGTTCTCAGAGCACTTTTTTATTGAAAATTGAACATAAAGGACTGAACTGAATACAGGAGAAACATGTTGGAAGCTCCACAGTCACTAACACAGCACCTGTAACATGTTGCAACACCTTCAGTATTACAGTTTTCAAGGAGCTGTCCACACACACACACACACATACACACACACACGCACACACACACACACACACACACACACACACACACACACACACACACACACACACACACACACACACACACACACCAATCATTCAAGGAGCTGTCCATCAGCACCACACAGATGTCAGAAATGACAAGCAAGGGGCTGTCTGTAACAGGCTAATTAACAAATGATTAATAAATAACGGTATCCTTCAACAATGGAAAAATGCATTCTCATAACAATTTGACATCCAATATCAGATCCAAACAAAATCCAAATATCAGAAGAAAGCCCATTAAATCGATAGGGTTACAAATAAACACAAACCCAATATAAAGATGATGTAAAGATGAAACTTCAATTCAAGCAAAAGCAATAACATCAAAGAAACAAAAATCATACTTTTTCAAGTATGATTTTTCAAAATCTTTCCAAAAAAAATTTGAAAAAAAAAAAGATTTTTTTTTTTTTTTTTTCAAAAATCATACTTTTTTGGAAATGATTTGGCGGCCCACTTGCAATACCTTCGCGGCCCACCAGGGGGCCGCGGACCACAGGTTGGGAATCACTGCTCTAGCGTTATTTAGCCAAGCTTTTGACCAGAGTGGTGCTGTTGAGCACTGTGACGGCTGGGAGCTCTAACCCGGAAAAAATAATATCACCAGCACAGAATTCGGATAAAAAAGAGGCATTTATGAGCAGCATCAAGCTTTCAAACCCCTCCGTCGAGAAGCAATGAACCCTTCTGCTCTAGTAGGTGGCTTTGAAATATTTCTGTGACACTTGTCAATACGTGCGTATCTCTGATTTAGACAGCTTGGGAGCGAGAGTCGCAGGCAAGTCTATGTATGGATACGGGACTCTTGTTGGGTAGCATCGTCTACACGGAAAGAGTCACAACGGGGCTACGGTCCTATATGAAACAGGTTGAGAATCACTGATAAACACCAGACAACTCAGTGGTTTCTCTCAGTTCTCAGGGAGGTCATCCTTTTGTAGCTTGGATAGATGACGTGCTGATGTTAGTCATGCAGTCACAGTCAGTCGGGCGGTGAGACAGGGCAGTGAGGCAGTCGGCTGTGCAAACAGTGCATCAACCATCAATGTCACATGACAAAGTCTCTGTTTGAATTACACGTCTTAATTGGCCTTAATTGAATAATGTGCTGGTTAGTGACTCAGCATAGGGTAATGTGCTGTGCTTGTGACTCAGCACGGGGCAGTTTCACTGTGTGTCTGTTGTGCACGTGTGTGTGAGAGTGTCTTCATAGTCAAAGGGTTCCCACGGGTCCTCGAAATCCTTGAAAGTTTGTGAATTTGAGAGAAAAAAAATCAAGACCTTGAAAAGTTTTGCAAATAGACATAAATAGACATGGGTCATTCAATTGAGGGGTCTGCGATCAATATGAGATGATACATGCCCATATGGGGACTGGGCTTCCAGGCATTTGGGCCTGCTAAGTCCTTGAATTTGATGTTTAAGAAGGGATGGGAACCCTGTAGTGGGCTGACTATACTGATTATGGTTTGGACTTGGCCAACGAATGCAGCCGACAAGCTGTTCTCACAAAGATAGTCATTCAAGACTCTGTGTAAGTGTGAGAGAGTGTGTGTGTACGTTCTCAGGTCTCAATTACACAAACAGTCTCTGTCTCGAGAGGTGGTCATGGGACACTCAGCTATCTCCTACCAACACAAAATCTGAGCCCTGAATGTGTCAACATCAGCAAATCCGCCAAACAATACGCCATCTCTCCAGAGGGCCATCAGCCATTATGATACTCAGATACTGCAGCATCATGGTCCAAGCACACAGCAGAACAGTACAGGATGCTATTCAGAAATATGAGCAATTCCCTACAAAAACAATTACAAGTATTCAGTGTTTGGCTCGGTGTTTTCTTATTGGCTTCTGGAACAGAACCATCATGGGACTCATCAACTCTCCACTGAAACACACTCATTAAATTCTTTAGTGCTGGCAGCTCCAGTGCTTCTCAGAGTGGGATCCAGGGACCCCCAGGGCTCCTCGAGGAGGTTCCAGAGAGTCCTCAGTAAAAAAGGGACTAATTTATTTTCACTATAATTCCATCCATTAGTAACACAATGACAAATGTATGACTCTTTCTAAAAGCACAAATCTTATCAGATGGGGGACCCTCGGACAAAATCTGATCAAAATGGGGGGGTGTGGTCTAATTTGTGTCAGTCTAGGGGTCCTTGACATGGAAAAGTTTGAGAAGCACTGCTTTAAGGCACCTATTCAATAGCAGGAGGAATTCTGAGATACATTACTGCCTTGAGAATAAAGAACTAATTCACAACAGCAATATCAAACAATTATACATGAATAAATACGACGTGCAAAGACAAATGAACTGGATGTAGCTGTGGTGAAGAAGGAACCATCATATCAGAGGTGGACGATACTGACTGGCCAATATCTGATATTTAATAATAGCCCAATATCGGCCTGCAAACCAAAATATCTGTCTAATTCTTACTGGATAGATATTGAAGACTCATGTTCATGACATGTCCATCATGCTTTGTTTTGAGAGACTTTTGGAAGACGTGGGTGTTGAGTCATTCAGCAATCAGCAATGTTGTCAGTCTGTGTTGTCTGGCTATAAGCATGTGTGCCCAATGCAAAGCCCCTTTTGCCCGTTACCTTCTGGTTTGTCACCACCATGGTTCTGATCCCCGGCTGACATTGAAGTTCAGTTCTGGTCCGCCCGTCCGAGGGCCCGGGGTGCCGTGCAGCGCTGCGAGAGCTGGCTGGAGGAGCAGAAGAAGGAGAAAGGGTGGAGGAGAGAGAGGGCACATAATCCATTCTACTGACGGCTTTCCCCTGGTCCCCCCCCCCCCTCCTCTCTCTCTCTCTCTCACACACACACACACACAAACACACACACACACACACACACACACACACACACACACACACACACACACACGCTCTCTCCAAGACACATCCTCTACTGAGAGGCCGGCAGGAAGGGAGGGGAGGAGGAGAGTAATGCTGGAGTGTGTGTGTGTGTGTGTGTGTGTGTGTGTGTGTGTGTGTGTGTGTGTGTGTGTGTGAGAGAGAGAGAGAGAGAGAGGGGGGGGGGGGGGGGGGGGGGGTGCTGGGCTAGGGAAGGCATAGGGAAATGTGCAGCATTCAGGTCCTGTGGAAAAGATGGTAAATATGAACTCCATACTAAAACATACTGTGTTTGATGGTAAGTGCTAAAGTTGACATTTACATACACTTAGGTTTTTACATAAACTTTTTTTAACCACTCCACAGTGGTTTATAGTTAGTTAGACAAGTCGATTAGGACATCTACTTTGTGCATGACACATGTATTTTTTTCCAACAATTGTTTCCAGATTATTTCACTCAATCATGTGATTGTTTGATTAATTAGTTAATTCACTATATCACAATTCAGTGAGTCAGAAGTTTACAGACACTAAGTTGACTGTGCCAGCTTGGAAAATTCCAAAAAGACGATGTCATCATGGCTGTAGAAGCTTCTGTCTGATAGGCTAATTGAGATAATTCGAGTCAATTGGATGTGTAGCTGTAGGGGGTTAGGGTAGATGTCCTCCTAACCGACTTGCCACACTATAGTTTGTTAACATGAAATCTGTGGAGTGGTTTAAAAAAGAGTTTTAATGACTTCAAACTAAGTCATTAAAGATTTTTCTCGACGGCTTCAAACAAGCTCAGCCGCCCGTCGTTTCGAGAATTTTGCGTCACTCCAGCAGTTTTTCCCACAGGACATGAACGCAGCGCTAAAGACAGGAGAGAGGAGTGAACCAGAGAAGCAATCCAGATGGTGACATAGTGGAGAGAGAGAGAAAGAGGGAGGGAGGTTGGAAGGGGAGAGAGAGGGAGAGAGAGAGAGAGAGGGAGGTGGGGAGCAGTAAGTGGACCTGGTGTTCCACAGAACCACCAGAGAGTGTCTTTGACCAGTAGGGAGAAACCAATTAGCCACGCAATAACTGGAAGAAGCAATGTATAATAATGCACAAGCCAGTACAACCCACAGGCCATGAAGAAGCCAGTACAACCCACAGGCCATGAAGAAGCCAGTACAACCCACAGGCCATGAAGAAGCCAGTACAACCCACAGGCCATGAAGAAGCCAGTACAACCCACAGGCCATGAAGAAGCCAGTACAACCCACGGGCCATGAAGAAGCCAGTACAACCCATGAAGAAGCCAGTACAACCCACAGGCCATGAAGAAGCCAGTACAACCCACAGGCCATGAAGAAGCCAGTACAACCCATGAAGAAGCCAGTACAACCCACAGGCCATGAAGAAGCCAGTACAACCCACAGGCCATGAAGAAGCCAGTACAACCCATGAAGAAGCCAGTACAACCCACAGGCCATGAAGAAGCCAGTACAACCCACAGGCCATGAAGAAGCCAGTACAACCCATGAAGAAGCCAGTACAACCCACAGAGCCCCAGAAGCAGAAAGCGTGTTTCTTTCTTTCGTAAACACAGCAGACTGTGTCTTCTTCGTCTGATCCTCTGCAGCTGTTGGGGGCGGCGGGCGAGCAGGGCTGCTCCTCTACCCCTGAGGGACTCTGTTGTTTATTTGTGGGCCCCAGTAAAAGTCCCCTGACCCCGACCCCCACAGTCACCTTGTTTACGCCTTGCAAGGCTTCCCGGACCCACTTCAAAACACACAGAAGAGTCCAAGCCAAACACTACGTCTGAAGAAGGGGGGGGGGGGGGGGGGGGGGCAACTATAGATCCATTCCTGTTCTGGACTTCAAGTTTCCTCATGTTCATTTCAATATTTTTGTGTTATGCATGATCTTGCCTGCCTGATGTTGGAATTCCAAGTTGGATACGATATTGAGAATGAAAGGAAACGTGTTAAGAAAAAGTATGACTCAGAAATGGCTGGGGAAAAATGAAGGTTCTGTAGGGTTGGAAGGCTGCTACCAATATGCATAGTTTTGGATTGAAGATGCTGATGTTTTATGGCACAGTCATGCCAAATAATTCTGGGTATTCATGAGCAGCAGCCATTGTTTCCCCCTGGAAGTGTATTCTTGTCAGGGTGGAAAAGGGCAGTAAGGAGTAACATACTCCTGTCTACCCAAAATCAAAAATACATATTTTCCCTCTTATCTGTAGTGCTATTTATCCATCCAGATCTAGTTAGCCAACAGCTAACAAGTGTAGTTCTGTTAGCTAGCAGCTAGCGGGTGTAGTTCGGTCTAAACTAGCAGGTGTAGTTTGGTCTAAAGAAAATAGTTCCTACATGAAACTGCTCACAAGTTCTGTGGATTATCTCGAGGACCCGGGTCATGATTTCTGTAAAGAGACAATGCTGTTGAATTTTTCAAATGTTCAAATGTATTCTTTTGGGGCTTTGAGCGCCACAAGCCAATTGCCATCCAGGTCTGTAGATAGAGAAGGCAGGCATCCAGGTCTGTAGATAGAGAAGGCAGGCATCCAGGTCTGTAGATAGAGAAGGCAGGCATCCAGGTCTGTAGATAGAGAAGGCAGGCATCCAGGTCTGTAGATAGAGAAGGCAAGGCAGCAAAACAATCTAGAGGGAATGGCAACACCACAGGTAAGAGTCAAAATATGTAATTTTGATGTTGGGATGAACTGTACCTTTAAGTGCTTCTCATAGACAACCAGTGTAACATTGATCAATTCTACAATATGTAATCAATCAAACAGCATCATATAGAGGTGCACCACGTTGAACAGATTGGCCTCGTTATATAATCAGTCTAAATCTGGTTCTGTCGAGGCGTTTGTCTCTCAGTATCAGGTGGAGACAGCAGCAGGGTATTCCTGTCAGGGTGGGACCGCATCGCTGAGGACAAGGCAACCGACTGACCCCACGTCCCAGACCCTCACCTCACCCACTCAACCAGTACTTTGTAGAGGTTTGTACCTCTTTTTTATTCTTGATTGTTCTATATTGATGTTTTCTCATTATTGTAAAAGTCATTCCCTATTCTGTTTGTCTCCCAGTCCCAGCTGAGACCTCAGGACTGCAATGGAAATAAGTTTAACGACTTTATTGTGATATCCTGATTGACTATTTTATACTGTATGCTTGTTGGTGTATTGTATTTTTTTATTTGTCAAATGAATTCAATCAATTAATGTCAAAATTTGAAAGGCCATAACTGCTGAAACTGGCAGAGATGATGCGTGTTCCGATTGGCCCAAAGTCGCAGCCTCGTAGGGGACGATAGGTTTACTTGTTCCCCTTAAAATATACGCATTTTATAATTTACTGGGAATGATGGCTCAGAGTTCAGAGGTGGGTGGCGGTTGGGAGGGAAGATTTTTCAAGTGGGACTAGAGTCAAACAATCCCTTCTGAAAAGTGATGTACCATGTTTCAAATCAATATGCGACACACACAAATCTGTAAAGAAACAGCCACTCCCTATCCCAAATATTCACATTCTGCACTGTCAAAGCTGTAATGAATTTGAATCCAGCATGCCAGTAAAGCTAAACACCACCCAGAAACCAGAGCCAGTGGTTGTGAGGTGTTGGCTGTTTCTCCACAGCTGTGTGCGTGTGTAGAAAGCAGCCTTGTTGTTGTCATCACCTTGAGCTGCATAACCCTCAGCACCAACTCCACCCACAGAGGGGCGACGGGAGGAACAGGAAGTCTAATTCTAGACCACTTCCTGTATGACATTCCTGACCCGGGCCGCCTTCCTGCCAGGCTCGGTTACACAATCTATGGCCCACGCCGTCAAGTCTTATCACACGTATGCATATGAGGCCAAGTGACAGTTCCTTATATGTCGACGTAGTTGTATAACCACAGGAAGGGAAAGCATTGGAAGACATGACATCAATTTGTTTTGTCCATTTGATATATGGACTAGCACCACTAGTTAGTCTAGCACCTGGTTTGCATAGTGGATGTGCAGACGCTTCTCTCTACTATAGTCCATTTGATATATCCAATTAAATTTAGATTTTCTGCATATATTTTGTTGTTGAATTATAGATAAAATTGTTCCCAGACAATTGGTAGGCGGCCACCATATCTGTAATCGGTGAATTTTCCTCCTATAAATTCGGTATTGGTCTAAAGAAATCCCAACAGTCAGGATCTATAAAATATATCAGCTTTACTAGAGTGACAGTATGTATGTATATATATATATTTTATTAAGCCATTCTATTTCTCTTATTTATTATTTATTGGAACCTTCAGTGAAGTGCATAGGAGAGTTCACATGAATAACATTCAGAACAAAATGACAAGACTGACAGATGGAAATATCAGGAAACAGAACAGGTAGAACTACATACACCGCAGCAGCATGACGATTATCCCTTCTTTTCCATGAGCAATATTCTCATCCAATATATTATACAGTTAGGTTTATAAAAATGTGCAATAACATAAAGCCTATGCTTTGAATCCATTGGGTAGACGATTCCTGTAGAAAACAGGCATTCAACTGTATGTTCTGTCAAATGTTTAGAAATAACGGTGTGACGAACAAAATCTTGCACTAAATTCCTCCCTGGACACCTATGATACAACTGACACCAAACTGAGCCAGTACATCTGACTCCCATTCCAACACTAACACCTTCATTCTACACTGTTTTGTACTGTAGTGTGTCCTGGCACTTCAAATACATTCTTATACTACTGATTCATAGTTAACGATCTTCCCTGTCCTTCAATATTTATTAGTAGTGTATCTATATACATTTATTTACCATTCCAGTTCAAAATACAAAATAGTATAGATATGTATATTATCCTAATACTGTAGCCACAAGAGAAAGCTCCATCTCAGAGTTACTGAGTGACCGATTCATATCGCCCAGAAAATGCGAAAGCAACTGATTGCCAAAAACAAATATAAAATAAAATCAGATTCCTGCAAAATCGCATAAACTAACAATATCCAAAAGTACATAAAAATAAATACCTATTAAGTTATGATTGGATTATCAGAGAACAAATAATAATGCGATAATCAATCAAATAGGTATCGCCCCAAAATAAATCAAAATCAAATACATGAAGCTCTGAATTAGCTACACTGGTAACTGGGCAGTGCCATTTCAGCAGAAAAACAAAAGCTGAGGAATCAAACAAGTGTTAGCTGGATCTAACGAGCTATTTAACTGGCTGTATGAAAGCGGGTAGGAACTAGCTTGGTGATATGGTTACAGTATGCTTTCCCTCATGTTGCCACTGCTGGAGGCGTCAGACTGCTGTGTTTCTGTGTGGGCCGGCAGTGTTCGGCTCCATGTGTGAAAGTCCAAAAGCACCTGGTTGAGCTTCTCCATCCAGTCCAGGCGCTCTTGCTTGGTGTCGGCTGAGAACCAGCACCTGAGCAACAGAGACACAATTAAAACTCTAAAACATTGAGCATGTTTCACATTTTCCTTGTGGCGATCAGAAAATACACTTAGTAGTTCGTGCATTACAGTGACTCACTTGGCTAAGGCATCCTGGCTGTCGCCCTGCTGCTCTGTCTGGACGTTGCTGACCAGCTCAAAGGTGAAGGGTCGAGCACAGGAGTCCCTCTTGACGGGCTTGACGCTCTGCCTGGGACAGTCGGACAGAAAGACGCTGCCCTCTGCTGCCTGGGAGGGCAAAATAAAAGACAAGGAAAAAGGAAGGAGTGGAGGAGGTGTGAGCATCTCTGCATTTTGCATCCACATTCTGCATCCCCTGCCCATCGTGGCCTCTCACCGCCACGAAAAAGCCAAGATCTTATAATAAGCCTGTCGAAAAGTAGTGACCACTGTTGAGATATTGAGATGATGCTGATACCTTGGATTCCCTGTCGTTGGGGTGGTTCCAGTAGTACATACGATATCCTTCCAGGACAAAGAATCGTCGATGCCACACCCCAAATCCACTCATCACCGCAAACATGGTCTGGGGACAGAATGATGGGGGGAGAGAGACGGGTGGATTAATGCAACAGAAACTAAAGTAGATTCTGATATATGATACAAGGAAAGGCATAAATCGTGTCTGGTATTACCACAGTCTGTGGAGTTGAGCAAAGACAGAGGATACATGCACTTCCATTGGAGTGTAAATGCATTTATGCTCCTATTTAATGTAGTCTTTGCAGACGAAAGAAAGAAAGAAAGAAATTTAGAGGATAATTGTGGTCATTTTCAATTTGGGCCTTATTTTCCTAGTTTTTGCCATCATGGTGAGTGATTGTCAAGATTGTTTTGTCCTCTAGGTGTTTATTGGAATATTGGACAGCAGTGCTCCTACAGCTCTTAATCATCGCATTGCAGGATTTTTATTTATTTAAGCAGGACATGTTTGCAGTGTAGAAAGAGTTTGGGAGAAAAGCAGATGTACTGACCAGGAAGCCTTGGTGGTGGACACTGGAGTGGCTCTTGCTGTCCAGGTGTAGGTAGATGTTGCCCTCTAGAGGAGACAGGAATGGCACCTGCAGTCAGAGGAGGCAAAGAGCAGGGTCACACACTGCTACATTTAGTGAAGCAGGCAACAGAAAAGAGGATTTTCTTTTTCATTCAAAAATGCTACTCATCTATTGATCTATTGAGGAAGAAGACTACCTGAAATTCAATCACTACAAAAACAAACCATTCCAGCATCAGAAGCTAGTAACTTTCACACACTTCATAATGTGCATTTAGCAGTGTGTGTCACTTTGTTCTAATAGTACATATCACATTCTGGATTTGGAACTCATTAGTTTGGAGGTGAAATTACTCTACTGTTAAAATAACTGCAGTTGATTATAGAACATCTACAGCCAGCAGCATAAAGTCGTCATGACTTCTGAGATAACAAGACAATGGAAAGAATGAACTAATGAGGTGAAACCCATTCACACCAAGCACACACACACTCTCCACTCTGGGGCGGATGGATGTTGCCAAGAGTCAGAAGTTAGTGGCTCCATAGGAGCAGAGGGATGTGGTGAGAGGTGACAGGCTGACAGTGTTGTGAAAGAGTGAAAACCTTTGACTGAAACTCATCTCCCAGGAGCCTCCTGACTTTGCCTTCAAGTTTCATCTGAGTGGGGAGAGCAAGACACAGACAGACAGACAGGGAGGGAGGGACAGACAGACATGTTACATCACCCGTGACCCCACCCATATGCAGAAAGTTACAACATTGTGAGGAAAGGAGTTAAAGGGATGTGTAGTAGGGCTGTCACTTTTCGAATTTAACTTCAAATGTGGGGGAGGAGGGCATGTTCGAATGTATAACTGACCTGTTAGAATTTATTTTTTTTATTAACCAAAATTAACCAACTGCTGCTTGCTGGTAATGTTAATCCCATGTCAGAAAAAGTATCCAGATTTGTCGCGTTAGTCTCTTCAGAGAAAGATTGTCTCCAGGGTCTGAAAAGTTGTCTCGAGTTGGATGCAGTAAAAACAAAATAATAATAAATAAAATAAAATAAATTAACCAAAAAACTTTGAATATATTCGAACATTTTGCAGGCATAATTTTGGGAAAAAGTGACAGCCCTAATGTGTAGCATGCTTCCCTGGTGGTACTACACACCCAGTGTTGTAGTTACCGTAGTTAGTTTTTTTTATTTCCGTGTCATGCCATTTCCGGCCCATCCCACATGGGATTACAAGACACTATCACACCAAAAAATATATATAAACATAACATAAATTGTTATTGTAAGTTATAAATCGTAAGTTATAATTGTAATAATTGTAAGTTATAAATCAATTGAAATCAAGAAAGTAGTGCGTGCAGGTGCTCAGTCCTTAGGTGGTTCAAAACAGACAAAGGGAGGATGTCAAAGCCTTATAGTTATCACCAATGGATAGCTTCCCTAGGCACAAGTCCAGTAGTTGAAACCAAATACTGATAGCAAAAAAAAGAAGAAGCAGACACTTTGTAGCCATACAAACTGTTGAACCCTCATTATCAATGCTAACATAGTTATTTTATTATGGGTTGAGGTTCAAGCCCCGAAGGGGCTGAAACCCTTTTGTTTTTCTACTGGTTTATTATTCATTATTCCTTTTCTGCCTCGATGCAAATATCCGTGAGGTGGTACATCGCAGAAGACATGACATTTGGCCCAATAGACCCTTCTCACGGGGGCCATTTTGGGTCGAAAAGGCAGGGTAAACACAGGTGCAAGCAAAACACTAATGAGGGTTTCCAACTTCCATGATTGGAATTTGGAAAGCCTCATTAGTGTTTTGCTTGCACCTGTGTTTACCCTGCCTTTTCGACCCAAAATGGCCCCCGTGAGAAGGGTCTATAGCAGTTTCAATGTTACTAGATGCTCCAGAAAATATTTTTCGAATCGGCCTGAAGGTGGCGCTATAATTAAAGATTTCACGTTAAAGGCCATAACTTCCAGCCGTTTGTCCGATTTTCAAGCAAGTTTTTTCCACATGTTCAGGTGAACCTGCTCTACAAATTTGCCCCAAGTCTGAGGTCCACATGCCCCGCATGTCTACAATTGTACACAACACCAACCATAGACATCAGAGGTACTAAAAAAAGGCCTGAGAGACTATAGCATTTTCATTAGGTCCTTGATGAACTACCATGTCTGAAATGCCTGTGGTGTGGTAGTAACTTTTATGTTACTCCTCCTTTGAGTTGTCACTCTGTCTGCATTGGGAGACTGATTTCTCCACTTCACTGATGTTGCTTGTGGAAGCATTTGGCTAGCTAGTAGATTAATTTCAAGTTCCATTGTTTTCTGATGAGTCGTGTCATTTTACAACATCAGATTGTTTAATTTAAATTTGCATATTGATTATTGGATGTCTTCATTGTACGCTTGCCAAAAAGTCAGTGTTATTCCTTAAATGCATACGAGGATGCCGAGAGCGTGTGAGCATCAGCAGCCAGGTAAGAGCGCAGTGCCAAACTACCTTATCCAGAGGGAACTTGCTCTGTCCCAGTGAGGCCAGCGTGATCTTATGGGAGCCCACCAGACAGAAGTTGCTGGAGCGACGAGGATTTAGAGCGGGCAGGGTAGCAGCTGGAGGAAGAGAAAAGACAGAATGACAGCTCATCACAAACCAGATGTGTGTAGGATCAGTGTTTTCCATTATTCAGTCATTCATTCATTCCCCCACTGCTGGAAAATTACAACTGTTGCAAATTACATAATATATCACATAAAAAAAGGTTTAATCGAAACGTCAAAATCGTATAAAATTTCCCCAATACTGGATGAAAGTTTTTACATTTGTTCACAGCGGAAAATAACTTGTCAAGAAATGATGCAATGCATTGGACATGTTGTATGTAAAATATCTGTCCAGCACAACCTCCCGGAAATCACATTCTATCTACATAGCAAATGAACTGGAAAACTAACAGGGAAAACTCCTCATCCTAAAACACATCTTGACCGGAAGAAAAAACAACTTACATGTCATTGTGTTGTTTGATCTCTGCTGAAAACAAAAGACAAGATTTAGACAATACATCCTTGAGAGATGCGAGATGCATCCACACAAACAACTTTATTTATCTAGGCATGAAACAGGATACTCACTTTGATAGTATTCAGAAGCTTTCTTGGAGTGACCTAAATGTGTAAAGACAACCCAAATCAATGACTGCACCTCGTAAATCCATACCTGCTCACTATTTGTCAGGAAATGACTCATTTACCCGTGACTTGGTGGTGGTGCGTTCCACACTGCAGCTGTTGCCTGAAGTGTGGGACTAGATATCAGGAAAAACAGAGGTACCATTACAAATCCACACATCACCTCCAATCCATCTGTGCTGTGTGTTTTCACTGCAGCTCTAGCAGAAGGACAAAATAACTAAACTACAATCAATTCAAAAAAATATGTGAAATGTTCTCACCAGGCTGTAGACCTCCACATCAATCTCAAAGTTGGAGCGAATATCCTTCCTGAAATATTAGGGATATCAGAAAAACAATGTAATCCTATATTCTATAAATTCACATTGCTATGCGAAATTACCTCTGTAACGAACATGCTTATGACTATAGTGAAAACCTCGTATTTCAAACGAGTTAAGGTTTTAGGAATTGCGAAAGTTTGCTGATTTGAAGCTCATGAAAAGAAGCAAATTATTAAAATAGACATGACAACAACAGCATTGATGTCATATGGGGATAATTGCACATCCACAAGCTGCAGCTGAAGACAATCTGCTTACAGAGTGATGGAGGTGGAGAAGGAGATGGTGTCTCCGTTCTGGGCGTCGGCAGCCGTGGCCAGCGGGGGTGGCGACGATGTTGCAAGGCCCGTAGCGGATTAGGACGAAGAAGTAATGACTGGGGCGACCTTTGGGGGGAGAGGGGGGGGGGGGGGGGGTGTTAGAAATAAAAAGAAGTGGAGAGATGGACATAAACAATCAACCATATTTGTGTTCAATGTGTCTGATAATAATAAAATGCTAAAAATTCAATTTAAAGGGACAGCTCACCCTAAAATCCAAACTACATATTTTTCCTCTCACCAGTAGTGCTATTTATCCATCTATATCGTTTTGGGATAGTTGCCTGAGTGTTGGAGATATCGGCCGCAGAGATGTCTGCCTTCTCTTGAATACAATGGAACTGGATGGCACTCGGCTTGTGGTGCTCGAAGCAGCAAAATAATACATTTGAAAAACTCAACTGCAATGTCTCTTTCCAGAAATCATGACCTGGTTACTCAAGATAATACACAGACTTTGTTGTGAGCAGTTTCATGTAGGAACTATTTTCTTTTGCAGTCTCACAAAGGAACTAGCTAGCAGCGCCAGCTAGCGGGTGTAGTTCGGTCAAAAGAAAATAGTTCCTCCATGAAACTGCTCATAACAAGGTCTGTGGATGGATTATCTTGAGAAACAGTTACACTGAGGAAAGCCACAGGCTGAAACGCGTCTGTTATACTGCTGCTGTGTGGATTAAAATCCTTTTGAAACTTGACCTGCGAGTGCTGCCAGTTCTATTGGACTTTTCATGGTATGTCGAGCCGGCACCCAAAGTATTTATTAGCCTACTGAGTTGAGTGCACCAATTCTTGGACACCAGTAAAAGACACAGAAGTAGAGACATTTCTATTACTGTAGTACCTGTCCAGTTGCGTGAGGAGCAGACAAACTCCACCTTGAGGGGAAGCTGGACTTTGCTGATGCTGACAGTCCCTCTGCAGGGCTGCTGGGAAATGTAGTCCGCATCTCTTCTTGCTGCCTCCTCAGACTCTGAAATTCTCTCCTCCCTCAGTCTGGCCACCTCTGCCAGCAGGGCAGAGCGCTTCTCACCTGACAAACAGAGACCAAACCCAAGGATTATTAAAGGGAACACAGAAAAGGAAGAAATAGTGTGAGCCTGATTTAAATCCATGGACTGGTTGACCTACAGGAGACGAGCAGGAGCTTCTCAGCTTCAGCCTCCTCCAGAGAGCCGCGGCCATGCTCCTCATCAGTGCAGCAGCTCAGAGCCTGCAGGCTCTGGGTGATCACCGTCTGCAGCTTCCCTGCTTCTTCATTTAGAGCCTACACAACCACAAGATAAAACCCAACGTCAGGCAAAACACCACCGTCCGGACCTTTATTCTGACTAATTATAGGGAGTCTATTTTCTTATCAATTAGAATACTGAAAAACCGGAGTTTTCGAAAAATAATGAATGCTCACTCAATTGAAGTGCAGTTTCTAGTTGCAGTTTGAATTGACTGAATTAGCAGTGTATTGGCCTGGCGAGGCGCAGAGGCCATTGCAGTGGAGGTGAGGTGACATGGTTAAATTTTCTTTTGGCCTTGGCACAAATCCTGTCCTGCAAACGTGCTAACTCAACAACAGTATTGCACAACAGTATTTCAGTGAGTTCTCAGACATACTAGAGACCGTTGTATCTGCAGTTTTGGGATCAGTGATGACCCCAGTACTCTGAATCAGCTGTTTTTAATGTTAACCTATTTTGCATGAGCCATTTTTGAGAGCTCAATAAGCCATTCTATCAGTGCAAAAAATATGTTATATGGCATATTTTCTACTTTATTATTATTATAATTGATCATATTTAGTCTTTATTTGAGGCTTATTATGTAACATTTTATTAAATGAATAAATAAACAATATTATATTACTTGTCTCAGTCTAGCCCTGGTTGCACCTTAAGGAAACTGTTGCCAATGTTACACACCATGATTTTGTCCTTGATGTTGATCGAGGCTTGAGGGCGGAACTTCTCTTGGCCTCCCCTCTGAATCCGAGGAGTAACACTTTGAATTGGGGGAAGTTTATTCTGTCTTTGTGTGCGGTAAGCATCAATACTGTGGGTCAGAAACAGAACATCAAAATAGAGAAAGGTGAGCGTATAAATAAAGTACAGTCATAGTCAAATTCAAAGTATGCTGAACAGTAGAAACACAAATTGAGGGTTTATTATTGTCTGTAAAGCTCCCAATCATCATAGTGTCTTGCATGCTCAGGTTGACTGGCCTGCCTTTGAATGACATTGCCGCCCCGGAATCATCCCGAAAAATAATTTCAACCATCTTGAAGTCAGTGTAAACAATCCAAGATTCTAAATGTTATTCTTTTCCTTTGTTATTGTCATCTATAGTGGTTATTTTCATAAAAACACCAATGATTGTATCTTTTTTTAAATATGTGCTTTATTAAAAAAAAAAAAAAACTCAATTTGTAACTTGAGTTACTGACAAAGTAACTGGTATAATATTAATTAAACCCTATAAGTAATAAGTTATATTACTGAGTTACTGCTAAAGGTATGTAATATGTTACTTTTGTAATGAGTTACCCCCCAACACTGGCTGTAACTACCTGTATAGAGGACCATTGCTATGCTGCTGTCACTACCTGTATAGAGGAGCAGAGTCGGCAGGAGGGGTAGTGATCTCTTCTGGACTCAGGAGCAGAGGGGAAGCATTGGACTGCTGGCTGACTGCCAGCTGCTGTGGGTGGGAGGATGGAACATTTAGAGGCCATATAATCCAGATATAAAACCACAAGTAGACTTAAAACAGTCTTTCTAAAGTGTGAGCAGCGCACACAGATTCTCAGATGCAACAATGTGTTTGTGAAGAACTGAAAGACACAATATTCTTTGCAGATCCTGAATTCATCAGGTTTCATCAAAAGAACAGGGATGCAATGATACCCAAAACTCATGGTACGATAATATCACGATAGACAGTCCACAATGCCATATTTATCACAATATAAAAAAGATTATTTGAAAAATGAAAAAAATTCCTATAAATCTGATCTGACAGCATTGCTGTATTGATATAAAATGTGTTTTTCCTTTTAAAAACAATGAACTGGGGGAACTGCTGCAAGTTGCAACACTTGGTGAAGACGTAATGGCAGCAAAACAGAGATACAGAGGTATTCGTGACAGGTCGTTAAGCTTATTGACAGGAGTCTGTCTGTCTGCACCCTCTGCTGCTGTTCAAACAAAAACAATATAATTTGCGACAAAGAGAGCTAGTAGAACGCAGCTATAGCGAAATAACCAGTAATATCTACCCATGTATCTACCATAGATTTCACAGTCCCACGAAGGTATCGAGACATTTTTTTCTATCGCGGTATTGCAGAATTGATGACATTGTCAGATCCCTACAGAAGAATACAAATAATTGTGTACTCTGAACATATCTAAGTGGAAAAACACATTTGTTTGTAAACGTATATTTATGATCTTACCAGAGGAGTGACCACAGCCTCTACAGACTTGCTGAGAGGAGAGAGGATCCCAATGGGAGGGAAATCACAGCCTTCCTCCTCTTTGGCCTCTTCCTCCTCACTTTTCTCCTTCTCCGACTCGGTGTCCATCTTGTCCTTGTCTACGGAGCAAGTGCCGATGCCACTGTCGCGGTCCTCGGTGTCTTCGTCGCGCCGTCTCTTTTCCTCCATCATTCCAGCATATTCCAGCACCTCCCCAAACATCTGGTCAATCATCTCAGCGGTGTTGGCCTCATCATGGGAGCTCAATTCAGCCTCTGTAGAGAGAAGAGGAACATCACAATATGCAGAAAGTCACTCTCTGAAACTAATAAAGACACTGGTTCCAACAAACATACTGTAGCTGTCTGACGTGCCGCGTTTAACGTAAACCCAGTGTGCACCATTTACTCACTTATGTCCCACCTGCCCCAAGGTGTCCTCACCCAGCCACAGTGCTCATGCCTATGTCTTTCTAGTCAAGTCTTCATCTCACCTGACCAGCTAGTCTCTCCCCTGGACTCAATGGAGGTATTCGTCTCAGAGAGGGTTGAGTCATTGATTAGCTCAGGCTCCAGGATGAAGGTGACTTTCTTTAGGCCTCCTCTGCCCTCTACCTGGTGAGCCTCTTCCGTTTGGTTTTCATGTTTCAGCCCATCTGTGTTAACCTGCTCTCCATCCATGACATCTCCATCCGTCTCCTGACGGTCTTCTGATGCCTGGACCTCGGTCAGGGTCTGCTCTTCATCATGTCTATTAGTGTCTGCTGGGTGGGCCTGAGCCTCTGCCACAGCCTGTGCCATCTCTACAGCACTTCTCTGGAGCTCAATATCCCTCGTCTGTGTTTCGCTCATAACCTGACCTGCATCTGCATTATGAGACTGATCCATCAGTTCCCTGTCTAACTCCAGACCCATGTCTTCTTCTTTTATATAGACAGTCTCGTAGACAGTCTGGCTTTCCTTGGACTGCTGATCCCCGTCTGTGGTGCATCCATCTATGTCTTTCTGGCCTTTTTCTACTGCAGGGAGATTAATGTCTCCTGTGTGCACTTTATCTCCTTTACGGAGCTCTCTGTCTCCTTGGTCTCTGTTAAAGTTAGGCTGTATAGATTGCCCCATTGCCTCTTGGTTTTCGACTGAGTCAACTAAGAAGCTGACTTCTGACTCAACGTATTCCTCTTTCGATGTAATGTCTTCCTTATGTAATGTAATGTCTTCCTTAAGTTCCTGGCTTTCAGGAGATCCAGCAACCTCAGCATGGACATTAAGCATAGGACATTCCCTATCCTGGACCTCAGACTGTTCACCGTGATCTGCAACATTGCTTCCTTTCTCTTCTTCAACTGTGGATGACTCCCACTGGCCTTGCTCCTCTTCAGCGCACCTATCGTCGTGTTCTTCAACTATGGTAGGCTGTGCCTCATCCAACACCTTGTTAGGGTATCTCCACACCCTCATCTCCTCGTCTGTTGACGGCTCAATCTCCTCTTCAGCATATGAAGAACCATCAACCTCTTCATCCACTGAAAGCAGTTCTTCTGACCCTGTCATTACTTTGGAAATCTCTCGAGTCTCCTTCATGCTGGACTCATCACTAAGAGATGACTCGAACAAGCGTTGAGCCTCAGCAAGAGGCAACTCCGATACACTCTGATCCTCCTCTTTTCCAACAGAAGCCTCCTGCTTTCTTTCTGCACTCTCTCCTTCAGCTTCCACCTCCTCCCAGTCCATGGGCAGCTGCCCTTCATTAGAGCCTTGTAGCTGTACAGAAGCAGCATGAAGGGCTGTGAAGTCACAAGGTGTCTTTTCACCTGTTGAAAAGTCAGTCACACATCTCAACACCAGGAAACTGAGCTCCAGACTCAACAGCAGGTAACGGAGTTTTGTTATCTGTCAATTTTAACACACCAGGAGGTCTCAAAAGGGATTACAATCCACAATATAGGATTCTGAGAAGAAGTTCTCTGGTAGTTTGGTATGGTAAAAATGGTAAAGGAAATGGCTAATTAGTGGCCAAAATGAGTGAACACAGGTTCAGCACCATGGAGAGCTCCATCCGTTGAGCGTAGTTGGAATCAGCCAGGGAAGTGGACTATGAAAACTCTCTGCTGAGAGAGGCTGCATCCATACTCTGAGCAAAGCCAGGCTAAATGGCCAGTGATTGTGTGCTCCAACAGGTATCAGAATCACATACTCTCCACAGGTATCAGAATCACATACACTCCACAGGTATTTTTACTCCGTGACCAGTTTTAGGGAAAGTTACTTCTGAGAAAGTTATTTTACCCTAAATAACTAGTTAAGTTACCATGCCTTTAAAATGTGTATTCTGCTGATGTCATCATCACTAGAACAACTTGGATGTATTTATAACACACGGGTGGCACGAAAAGCCAGACAAATTGTGTGTGACCCTGTACATTCCCTTTTTAATGAGTTCACAAAACTGCCCTCGGGAAGACGCTATAGAGTTCCTGCAGCAACCAAGTACATCTACAAAAACTCTTTCATACCAAACGCAATAAATCTGCTAAATTCATAAACGTCAGACTCATCCACATCAGAACCATGTCCGTTATCGCTGTATGTAATGTGCTGTTGTCTTGTTATATGTTGTATTATGTACCCTATCATTTCCTGTACTGTGTCTGTGTACTGTACTTCTCATGTGTGCAAGCAAACCTGTGAAGCCAAAGACAAATTTCCACATTGTGGACAACAATAAATTGAATTAAATTGAATAGTCTTATTGTATCGATAGAAATCCTCATTAAGTAACAATCTACTGTTATAGAAAATATCAATGTAGCTTTCAGTTACCTGGCTCCACAGTTAACTCGTCAGATTGCAAAGGGAAGTGTTAACTGATCTGGTCTGGTCTCAAAATAAACAGCAGGTAACGCTCACAAGAGCTTTCAATTCAAATCTGCAGGTAAACATTAGTATCATGCTACATGATGTTAAAGCAGACTGTACAGCAGGGTGGTGGGGTGCGGTTGAGGCTTACCACTCGCTTTCAGAATGAACACAAACAATAAAGTGCAGAATTACCGTACTTTGAACTGATGGGGAAAAAAGGGTATGGACATAGCTTTCACTATCAAACCTAATTTATAGGCCTACGGTACTTTAATTTGCACTAAACACTTAACCTTTGAAAGAAAAATAAAAGTAGGAAAATGTAAGTTTGAGCATAAAGTAAGAAAGCAACCGATAAAATGCTAAACTAACGCGTTAAGTAACTCGTTGCCACAAAAACGTACTCTGATTACTCCGCGTTAACTTACTATGTAACACGTTACCCCAACACTGTCCGTGACTTAACAATTCTAGGTGGTCCGGACCTGGCTTAACTTATACAGTCTGGGGAAAGTGTCCCTTAGCATCTGTCTCTGAACACTGGTTTCAATGATTTACAGTAAGGGGATTAAAATACTGTTCTAATGCAGTGTAAAAGTGACTTGTGCTATGGAGTCAAAATGTATTACCTGTCACATTCTCCTCCAGTTTCTCTGCACCAGATGTGGAAGCTTCAATGAAACTGCCATCTACCTGCTGGAAGCAACACTATTAGCACCAGGACTGAAAAATAGGTTGGAAAGAACTAGGACTGAAAAACAGACACAAATGTAACAGACATGTAACAGTATGTGACAACTGACAACACATGCATTTGCAACACTCTCCCTCTGTGAAGTGACCCATCACCCAGCCAGTGACAATGTGTGGCACACTGGCACCGCTAGTGACCCCACTTTGACCAAACAAGACATTCACGGTTCATCATTACACAGAAAAGATAAACCTTAGTCTTCAGTGACAAACCCACTGACCCAAAATCACAACACAGACTTATGCCTAATGTAAATGGTAAATGGACTGCATTTATATAGCGCTATTATCCAAAGCGCTTTACAATGTGCCTACATTCACCCAATGTGTAATGTACACCAGATGCGTTCCGGTTCCGTGTGGATCCGGTCAAACTGCCGGAACAGACTCTCGCCCATGTTATTAGATACAGGGCGATACAGACAAATTACGCACCGGTTCTATTTTTGTCAGATCCCGCATACATCTGACAGATGACACGAGTGTGGGTCTGTTCACAGCCGTACCGGAGCCACTCTGTTCCAGAGCTGGTGGACATTAGCCCTTACACTAAATAGGTGCACAACTTAAGAAGTGACCTTGCTCCTCTAAAAGGAAAACTGGGGCCATGACGTAAATCTGTCATCCAACTAGATCTTCTGCCAATTCCTACTCCCGCTGAAAGCAATATTGCCCATGTCCAGTGGCACCACCAAGTGTTGACTGTGTGTAACAGCACAAAGTGACCAGAGCGTGTCGAGCTATCTGGCAGGAGACTCACATCCCAGGGCTGTAAGGGAGGCCAGATCCTCCTAGATCGAGGAGCAACCCAGGAGGAGGAGAGCCAAGGGCCAGGAGGGGGCCTCGCCTGCTAATCACACAGGCTGATGTATCAATCAGTCTATCGCAGCAACTTACTCAATTCTTCTTTTTCTCATTTTGATTTCAATCTCACCACAAAATGTGGGGAACAATTTTTATCTTCTTATGATGACCCACATTTAGATACAAAACAAAAGAATACATGTTTTGTATAATATATTCTTCCATCCTACTCGTCTCACGTACAATTTTAGTCACATTTGTAATTGTAAATGTAACAAAAACTAAAATTACTTGGATACATCAACTGGCTTATAGTGAATAAAATGGCTTCCTGAATGTCCCAAATATTCGACACCAACACACGCTTTATACAAAGATTTGACAGCAAGCATGGCATTTATGGGAGGTCTTGGTGGCCAATGCCATACAGACAAATGTTGCTACACCACTTATTGGACAAATGATTTTCCATACCATTCATTTATCATTTCTTTACAGATAAAAAAAAACTCAAGTGAGTGTGAAAACAACACTGATGGAAACACATCTCATTTGTATATTTGTACTGTGATAATGTAGTCATGAGGGAGAAAAGGCCATGCCTGTCATGTGCGAAAGGCGAGCCAACTAAATGAATAAAATAATTTCGTTTCCCATAGGTCTGGTATTCTATCACTACAGTCACTTATTGATGTATCAGTATTAATACACATTTAAAACTGTAAAGGTTTTTAACGAAGCAGTGGGCTAGGTCTGTCACTTTTCCCCAAAATAAAGTTCGAACGAACTTCGAATTGCCCGCAAAATGTTCGAATACATTCAAAGTTTTTTTTGTTTTTTTTTGCAGGCCAGGCCACCGGGCATCGGCCCGACGTGCCCAAATATGCAGTCCGCGCCTGCCGGTTACATCGTATATAAAATATAGTATAAAATATTTAAAGAATATTTTAAAAAAATCCTCAGCTGTCCTCATGATCCAGTCAGTCAGCTCCTCTCTGCTGCTGTGTTAGCTTGGACGCTCACAGTCACAACACTGCCTCACAAACTTGGCTGCATCCAACTCGACACAACTTTTCAGACCCTGGAGACAATCTTTCTCAGAAGAGACTAACGCAACAAATCTGGAGACTTTTTCTGACATGGGATTAACATTACCAGCAAGCAGCAGTTGGTTAATTTGGTTAATTAAAAATAAATAAATAAATAATAATGATTAAAAAAAAAAACGAACATGGCAAATTACATTCGAACATGCCCCTCCTCCCCCACATTCAAAGTTAAATTCGAATTTCGAATAAAAAGTGACAGCCCTACAGTGGGCATCCTGGTCTAGACTCTATCCTGTATTAAAAGCAAGGAAAATCAAGCAAACCGATTTCTAAACTATTTAAAACCAAGTATATCAAGAATTAACCGACAGTCATGGCACATACACATTTGAATGTTGTTGTTTTTTTTAATCAAGTTTTTAGGGATGTTTTCTCCCATTTTATGCCCAATTGTACTTGGCCAATTCCCCTGCTGTCCTGGACATTGCTCCACCCCCTCGGCAGATCTGGGGAGAGTTGTAGACTCAGCACATGCTTCCTCCGATACATGTGTAGTCACTTCTTTTCACCTGACAGAGAGGCGTTTCACCAGCAGGACATAACGTGTGGGAGGATCACGCTATTCCCCAACTGGCCAGAGGAGGCACTAGTGCAGCGACCAGGACACATACCCCTTAATCTGGCTTCCCACCCGCTGACATGGCCAATTGTAGGTCTTGTGTTGGTAGTAGGGGTGTCAAAAATAATCGATTATAAGATGCATCGCGATGCGGACGTGCACGATTCTGCATCGATTAACAAATATCAAAAATCGATTATTAAATTTTTTTTTTTTTTTTTTTTTAATCAAATAAAATAGAATGTAAGTACATGCAGTTGTTTATTTTAATTATGGATCATAATACAATGCAATTCCAAATGCACTTTTATTTTAAAAGTAGCCACACAGTGAGAAAAAAGAAAGTGAGAAAAAATAAATCATGTATTGCGGAAAAAGTGATGCATCGATTTAAGATGCATCGCGATGCATCGTGATGCATCGTTTAATCGAATCGAATCGAATCGTTGACAGATGAATCGTAATCGAATCGAATCGTGAGGCCAGTAAAGATTCACAGCCCTAGTTGGTAGGCAGGGAATCTACCACTGCACTACCTGGATGAGCACATTTGAATGTTTGACAAGCAAAACCGGTAAGATGACAAAGTAACAAACCTCAGCCAATGACGGGTCAGAGTTGCTCCTCTTCAGCCAGGCATTCTCCCTGATTGGTTGGGCGTGCAACTGCCGCAACTCCAGCTCCCGTTCCTGATTGGTGGAAACATACAAGACATCGGACAGAAACTCAGCGGGAATCTTGAGAACGGAATGACTTCAACATTTGAGTATGAGCAGCATGTCTGAAGAAACACAACACACCATAGAGGAATGTGAGAAGCACAAAACAGGGTTCGTACTGCTTTTTGAACAGTAAAAATCAAGCCCTTTTCAAGCCCTTTCAGAGCAATGAGAGCAGATGGTTGGCCTCATGACGTGGAGCGGAGCGGAGCTGAACAGAAAAATGCCCCTTTTCATTTCGGGGCCCATGTCAGTGAATCCAGCTCCGGTCCACTCCGTCCGCGGGCCGCTCTGTCTCGTCTGAGATGCCAGGAATGAGAATAAATTTGACAACAGGATCATCTCATTTCAGGTATGAAACGATTTTTGGTTTACATTAGTGATTGTGTCGATGAAACGCCAGTTTATGTTGAAAATCAAGCACTTTTCGAGGAGTATATTAAAATTCAAGCATATTTCTAACATTGAAAACATGATGGTTAAAATCCAAACTTTCAAGACTTTGTACGAACCCTGACAAAAGATTCATCTAAGTCACCCGACTAGTGCGCCATCGCACATCCTCTCCAGAGTCTCCACCCTTTGCACACGGCTTTCTAGTCACAGATAATATATTGGTGCACCTGTAATATCAAGCCACAGATCTGCTCTCTGGTGAGTTGACCAACCAACCTGGCGGATGCGGGCAGCTTGCTTGGAGCTGGGCGTCTCACTGGCCTGGAGTTTCTCCTGGACGCCCGACACAAAGTTGGAGAGGGTGCGTGGAGAGTTGGGAGGACCCGGTGTGGGGGCGGGGCTAGCCAGAAAGATGGGGACTTTGAAGCGTGCCACTCGCTGATCAAACTCTCCCTCTCCTGCAAGAACAAAGATGGAGTAGTCTCTCAGATATCAAGCTGCTATCACGCTAAAATGGGTTATCGTGTATGAGACAATACCCGCAACCCTAAAAGGTGAAAATGTCGTTCATTCCTAGTCATGCTGAATAGAGAGATAAGAAATATGGAATATAAGAGAGATGGAGGCTTAGACTGAAATAACGAATGCAAATTCTAGCCAAAGAATATGATTTGAATTGAAAGCCAGATATGAAACAACTTAACAACCCAAAAATAGCACAGTATGTATCATAGATTACCACTATCAAAAAATCGATGTGAGTCTAATCGTGTGTGTCTGTGTGTGTGAGTGAGTGAGTGAGTGAGTGTGTGTGTGTGTGTGTGTGTGTGTGTGAGTGAGTGAGTGAGTGAGTGAGTGAGAGAGACAGAGACAGAGACAGAGACAGAGAGAGAGAGAGAGAGAGAGTGAGTCCATCCATCCTCACTGAGAAGATGCTCTCTGAAGGCCCTGTCCTGGATGATGGCTGATGGGCTGTCTGTCCCAGGATCTGACAGGCACCTCTGGACCGGATCAGCTCCTCCTGAAATAACAAGCCTCTGCTGTCACACACTGCCTCAGTCAACAGACAGCTATTTGTGGCACTGACTCAGTCTCACCGGCTCAACACATTCCTCAACACCTTGACAATGGATCTTATGTTACATGTACCGGTACTGTATGTAATCCAACACAAATAACTTTAGGAAAAAAACAAACCTAAACATATGCATATACTGTATAAATAAAATGCCAGTGTTTCCTCTGTAAGTTGGTGCAGCTGTGGTGCGCTTGGGGGAAATTCTAGTTTTATCCCACATCTGGCATGTATCGTCGCCATACTTCACCTCTGCTCTGTTCTGTAGGCTACTAGCCTTAGCCTACCACTTAAAAAAGAAGAAGAAGAAAAAGGTGGTTAACCGCCAAACCGCGGTGAAACTGGCCGCGGTGACCGCAATGATGAAAAATCCATACCGTCACAGCCCTATCCAGCAGGGGACCCCAAACATCCCTTTCAATAAAAGCATTACTTCTAAAACATTTGGACGACATTATGTTAGTTGTACGATATAACAGCATCAGGTTTAAGGTGCTACACCATCGACATCCTCAGCCAACGCCATCCATGTGTCCAGTCAAGAAACATCCAGTGTTTCAACCTCTTACTCGATACACTCAAGATTGGGGGTCCACAGTGATGATCCGTGTCGGTGGTGCGTCTCCAGCTAACGCCTAGCTGGTGCTAGCTGATTTGCATTAATCTGCTGTTGCCTGCTCCTCCCCAGTGTTAACCAGTGATGCATCAGGGAGTTACAGTAGGTCATCACTCAGCTCTGTGGTTTTAGACCTACAGTAGACTGTAGATGATCATATGATCCCACACACTGTGTCTACACTTGCATCATACTTGATGGCAACATGGTCAAGGAACCTTCATCAGGAATGAATGAGTCATTTTTTCTTATCTACCTTTTTGTTCTAGGCCTAGGGCAGTGGTATGCAACCTTGCCTTACTCAGGGGCCACATTGACAAAAAAAATCTGTGCATGATAGTTAGTCCAGTTAATCCAAAAAAGTCCCTTTCCTCCCTTTATTTGACGTTTTATTTGTATTTATTTATTTATTTTAAGTAGGACTTAAAAGAGCCACAACTACCCATAAAGTGGTACCTAGCGTTAGCAGAAACAGGTAAATTGTTTACCCGTTTAAATAAAGGCTAAAAAATAAAATAAAAAATAAAAACCTGAGCCTGCTTCAGTAGTAAAGCCCTTCTTACCCTCTCGCCTCTGGGTGAGCTGCTGGACCCGGGACCTGATGGAGGGGAGAGCCGGTGTGTCAGGCTTCATCTGCAGCTCCACCGAGCGGCCAGAGGTGGATGGTTGAGGACTACGGTTCTCCTGATCGGCTCTCTCAACGCGCCGCCGCTTTTGCCCCTCATTCCTCTCTGAGATATAAGATGGAAAGACGTACAGTGACAAGACAGGAGTCACAACTGTGAATAATCCAGATGACTGTTGAGTCTGTGTATAGATACACTGAATTCATGCACAAAAGTGTATGTGCTCTCTCGCTAACACACACACACACACACACACACACACACACCTGGGGTCGAGGGCAGATTCTCTTCTGAATCCGACAGAGGAGCTCTCTGTCTTTTCAAGTTACCATCGCCATCTCCAGGTTCCATATTGAGCTATGAACAGAGAAACATAAGTGTATGTATTTTAGGTGTTCAGCTGGCACTGTTATCCAGAACTGTGGAATATGCTCAAGTTCACCAATTACCAAAGATACATACAAACAACCACTCATAAGTATCAAAGCCATCTGCATGTGTCATGATAATGGCTATTTATTTATAATACAGAGTATTTAGTAAAAAAATAAAAGCCATACAGAAAAAACAACAGTGACAACTGACACACCTAAAACTGTGTGCTATGAAAAACAGTTTGTGAATGTGAGCCAGCCTCCAGTCAGCCACAGTGCACACTCCCAGTTGAGCAACATTTCTTCTACCTAATAATTTCAAAACAGGTAACGCGAGAAGAAACGCCAACACGGGCAGGCAGACACAAAACCACTCAAAATCACTATTTTACGATAAAAAGGGTGACTGTCAGCTAGCTAAGGGTCCACCTAGCGTTAGTTACATTGCCATGCCAATAATAACTCTGTGGATCAACGGTATGCCGTCTGTAATTTGACAAGTTAGTTAGCTAGCTACGTCAGTGTCATTTGCGTTAGCTCATTTCGTGCTAGCTAAAGTTATGTTAGCTAGTTAGCTGTTACCGATAGCAGCGATGTGCTAACGTTAGAGCAAGTTCGCAAAACTCACGTCGTCGGGTCTTACCTGAGAAGAAGTATTTGTAACGCTGCCTATAACGTTAGCTGCTGGGGAGCCACAAAACACAACCTTGTTGTTTGGTTTGTGAAGCCTCCTCCTCTTCTTCAGCTTTCAAACTTTGAATTTCAGCGGGTCTTATGGTCTCTCCTCTCTTCTGACGTGAGGTGGCGGGTGGCGCGCGCAGCAGTCCCGTAAATACTCGTGGCCACTGGTCTCGAATCAGATTTGACTCCCATAGCCGCTTGTTGAGAACATGGTTGAGAAATCTGTAATCTGACCCTAGAAAGCAGGCGTAGTGGGTTAGTTTTACCGTAGTACAAAGACTAAACGCGCAAATAGAGTTAGAAAGAGAAGAGAAGATAGAAAGATATATCTTCTCTTGGCAACAATAATCTGGGTTCTGCCTGGGCTGGGATGGTCTAAAAACTATATTGGGTCGAAAAACAAACACAAAGGTGGTTACTGTTGATGGTTTTAAATCGGATAAAAAGCTGGCACAGGAGTAATGAGTTTTACCTAAGGTTTGACCATTGGGTTTGACACCCTTGCTTTGAGTGACATTACTGGAAAAACAAACTATCATGCTCTGGATCCACCCCCTTTGTCAGTAAACCAGCAGAGGGTGCCAACAAGTCAGTCCACAGTAATCCCAGTCGCCAAAAACGGTCACCCAGGTTTTAAATGACTATAGGCCAGTTGCTCTGACTTCCCTAGTCATTAAGTCCTTTTTGAACAGCAAACAGGGCTAGGTGTGGGCAGGGGTAGAAGATGCTGTGGGCAGCCAAATCATTCTTTAAAATTATTACTATCTATGAAAATGCATTTCTCCATTGTTGAATGGTACAGTTATTTCATTTGTAATCAATTATTTGTTAATTATCCTATTGCAGACAGCCCCTCACTTTTAGTTTCCGATTTCTGTGTGGTGCTGATGAACAGTTCCTTTTATAATTAACTAGCAAAGTACCCGGCCCGGGTTAAATAGGCACAAAGCAATACAACTGCGTCTTTTGCTTGGCCGGAAATGAGAAATGATGGTGGTGGTCCAGAAGGTTTTCAGGAGTATAGAACCTGCCTATGAATGCACATTTTCAGCCCAATCCAACCTGGGGTGTGGGAGTGAGGTGGTTTCCAGGACTTCCAGGCGGTCCCAGGACTTTACAACCTGCCCATGACCTACCCCAGATCATAACGCACCGCTGTGCAAATTTCCCGCTCAATCCAACCCGGGCGTGTGGGCATGAGGTGGTTTCCAGGATTTTCCAGGACCTTCCAGGCAGCTCCAGGACTTGATGATGTGTGACACGTCATCAAGTCCTGGTCAAGACCTTCCCCAGATCATAACCACCGCCATGCAAAATTTCAGGCCAATTGGAGCTGGGCTGTGGGCGTGAGGTGTTTTCCAGGACTTTCCAGGTGGTTCCAGGACTTGATGACGTGCCCATGACCTTCCCCATGCACAATTTCAGCCCAATCCAACCTGCGGTGTGTGCATACATAAAAGACACACAGACAGACATATACACACAACTTCAACTTTATTATGTAGATATAAAAAGTGCTCTGAGAACGCATTATTTGGCCTCCGTATACTGTTTATGGCCGGATGTGGGCCACAGACATTTTCTTAATTTTCAGGTAGGCCATGAGTCGAGAACGTTGGGAACCGCTGCAGGTAGGCTATGCGGTATGCAGGTAGGCTATGCGGTATGCAGGTAGGCTATGCGGTATGCAGGGTGCAGATTGGTTCACCTGTGGCACACACACAGTAAAGAAATGCAATACTGAGAGATTGCATGATGTCAATATTTGATATCAAATTCAACAAAAGTGTCGATTCACTTGAATGTTAATTCCAATTCACAATAAACATTCCATTCATGGTCGTATAACATTTAGATAAATTATGAAATGAGCACATTTCACTCTAAATATGAATCAGTTTTTACCTGACCCAAATACAAGCAAGTTAAGTCTGTGGGCCCCAATTTTTTTATTTTTTTATTTTATTTTATTAGGCCTACATTTGAATATTCAAATATTTGATTTGATGTAGAACCATAGAGATCTGTTAGGAGCAGCACAGTCTCTAGCAGGGCTTTTAGACTCCGCCTTGTTGTGTTATTCATAGTGTTAAGCAGACTTATCAACCAAGAAATGTTTGAAGCTGATCAAATATTTGATATTGCCAGATAGCATACATCTTTGGTTGTAAAACTTTTGACCCAAGGGGCAGAGACAAGTGAACAGTGTGGGGGGGCAGGGGGGTTTGGGGGCATCTTTTGCCCCACTGTCTAAAAAAATGGGGACATTTACAAAAGTACTGAAAATACTTACATTTATAATGAGGTCCTTAAAAGTGGTTGGATTTAGCCTACCAGAATCTCTGAGTTTCAGTCTCGTGCACTCTGTCATCTCAAAATTCACCTATGATACCATTATTATATGTCATCATTAGTGCTGGGCAAAGTTTGATACACTTTCTTCCTTAGTGCTGGGCCAAGCTTGATGCACTTTCTTCCTATACTACAGTATCACTCTCCACGTAGGCTACAAGTACACACTATACAGCGACTTTCTGATTGCTGAGCTGTCATTGGCTGTTGTGTACTACTCTCTCATAGGCGTTCTTAGCTCAAATATGCATCTGGTCGCATATTTGCTATGGTAACCGGTGGATACATTTTTGTGGATACATTTTGTTTTAATCTCTTTATTGTTTGAAAACCGTGTGAAAAGTCCTTGAAATGAATCATTACAAAACAGTGGCAACCCTGAAGTTGCTAAAATGCAGTGTGTGAACAACAGTGCTGTTTGTGTGTGTGTGTGTGTGCGTGTGTGTGTATGTGTGTATGTTCTTCATAATCTTCTAAACAGCTTGCAGGTGCTGAGTGTGTGTTAGAGATGGAAATGGAAATTAAATTTGTGTGTTTGTGTGTGTGTGTGTGTGTGTGTATGTATGTATGTATGTATGTATACACATTTAAACACATTTCTCTCTCCAACCTACACATTTTAAAGCACCATGAAACCACCAAGTCCTAATGAAGAACCCACCCACACATGCGGGGTAAAGTTCCAACACGCTTCTCAAGGTGTGAAGATAAGAAGATAACAACCCCCTTCACTTCTTGGAAACCGTTTTCAGCTGATATAAAGACTGATAAAAAAACATACACATACGCAACACAGCAGCGAGATGACGATCACTACACGTCCCTGTGGTTTAGATGTTTTCAGGTAAACCCTTTTTCCAACACAACTTTTAGACCAACACTAATACTAATACACAACTTTTATACCAACCCTACTACTAATACATATATAAATATATAACACTACTAATACACGTGGGGCTGCAGAACAGGTGAAGCACGTGCACACACAGACGAGGACATAGGAATAAGGGAAAGAATATTGATTGCAGAACACGGGGAAGTTGGGCTGCAGGCTGCAGGGGAAGCTTGAGCTGGTAGCTGAGAGCCATGGAACTGAAGCTTGGCAGTTAGGGACCAAGGAAGCAGGTCCAGAGTGGGATCCAAGGGGACTCCAGTAATGCAGAGTTCCAGGGCAGAGCAGCAGGGCCGCACGAGATTTATAGTATGGTATTGTAGGGAATGACAAATGAGGAAGGTAAAAGTTGATCCAGCAATGTGTGCTGGCATCATTTATTACAAATCCCTATCTATGTACATGGAAGTTGGTAGCTATAGCTAAGAGTGGTAAGCTAGCTAGTAGCTGCAGGCTGTGTGGAGTGGTCTAGTTGCCTCCTGTGTTAGGAGACGCAGTAGACTGAAGAACAAGAGACTTTGATTAGCTTAAATAGCCCCAGCTGCTCAATCCAACAGAGTCACATCACTGCACTTGAGGTTTCTGTCCCAAGCCTGCTATAGATCACTAGCAGACTATGTTGTGGTCACCACAGTATCTGGCATCTGAGTACCTGCATGCATGCATACCCCAGTTTGAGTTCTTGCTCATTTATTTGTGAAAAAAATCTCCAATCTTCCTAAGCACACGGTATAATGATCTATAGGTACGGAGTCAGATATGTGTTTTTCTAACTTTGGCTTTGTGTGTATAGGCTACATTCTGAGCTGTAAATGGTGAGTTGAGATTCAGGTGATATTGTGCGACTGGGTCTGCGTATGTGTGTGTGGGGGGCCTTTAGTAGGTATTTGTGCCCATCAGGGGCACCTTTGTCTTATAATCTGCCTGCTATGACTCTGCAGTCCACTAGTAGCCACCTTGGCTATAGTGAGCCAAAAACGTCATTTTAAGCCCTGCTGCGAACATCGTCTGCAAATGTGTGGGGAGTGATGTCAATGAACTTAAGCTTCAGAACTCGCCATCTTCGGCTGCTCCGAGTCCCTGCAGCTGTGCAACAGTCTCTGACACAGGGGACAACTGTTGCCAAAAAACTCATTCTGCAGGAATGGAAATCCCCCTCTTCACCTTTTTTTCCATTTGTGGTTGACGGACATGACCTCTGTCATATGGATGGAGAAACTTAGGTTCCTGAGGACCAACTCACCTTAGGGGCGACGGGTGACTTGCATGCCTGGTTTCTCATAGACCCCTTGCGTGGGTTCCCATGCACAATGTCCCTTACAAGCACATAAGCACCTTGTGGAGCTGGTGGCACCATGTTGCAATATTGAGCATCGATAATATATATGTGTATACGGTATTTATATATTCCCCCCCCCGTGACTGAGCTTGTTTGTTTGTTTTGTTTGTGTATTGTTTAAAAAAAATCTGAAAATAAAATATTGGAAAAAAGGAAATTAATTTAGGCTTACTGTAAAGATGGATTTAATCTCAAACTGCTAAATGAGTATGTTGAGTATGATTGAATTAAAGATATACCCGAACATAACCTTTCTGTTGATTAAAGATGCACCCAGATAGAGAGACTCACAGAGATGCCAGACACCTCACTGCTCTGTGGTAGCGGGTGTGATCAGATCTTATCTTCACACCAAAGTTGCGTGTCCCTTTCGCTTCCTTTCCCCCTAACTTCATGCAGCAAGTAACACTTGTGGTGGAACACTGAAGAAGTGTGCGCAAATTCTGCCCCCATGATTCACAGTAATAAGAAAAATTTGTAATCAATTTTCATGGAAACGCTGACTGTATATGGAGGGGCCATTTTATGACACTCAGCTGAAAAGTAATTGGTGGTAAATGGCCTGCATTTATATAGCCTAGCACTTTTATGTAAAGCGCTTTACAATCAGTAGGTACATTCACCCATTCACACAGACTTTCATACACCGATTGTTGCAAGCTACCATGCAGTGCTGGCCCAGCCATCGGGAGCAATTTGGGGTTCAGTATCTTGCCCAAGGACACTGCGACATGCAGACTGGTGGAGCCGGGGATCGAACCACCGACCTCTTTTATCCAAAGCGATTACCTCCTGAGCTACAGCCACCTCAGTCACTGGAAATATCAATCAACAATCAACCACAAATATAATGTTTTTAATCATGTTTCCCCCCCTTTAAAGACCCTATTCTTACATGTCACAGGACATTGATGTAGTCAGTTCATCTTATGAATTGACCTCATAAAGATTTAGGCCTACATGAGTCTAAAAAGGTGGAGAAACTTCAAATAAAAAAGTGGGCAAACTGCATTTAGGCTGTAAAGAAAAGGAAGATAGATGTTTAGTTTTAGAAAAATAATCCACATATTCACTTGACACAGCACCACATGATAACTTTTTTCACTATCTCCTAAAGAGACTAGAATTACTTCTTACAGATTATCTAATGAATTTCTTGAGTCTCTTCAGAGTCCATATAGCATAGGGAATCAGATCTGCTACAACCAGACTTTCACATGCGAAGCTCCACCAGACTGAGGCCAGTGGTCGTCATGCCTGAACATAATCTTATTTAATATTTTTGTATTTAATCATTGTCTTCTTTTGCAGACTTGAATGCTTGTTTTTATACATTCATTAAACAGTTCATTGCTATAAAGTATGTTGCTATTTGTGTACATTAGATGTAGCCTATTATAAGATTCGGAAATATTGCTTTGCCAATATTGTCCTTTTATTAAATATCAGATATTAGTCAGTGTGTCTGATAGGATGGAGGTTCCACCCTGACCAGAGCTACAGAAAAACAATCTGGAAACCCAGAAATGAAACGTGTTTTTCTTTGCACATTTTATTTATTAACTAAATTGTTTGATTATGTGTTACTATTACTGAAAAGTTTACACCTCCATATCAAGTTCTTTGTGTGTGTTTATTTTGTGTGCACTAAGCAAAAACTGCTAAATAAATTGTATATGTACTTAAATACTACTTCAATCACATGAGCGTTACCCAGCGTGCAAACAGATAGCAACAAGAAATGCTGCTGGTCTGTGGTATTGTGCACTTTTATCTTCACATCTTGATGGTGGCATGGCAACAGTCAGCCATATTGGTGATTGAAAATTTGGTGGAAATTTACTGCCATGTTTTATATGATCATGAAGTTAATCTTCATGGATTAGATTAGATGAATCTTTAATTGGTTATGGCAAATTGGATAAGGCAGATATGAGCATAGCAGTATTTTTTTTAGCATGAGTATATTTGAGCATTTTCTTTTTTGCATACATGCAACATACATACATATCATGTGATCTACAGCAACCTCAAGAAATACTGAGGTCAGGTGTGACTTTGAAGATAGTGAGAACAGAACATGGCAGAACCAATGGGCATGTAGTCATACATGGCCATATTAGGCAATGGCATGATATAGAGAGGCAAAGTGACCGCCTATAGCCTACTTCCTGCTTCAGCACTGTACCAGAGATTTTCATCCGCCATTTATTTTCCCATAGACATTTCGTAAAATGCTTAGAAAAATTGTTTTACTTCGTCAAACCAAACGGTTCAGCTATATTTAGAATCGGGAGAGACCATAGAACATTTCACTCTGACCCAAATTAAAAACAACAACAAAGAAAAAAATATTTTCTTTAAATCCTTGATTTTTTTTTACGTTTTGGTACGAGTGAAATGTGATGTGGTCTCTCCTGTTTCTAAATATATCTGAACCGTTTGGTTTGACGAAGTAAAACTATTTTTATAAGCATTTTACGAAATGTCTATGGGAAAATAAATGGTGGATGAAAATCTCTGGTACAGTGCTGAAGCAGGAAGTGACGTTCCACTTTGGCTCTCTATAGCTGATGTTTACCAAATCGAGAAAAATAGGTTTGTACTGTAGGTGTGACTGGTTTTAAGAATGACAGTGTACTGCCCAAGAAAAGAAGACTGGAATAGAAGCAGAAGTTATACGAGTGACATCTCTTGTGATCTACAGTGTGACCCATCACAATGGCTGCCATGTCTCATTTCAATAAGAATGGGGAGCAGATCTTATAGAATAGCCTATATTGAGTTATTCTGCTATGTTTGTACAGTGTGTATTCAGCAGCTTTATACATAATATATGTACAGATTAACAATTTATGCTACGTTTGATAAATTGTGGCCCAACAGGGGTGTGAATTGTGAACCTGGATCTCCCCCCGTGTAGCAGCGCGCGCGCTACTTTACCACTGCACTATCTTAAGGAGCTTACTGGGATTCCTCAGCAAAAAGGGGGAATCATTTATTTTCATAACACTGACAGAATGTATGACTATTCTGCTCATGGGTTTCATACACTTTGTGTAATAAAACATTTAAAAGCTAAAATCTTATCAGATGGGGGACACTGGGAAAAAATCTTGTCAAATGGGGGTCTGTGGTCTTTGCATCAGTAAGGGGTCCTTGATGTGAAAAGGTTTGAGAACCACTGGGCTGAGACTGTCACTGAGAAAACCTGGGCTTCTTTGGCTCCACCCATTGAAGTTTAACTCAACCAATGAGATTATTTCTGCCTACACAGCAGCTCTGCCTCTAAGAAATGTTAATAGAGGTAAAACTCTAATCTGCCTCTTGCAATGAATTCCTCATAATCTGTCTTTTCTTCATTTTAACCATTTTGATATCTGCTGAAAGTAATAATAATGGACAGATTTAGTATTGGCTTTGGACAGATTTTGGACAGATGTTTATAATCTTCACTCAGGGGGGGTCTTGTGTGTCCCATCCCTTCAAGCTTCCTGCCAACCCAAACAGCAACAACACAACACACTCTGCTAACTGCTAACTGGCTGCGTTTGGCTTCAAAAGGTGGAGACTTTTTCATGAATATGCATATTTGAGAGATATTGAGAGTAGGCTATAGCCTATGATGACTGTGAACTGAAGCAGCAGCTAGAAGGTGCTCACTCAGAGATCAGAGGAAGACCCCAGACAGTACAGACAGAGGAACATCACACCATGAAGACTCTGTGCCTGACACTGGGACTGTTGCTGCTGCTGTCAGCCTGCTGCAATAGCATGCGTAAGTCTGCTGCTCCAGTCTCTCTACTCTGAAACAGTGCTGTTGTAACTACTTACATCAGGGCTTAAAATTCGGCGCGGGATTGCGAGATTCGCGCATCTTTTTGGAAATCCCCGCATATTTTCAATTTATAAAGGGGGAGTAATCCCGCAATGGTTTACGCCAGGGGTCTCACAACGAGAGGAGGTGCGGTCCTGACTTCACTATAACTTGTCTGGCCCGGGGGCGGTGAGTTAACACAGAGCGCGCTCCCGAGGCGCGTGGACGAGTAAATTACATGAATGAGATTATCATGCCAAGGTAGTGATCTCAAATGGATTTATTCTTTGACTATATTAGTTCGCTCAGTTGGTCCACAAAAAGTTCACCACCCTTTGGCGGCCACAGTTTTCGCCCTAGGAGGCAGAAATTGGGTATGGAGGTCAAGTGTGTGTGTGTGTGTGTGTGTGTGGTCATGCCAAATGGCTAAAAGGGGGCAGCAGTGGGGGTGCAAATTAAGAAATGCAGGGTGGCAGAGGTAGGCTGCACCTGCCATCCTGCATTATATTCCATTATATTTGGAGTTGTCAGCTGATGCCTGTATTTTGTGTTTTCCTTTACATAAGACATTTCTACCATAAATTGATGCAGAAAAGGCATAAATTGGGATATGAAAATAATCATCACAATGCAGGAAATGAATTGTTTGAGGAGCCCCTAGACCCCCCATCTAATGTGTCCACCTCAGAGAATTGTGATAAAGAGCCAAGAGATAGGCCTGTGGAAAAACATCCTCTATTTTCATACAGGATCATGAAGTGCTGTTTTTTGTTTGTCTTTATTGTTATGTATTTTATCTTTATTGTCATACATTGTGTAATGTATGACATGTAATGATTGTGTGTGATGGAAAAAGAAGAAAAAGAAGAAGAAAAGGTAGCCGAAGATTTTTCATACGGGATCACAAAGTGCTGTTTTTTGGTTGTCTTTATTGTTATGTATTTTGTCTTGTATTTGTCTTTATTGTCATACATTACGTAGGCTATGGATAATTATATTGTATGACGGAAAAAGAAAAGAAAGTATTATAAAGGTAGCCAATATCCAATTTAATTTACCTGGCTTTGGCTCAGGAGGTAGGGCACCTCCATTCTGCATGTTTTTTTTTTTTTAATCAATTATTTGATTTACTTTACAAAATTTAAAATAAAACACACAAGCGAAAACCTAACAGATGAGACTACAACACAGTAACTACAATACTAAACACTACATTACATCATAACAACACTCTTCCACCCGCAGGACCCAGCGTCTCAGCAGCCACAAATATTGATAATAAAAGATAAAAGATGTATTTCTATTAGGTTTGATCAGCAGACATTATCACACAGACACATGATACATCACTTAAAGACTGGACATTTTATATAGACTTATACATGAATACCGGTATTTACATGGACTCGACTACATGTCACTTTAAAAGGTCTTTTACTTTGCACTTTATAATTTATAATTTCAACTGTCTGCTTCATATTTTGCTGTTGCTGTGATCACTGTAACATGTTTACTCACTTTGGCCATTCAATTACCGGTAATTTTGAATCTCGAATAATGTGTTTTGGCATAATAATGTTTTGGCTTGCTGTAGAAAGCTCCAACTGTGCAAATGTCCCAGGAGAGCCATTCCCTCACCGACATCACATTTCCAACGACAAGCTAGCATCCTTTTAGCAGCTGGAAGACCGGCCAACAAAAAGCGCATATCATTTGTAGGCTAGTTAGCAAGGAGGAGGTGTCATTAAATCATGATTAAATCATAGCAAACACGTGAGTGAGGGATGGCTCTCTATAATACTTGAGACTTGTTCCCAAAATCGATTAACACCCGGACACTGCCAAACCATATGAAGAAAAGTGCCAATGGGTGTGGACAGAAGTCACAATAGAATTATCTCTGAGTTTAATTTGTGGTAATCTTCGAGGTGTGAGATAAGACCTGATGTGAATAAATGTACAGTATACCATCATTTGATGGTCTGTCAGTGCACGCAACCAAGTTGCCCTACTCAGGAGCCACATTGACCCAAAAAAAATCTTTGCAAGGGCCACAATCCAAAAAAGTGCCTTTCCTCCCTTTATTTTTGTAAGATTTTTATTGATTGATTTATTTAAAGTAGGACTTAAAAGAGCCACAACTACCCATAAAGGAGCCGCATGCGGCTAGAGAGCCTTGGGTTGAGTATCACTGGGTGGATTATTGGATTTCTTGTAAAAACTGTATATTAACAGATATAGTACTACAAATGATTTGAACAAGGATGTTTTTATATTATCATAAGAAACTGACATGCTAAAAAGGTTATGACTCCGTTGCCAGATTGTTAATATCTATACATTGATCGCCGTGTCGTGTCTTTCACAGCTGCAGGAGCCAACCTGGCAGTCTGCTGTTTCCAATTCTCCACGATGAAGATCCCGAAACCCAGGATTACCGACATTAAGGAGATCGACAGCAGATGCCCGCAAAAAGCATTTGTGTATGTCTGCTTCACTCTCTAACACTTGTACAATCCAGAGTGTAGCTGTGAGGTGGTCTCCAGGATTTTCTATGACTTCCAAGGTGGTTCCAGCACTTGATGACCTGCCCATGACCTTCCCCGGATCAAACCCATTTCAGTCCAATCCTACCACGCACGCACACATGCACACACACACACACACACACACACACACACACACACACACACACACACACACACACACACACACACACACACACACACACACACACACACACACACACACACACGCACAACTTTATTATAGATCAGTATAATGGCATATAACAATTATAACCATTATAAATACTAACCACAATAATCAAACAATCATACACATGTAGGCATCCGTTTTTCTTGGGTCCTGGATTAATAGCAACATAATGCCATATAAAAATTTGATCAAATGAGTTTATGGTTTTAGCAGAGATCTAATGTAACTGTGATGTTGATGAATTTTCTCCCTTGTGTCTTTACTTTTTGAACCTCTGCAGGGTCCACACTGTCGCAGGCAAACAGTTCTGCTTCAGCCACCATGTGGAGTGGGTGAAGACACTTTACAACCAACTGCAACAGGCCTAGGACCAGCAGCTGTTGTGTTTAACGACCAAAATATCATGCATGATGTCTCTGTCTGACATTAGCTTATGCACTCTTTATTGATAGTATTTTATTAAAATGGAAACATTTGTATTTTAAAATGCATTATTTTTCTAATGGTGTTATCCATTTTAATGAGCAATGAATTATTGTAAAAATAGAATATAAACATCAATGCATTGTTTGGCTACATTCTGAATTATAGTCAGTTTTTCTCTGCTGTATCCTGTTACTATTTGTTGCTGCAGTGACCAAAGTTCCTGATGGGGATCATTAAAGTTTCATCGCATCATAAAACATACTCATACTGTATATGCATTTATTACATGTGTGGTGACCTGGGAGAACCCTTCACATGTCACTGCTACACATTGTTGGTAATGAGGCAAAGAAGGGCGCTGGAAAGAAATAGCGACCACTGCTCCTGGCCTGCCCCCTGGAGGAAAGGACAAGCCTGGATGGGTCAAATGCAGAGGACATATTTCACCGGCCACCGTCAGCATGAGTGTGTGTTGTGGCCGCATGCATGTGTTGTAGTGTGTTCGTGTGACAATAAAGACGGGCTGCCGTCTGAAAAATCGTGTTTAAAAAGGTAGAAAATGAGTTTTGCAGCGATTTGAGTGATTTGGTTACTTTCATCTCCGTAGTACATCATGGCAAATCATTATTTTCCTAAAACTAAAGGAAAAGTATTAATTTTTTATGTTTTTGGTGGAATGCCATTGTAGAAAATATGGTGTGGAATGTTTCAAGCTGGGGTGTCAAAGTCATTTTAGTTCACTGGTCACATGGGACCCAATTTGGTCTTAAGTGGGCCAGACAAAGAACACAAATGCATAATAACCATAGATATTATATAATAAACCTACAAATAACAAAACCTGAAACTTTTCCTGTTTCCTTTAGTGTAAATAATTAAGCCTACAGGTACATTTTAAGAACACGGTTACACATAGGGTTATCAGCCACCATATGCCCATCATATCAAATCTACTGTCTGTGACTGCATTCCAATTGATGGCAACACAGAGAACTATAATGTCTTTATCTCTCACTAAGTTGCAATGGCTTCCTATCAGCTTCAACAAGTTGGTGGAAATTTACTGCCATGTTTTATGATCATTAAGTTAATCTTCATGGATTAGATTAGATTAATAATAATAAAATAATAATAATTGACAGATTTAGTATTGGCTATGGACAGATTTTGGACAGATGTTTTATCTCATCTTCACTCTGTCAGGTGGGCGGTGCCGTGTGTCCCATCCCTTCAAGCTGCCAACCCAAACTAGCAACACACTCTGCTAACTGCTAACTGGCTGCTGGGGGCTTCAAAAGGTGGAGACTTTTTCATGAATATGCATATTTGAGAGATACTGAGAGTATATGACTGTGAAGCAGCAGCTAGAAGGTGCTCACAGATCAGAGGAAGACCTCAGACAGCACAGACAGAGAGGAACATCACACCATGAAGACTCTGTGCCTGACACTGGGACTGCTGCTGCTGCTCTCAGGCTGCTGCAATGCACAACCGTGTAAGTCTGCTGCTCCAGTCTCTGTACTCTGCTTTGTCGTGATATACTTAGATGAATGAAATTATCATATACCTGCAGAATTCTACATTTAGACTCCATGCCAAGGTAGTGATCTCAAATAGCGTTTGATTCTCTTTGACTATATTAGGTCGCTCAGTTGGTCCACAAAAAGTTCACCACCCTTTGGCGGCCACAGTTTTCGCCCTATAGGAGGCTGAAATTTGGCATGGAGGTCAAGTGTGTGTGTGTGTGTGTGTGTGTGTGTGTGTGTGTGTGTGTGTATGTGTGTGTGTGTTCATGCCAAATGGCTAAAAGGGGGCAGCAGTGGGGGTGCAAATTAAGAAATGCAGGGTAGCAGAACTACAGGCTGCACCTGCCATCCTGCATTATATTCCATTATATTTGGAGTTGTCACCTGATGCCTGTATTTTGTGTTTTCCTTTACATAAAACATTTCTACCATAAATTGATGCAGAAAAGGCATAAATTGGTGTATGAAAAAAATCACCACAATGCAGGAAATGAATTGTTTGAGGAGCCCCCAAACCCCCAATCTAATGTGTCCACCTCAGAGAATTGTGATAAAGAGCCAAGAGATAGGCCTGTGGAAAAACATCCTCTATTTTCATACAGGATCATGAAGTGCTGTTTTTTGGTTGTCTTTATTGTTATGTATTTTATCTTGTATTTGTCTTTATTGTCATACATTGCGTAAGCTATGGATGATTATATTGTATGACGGAAAAATAAAAATAAATAAAATAAAGTATTATAATAAGGTAGCCGATATCCAATTTAACTTACAGGAGGTATAGGGCACCTTCATTCTTTTTTTTTTGTTTTTTTACGAATTATTTTATTTACTTTACAAAATTTTAAATAAATAAACAACAACACTCTCCCACCCGCACCCCCACCCAGCGTCTCAGCAGCCACAAATATTGATAATAAAAGACAGATTTATTTCTATTATGTTTGATCAGCAGACATTATCCCACAGACACCTCCCCACCCCCTTGATACATCACTTAATGACTGGACATTTTACATAGACTTATTACATGAATATTTACATGGACTCGACTATGTCACTTTAGAAGGTCTTTAACTTTGCACTTTATAATTTATAAATATAAGAAATATTAGAATATGAGTAGAATTACGGAACATTAATACTCATCATTGTATGTTTAGTAATGTAATGATGTACACTATATTTATGTTAATGTAATGTAATATAGCGCTTGCACTGTTCACTGTTGCTTTTGACCGTGCTCAAAGACACTTTACAAACACAGGATAAAACAACTTTAATAAAGAGAGAAAAATATTAAAATAGATGAGAGAGGGATAAAATATTATAGGTCAAAAGCAACAGTGAAAAGGTGGGTTTTGAAGGCTTTTTCTTTGTGGAAAGATGACATTAGAGTATGAAAGACAAGGAGTGTTGCCCTGTCAGAGCCCGCCCCTGTCACAGCTTTAGCAAAGAGATACAAACAGCACCTGTGATGCTTGTCAAAGTATAAATGTTATGATCATATTCAGACTGACAGTGACATAGAGATTTACAATGGTGAGCATTTCTTCGCCTTTACCACTGGGAGGGCCTGCTTCATATTTTGCTATTGAGCGCTGCGCTGCATATAATGCACAAAGACAAATTCCTCGTTTGTAACATATTTACTCACTATGAATATACTATCTTGAATCTTGAATAATGTGTTTTGGCATAATGTAATAATCTCTGAGTTTCATTTGTGGTAATCTTCGAGGTATGAAATAAGACCTGTGAACAAATTTATAATATATCAATTTGATGGTCTGTCAGTGGTACGCAACCAAGTTGCCCTACTGAGGAGCCACATTGACAATAAATACATAAATACATAAATAAAACATCTTTATTTATGTATTTTAAGTAGGACTGAAAAGAGCCACAACTACCCATAGGAGCCACATGTGGCTCTAAAGCGTCGGGGTTGAGTATATGGGTGGATTATTGGATTTCCTTGTAAAAACGGTATATTAACACCACAGATGTAGTACTACAAATGATTTGAACAAGGATGTTTTTATATTATCATAAGAAACTGACATGCTAAAAAGGTTATGACTCCATTGCCAGATTGTTAATAACTATACATTGATCGCCATGTCTTTCACAGATGGAATTGGCACAATGGAGGAGATGGGACCATGCTGTTTCCAATTCTCCACAACAAGGATCCCGAAAAACAAGATTACCGACATTGAGGAGACCGACAGGAGATGCCGGGAACAGGCATTTGTGTATGTCTGCTTCACTCTAACACTTGTCCGATCCATAAATTAATCATAAGACATTTTCAAGTAAACGTCTGTTATGCTGCTCTATTGCTAACTGATATAACACAATAACCATTCGACCTATAGGTGCAAAATTGCCTGCTCATGTAAAATTAAATAAATGTAATATTTCAGACAAAGATTACATACTAGCAATGTACCTGGTGTTGCCCGGGTTAAATAGGCACAAAGCAATACAACTGCACCTTCCTTTTGCTTAGCCAGAAGTGATGGTGGTTTCTAGGACTTTCCAGATGGTTTCCAGGACTTTACAACATGTCCATGACTTTAGCCAGATCATAACCCACCACCATGCAAAATGTCAGCCCAATCTGACCTGGTGTGTGGGCATGCATTAAAGAAACATGCACACACACACGCACACGCACACGCACACGCACACGCACACGCACACACACACACACACACGTGTGGTTTCCAGACCAAAATTTCAATCCAGAAGGCCGCCATATTCGCATAACGTGATCAGCCGGTGACGTCAGTCAAGTTCAAGTATGACGTCAGTTATGACGTCAGTTCATCCTAGTACATATAGCGAGGGTTCTACGTCACCTCCCTCTCTGGCGGATCATAGCAGTGGCTGGCATCACGGCTGTTCATCTCCTCTGAAGCTGTTGTTTTGCCCCACCCACCTGCAACACACACACACGCACGCACGCACGCACACACACACACACACACACACACACACACACACACACACACACACACACACACACACACACACACACACGCACACAACTTCAACTTTATTATAGATCAGCATAATAACATTATAACAAGTATAACCATTATAAATACTAACCACAATAAACAAACAATCATACACATATTCGCATCAGCTTTTTCTTAGGTCCTGGATTAATAGCAACATATTGCTGTATAAAAATGAGACCAAATGAGTTTTAGCAGAGATCTAACTGTGATGTTGATGAATTTTCTCCCTTGTGTCTTTACTTTTTGAACCCCTGCAGGATCCACACTGTCGCAGGCAAACAGTTCTGCTACAGCCACCATGTGGAGTGGGTGCAGACACTTTTCAAGCAACAGCAACAGGCCTAGGACCATCAGCTGTTGTGTTTAACGACCAAAATGTCATGCATGATTTCTCTGTCTGACATTAGCTTATGCACTCTTTATTGATAGCATTTTATTAAAATTGAAACATTTGTATTTTAAAATGCATTATTATTGTAACAGTGTTATCCATTGAATGGATTGTATTCATTTAATGAACAATCAATTATTGTAAAACTAGAATATAAACATCAATAGTGCCTTGTTTGGCTACATTCTGAATTATAGTGAGTTTTTCTCTGCTGTATCCTGTTACTATTTGCTGCTGCAGTGACCAAAGTTCCTGATGGGGATCATTAAAGTTTCATCGCATCATAAAACATACTCATATATGCATTTATTACATGTGTGGTGGCCTGGGAGAACCCTTCACATGTCACTGCTACACATTGTTGGTAATGAGCCAAAGAAGGTAGAAAATGAGTTTTGCAACTATTTGAGTGATTTGGTTACTTTCATCTCCGTAGTACATCATGACGAATCATTATTTTCCTAAAACTAAAGGACAAGTATTTATGTTTATGTTTTTGGTGGAATGCCACTGTAGAAAATATGGTGTGGAATGTTTCAAGCTGGGGTGTCAAAGTCATTTTAGTTCACTGGTCACATGGGACCCAATTTGGTCTCAAGTGGGCCAGACAAAGAACACGAATGCATAATAACCATAGATAATTCAAGATTTCAAGATTTCAAGATTATTTTATTTATCCCAAGGGAAATTTGTCTCGGACATACATACAGGCTGCTACATACAAAACAATAGTGCAAACCACAAGACAGTGCAAACATGTGCAAACATACAATTAAAGTGCAAGTGCATCATAGATACAGTAGATGCTTATTATGACCCGAGTTTAGGAGACTAACTGATATGGGGATGAAAGAGTTCTCGTATCTGTTGAGGTATCGTTTATTGTTTTTAATTGGGACTCTGTAGCGTCTACCAGATGGAAGCAGTTTGTATTCTATATGTGAGACATGGGAGGAGTCAGCAGTCATTTTCCTAGCTTGTCTAATTACAAAGCATTTGGAGGGTGGGATGGTTTCTCACCCCCATCACTTTCATTGCCGTGTTAACCAGTCTATTGATTTGTGATCTTGACTTAACTGATAAGTTGCCAAACCAAACAGATAGTTATAGATTATAACTATCTATAAAGATGATTATAGATAGTATATAATAAACCTACAAATAACAAAACCTGAAACTTTTCCTGTTTCCTTTAGTGTAAATAATTAAGCCTACAGGTACATTTTAAGAACACGGTTACACATAGGGTTATCAGCCACCATATGCCCATCATATCAAATCTACTGTCTGTGACTGCATTCCAATTGATGGCAACACAGAGAACTATAATGTCTTTATCTCTCACTAAGTTGCAATGGCTTCCTATCAGCTTCAACAAGTTGGTGGAAATTTACTGCCATGTTTTATGATCATTAAGTTAATCTTCATGGATTAGATTAGATTAATAATAATAAAATAATAATAATAGACAGATTTAGTATTGGCTATGGACAGATTTTGGACAGATGTTTCATCTCATCTTCACTCTGTCAGGTGGGCGGTGCCGTGTGTCCCATCCCTTCAAGCTGCCAACCCAAACTAGCAACACACTCTGCTAACTGCTAACTGGCTGCTGGGGGCTTCAAAAGGTGGAGACTTTTTCATGAATATGCATATTTGAGAGATACTGAGAGTATATGACTGTGAAGCAGCAGCTAGAAGGTGCTCAGAGACCAGAGGAAGACCCCAGAGGAACATCACACCATGAAGACTCTGTGCCTGACACTGGGACTGCTGCTGCTGCTCTCAGGCTGCTGCAATGCAAACCCGGGTAAGTCTGCTGCTCCAGCCTCTCTACTCTGCTTTGTCGTGATATACTTACATGAATGAAATGATCATATACCTGCAGAATTCTACATTAAGACTCCATGCCAAGGTAGTGATCTCAAATAGCTTTTGATTCTCTTTGACTATATTAGGTCGCTCAGTTGGTCCACAAAAAGTTCACCACCCTTTGGCGGCCACAGTTTTCGCCCTATAGGAGGCTGAAATTTGGCATGGAGGTCAAGTGTGTGTGTGTGTGTGTGTGTGTGTGTGTGTGTGTGTGTGTGTGTGTGTGTGTGTGTGTTCATGCCAAATGGCTAAAAGGGGGCAGCAGTGGGGGTACAAATTAAGAAATGCAGGGTAGCAGAACTACAGGCTGCACCTGCCATCCTGCATTCTATTCCATTATATTTGGAGTTGTCACCTGATGGCTGTATTTTGTGTTTTCCTTTACATAAGACATTTCTACCATAAATTGATGCAGAAAAGGCATAAATTGGTGTATGAAAAAAATCACCACAATGCAGGAAATTAATTGTTTGAGGAGCCCCCAGACCCCCAATCTAATGTGTCCCCCTCAAAGAATTGTGATAAAGAGCCAAGAGATAGGCCTGTGGAAAAACGTCCTCTATTTTCATACAGGATCATGAAGTGCTGTTTTTGGTTGTCTTCATTGTTATGTATTTTATCTTGTATTTGTCTTTATTGTCATACATTGCGTAGGCTATGGATGATTATATTGTATGACGGAAAAAGAAAAAAAAGAAAAGAAAGTATTATATGAAAGGTAGCCGATATCCAATTTAACTTACTGTGGCTCAGGAGGTATAGGGCACCTTCATTCTGCATGTTTTTTTTTTTTTTTTTTTTTACTAATTATTTTATTTACTTTACAAAACTTAAAATAAAATACACAAGAGAAAACCTAACAGATGAGACTACTACCAAACACTACATTACTGTACATCGCAACAACACTCTCCCACCCGCACCCCCACCCAGCATCTCAGCTGCCACAAATATTGATAATAAAAGACAGATTTATTTCTATTATGTTTGAGCAGCAGACTTTATCCCACAGACACCTCCCCACCCCCTTGATACATCACTTAATGACTGGACATTTTACATAGACTTATTACATGAATATTTACATGGACTCGACTATGTCACTTTAGAAGGTCTTTAACTTTGCACTTTATAATTTATAAATATAAGAAATATTAGAATATGAGTAGAATTACGGAACATTAATACTCATCATTGTATGTTTAGTAATGTAATGATGTACACTATATTTATGTTAATGTAATGTACATTTATATTATATAGCGCTTGCACTGTTCACTGTTGCTTTTGACCGTGCTCAAAGACACTTTACAAACACAGGATAAAACAACTTTAATAAAGAGAGAAAAATATTAAAATAGATGAGAGAGGGATAAAATATTATAGGTCAAAAGCAACAGTGAAAAGGTGGGTTTTGAAGGCTTTTTCTTTGTGGAAAGATGACATTAGAGTATGAAAGACAATGAGTTTTGCCCTGTCAGAGCCCGCCCCTGTCACAGCTTTAGCAAAGAGATACATACAGCACCTGTGATGCTTGTCAAAGTATAAATGTTATGATCATATTCAAACTGACAGTGACATAGAGATTTACAATGGTGAGCATTTCTTCGCCTTTACCACTGGGAGGGCCTGCTTCATATTTTGCTATTGATCGCTGCGCTGCATATACTGCACAAAGACAAATCCCTCGTTTGTAACATATTTACTCACTATGAATATACTATCTTGAATCTTGAATAATGTGTTTTGGCATAATGTAATAATCTCTGAGTTTCATTTGTGGTAATCTTCGAGGTATGAAATAAGACCTGTGAACAAATTTATAATATATCAATTTGATGGTCTGTCAGTGGTACGCAACCAAGTTGCTCTACTCAGGAGCCACATTGACAATAAATACATAAATACATAAATAAAACATCTTTATTTATTTATTTTAAGTAGGACTGAAAAGAACTACCCATAGGAGCCACATGTCGCTCTAAAGCGTCGGGTTGAGTATCAATAGGTGGATTATTGGATTTCCTTGTAAAAACGGTATATTAACACCGTACTACAAATGATTTGAACAAGAATGTTTTTATATTATCATAAGAAATTGACATGCTAAAAAGGTTATGACTCCATTGCCAGATTGTTAATAACTACATTGATTGCCATGTCTTTCACAGATGGAGTCATGGGACCATGCTGTTTTGTATTCTCCACAACAAGGATCCAAAAAAACAAGATTACCTACATTGAAGAGACCGACAGCAGATGCGCGGTACCGGCATTTGTGTATGTCTGCTTCACTCTAACACTTGTCCGATCCATAAATTAATCATAAGACATTTTCAAGTAAATGTCTGTTATGCTGCTCTATTGCTAACTGATATAACACAATAACCATTCGACCTATAGGTGCAAAATTGCCTGCTCATGTAAAATTAAATAAATGTAATATTTCAGACAAAGATTACATACTAGCAATGTACCTGGCGTTGCCCGGGTTAAATAGGCACAAAGCAATACAACTGCACCTTCCTTTTGCTTAGCCAGAAGTGATGGTGGTTTCTAGGACTTTCCAGATGGTTTCCAGAGGACTTTACAACCTGTCCATGACTTTAGCCAGATCATAACAGACCACCACCATGCAAAATGTCAGCCCAATCTGACCTGGGGTGTGGGCATGCTTTAAAGAAACATGCAGACACACGCACGCACGCACGCACGCACGCACGCACGCACACGCACACGCACACACACACACACACACACACACACACACACACACACACACACACACACACACACACACACACACACACACACACACACACACACACGTGGTTTCCAGACCAAAATTTAAATCCAGAAGGCCGCCATATTCGCATAACGTGATCAGCCCGTGACGTCAGTCAAGTTCAAGTATGACGTCAGTTCATCCTAGTACATATAGCGAGGGTTCTACGTCACCTCCCTCTCTGGCGGATCATAGCAGTGGCTGGCATCACGGCTGGTCATCTCCTCTGAAGCTGTTGTTTTGCCCCACCCACCTGCAACACACACACACGCACGCACGCACGCACACACACACACACACACACACACAACTTCAACTTTATTATAGATCAGCATAATAACATTATCACAAGTATAACCATTATAAATACTAACCACAATAAACAATCATACACATATTTGCATCAGCCTTTTCTTAGGTCCTGGATTAATAGCAACATATTGCTGTATAAAAATGAGATCAAATGAGTTTTAGCAGAGATCTAACTTTGATGTTGATGAATTTTCTCCCTTGTGTCTTTACTTTTTGAACCATGCAGGGTCACCACTGTCAGAGGCAGAAAACTCTGCTACAGCCGCCATGAGCAGTGGGTGAAGACACTTTACGACCAACTGCAACAGGCCTAGGACCATCAGCTGTCATGTTTAACGGCCAAAATATCATGCATGATGTCTCTGTCTGACATTAGCTTATGCACTCTTTATTGATAGCATTTGATTAAAATTGAAACATTTGTATTTTAAAATGCATTATTATTGTAACAGTGTTATCCATTGAATGGATTGTATTCATTTAATGAACAATCAATTATTGTAAAACTAGAATATAAACATCAATAGTGCCTTGTTTGGCTACATTCTGAATTATAGTCAGTTTTTCTCTGCTGTATCCTGTTACTATTTGCTGCTGCAGTGACCAAAGTTCCTGATGGGGATCATTAAAGTTTCATCGCATCATAAAACATACTCATATATGCATTTATTACATGTGCGGTGACCTGGGAGAACCCTTCACATGTCACTGCTACACATTGTTGGCAATGAGCCAAAGAAGGTAGAAAATGAGTTTTGCAGCTATTTGAGTGATTTGGTTACTTTCATCTCCGTAGTACATCATGACAAATCATTATTTTCCTAAAACTAAAGGAAAAGTATTTATGTTTATGTTTTTGGTGGAATGCCACTGTAGAAAATATGGTGTGGAATGTTTCAAGCTGGAGTGTCAAAGTCATTTTAGTTCACTGGTCACATGGGACCCAATTTGGTCTCAAGTGGGCGACACAACCTGAAACTTTTCCTGTTTCCTTTAGTGTAATTAAGTAATTAAGCCTACAGGTACATTTTAAGAACACGGTTACACATAGGGTTATCAGCCACCATATGCCCATCATATCAAATCTACTGTCTGTGACTGCATTCCTAACACAGATAACTACAGCCTATGTCTTTACCTCTCACTAAGTTGCAATGGCTTCCTATCAGCTTCAGCAAATTAATAACAGTGTTCCCGATAAGGAATCAAACCTTCACTTCACTCATCATGGCAGGTGCTGATGGTGCAGAAGCTGTGATATCATCTCAAGTGTTGAGCTCCTGAAACATCACACATTAGAATTCAGGCCTTGGGATTAAGCCCAGCATATTATGTTCCAACTCACTGAGCTGTCTTCAAACCATCTCTTCCATACAGATTATACTGTCTATTTACAATGTGTTTATGTTAAAATGTTAAAATAAATGATACTTGAATACTACTTGATTCACAGGAGCGTTACATAGCGTGCAAACAGATAGCATCAAGAGATGCTGCTGGTCTGTGGTATTGTGCAGGTTTATCTTCACATCTTGATGGTGGCGTGTCAACAGTCAGCCATATTGGTGATTGAAAAGTTGGTGGAAATTTACTGCCATGTTTTATATGATCATGAAGTTAATCTTCATGGATTAGATTAGATTAGATTAATCTTTAATTGGTTAAGGGAAATTGGATAAGGCAGATATGAGCATATATGAGATATGAGCAGTACTTTTTTTTTAGCACGAGTATATTTGAGCTTTTTTTTTTTGCATACATGCAACATACATACATATCATGTGATCTACAGCAACCTCAAGAAATACTGAGGTCAGGTGTGACTTTGAAGACAGTGAGTGAGTACAGAAGAACATGGCAGAAGCAATGGACATGATTTTCATCTTAACTGTTTTGATATCTGCTGAAAGTAATAATAATAGACAGATTTAGTATTGGCTATGGACAGATTTTGGACAGATGTTTCATCTCATCTTCACTCTGTCAGGTGGGCGGTGCCGTGTGTCCCATCCCTTCAAGCTGCCAACCCAAACTAGCAACACACTCTGCTAACTGCTAACTGGCTGCTGGGGGCTTCAAAAGGTGGAGACTTTTTCATGAATATGCATATTTGAGAGATACTGAGAGTATATGACTGTGATGCAGCAGCTAGAAGGTGCTCACAGATCAGAGGAAGACCTCAGAGGAACATCATCACACCATGAAGACTCTGGGCCTGACACTGGGACTGCTGCTGCTGCTCTCAGGCTGCTGCAATGCACAACCGCGTAAGTCTGCTGCTCCAGTCTCTCTCTACTCTGCTTTGTCGTGATATACTTACATGAATGAAATGATCATATACCTGCAGAATTCTACATTAAGACTCCATGCCAAGGTAGTGATCTCAAATAGCTTTTGATTCTCTTTGACTATATTAAGTCGCTCAGTCGGTCGACAAAAAGTTCACCACCCTTTGGCGGCCACAGTTTTCGCCCAAGGAGGCTGAAATTTGGCATGGAGGTCAAGTGTGTGTGTGTGTGTGTGTGTGTGTGTGTGTGTGTGTGTGTGTGTGTGTGTGTGTGTGTGTTCATGCCAAATGGCTAAAAGGGGGCAGCAGTGGGGGTGCAAATTAAGAAATGCAGGGTGGCAGAGGTACAGGCTGCACCTACATCCTGCATTATATTCCATTATATTTAGAGTTGTCACCTGATGAGATGAGATAAACTTTATTGTCACTACATGGTACAAGTATCACGAGCAAAATTCTGCTTGGTTCCCTCTCAGAGTCGGCGAGCAAAACCGGGACGCCATAGAACAGCGTCAGCAATTTGTTGACGCTCTTCTATGGCGTCGAGTTGTCAGCTGATGCCTGTATTTTGTGTTTTCCTTTACATAAGACATTTCTACCATAAATTGATGCAGAAAAGGCATAAATTGGTGCATGAAAAAAATCACCACAATGCAGGAAATGAATTGTTTGAAGAGCCCCCAGACCCCCCAAAGAATTGTGATAAAGAGCCAAGAGATAGGCCTGTGGAAAAACATCCTCTATTTTCATACAGGATCATGAAGTGCTGTTTTTTGGTTGTCTTCATTGTTATGTATTTTGTCTTGTATTTGTCTTTATTGTCATACATTGCGTGAGCTATGGATGATTATATTGTATGACGGAAAAATAAAAATAAATAAAATAAAGTATTATAATAAGGTAGCCGATATCCAATTTAACTTACTGTGGCTCAGGAGGTATAGGGCACATCCATTCTGCATGTTGTTGTTTTTTTACGAATTATTTTATTTACTTTACAAAACTTAAAATAAAATACACAAGAGAAAACAGATGAGACTACAACACTAACTAATACCAAACGCTACATTACTGTACATCGCAACAACACTCTCCCACCCGCACCCCCACCCAGCGTCTCAGCAGCCACAAATATTGATAATAAAAGGCAGGTTTATTTCTATTATGTTTGATCAGCAGACATTATCCCACAGACACCTCCCCACCCCCCTTGATACATCACTTAATGACTGGACATTTTACATAGACTTATTACATGAATATTTACATGGACTCGACTATGTCACTTTAGAAGGTCTTTAACTTTGCACTTTATAATTTATAAATATAAGAAATATTAGAATATGAGTAGAATTACGGAACATTAATACTCATTGTATGTTTAGTAATGTAATGATGTACACTATATTTATGTTAATGTAATGTACATTTATATTATATAGCGCTTGCACTGTTCACTGTTGCTTTTGACCATGCTCAAAGACACTTTACAAACACAGGATAAAACAACTTTAATAAAGATAGAAAAATGTTAAAATAGATGAGAGAGAGATCAAATATTATAGGTCAAAAGCAACAGTGAAAAGGTGGGTTTTGAAGGCTTTTTCTTTGTGGAAAGATGACATTAGATTATGAAAGACAATGAGTTTTGCCCTGTCAGAGCCCACCCCTGTCACAGCTTTAGCAAAGAGATACATACAGCACCTGTGATGCTCGTCAAAGTATAAATGTTATGATCATATTCAGACTGACAGTGACATAGAGATTTACAATGGTGAGCATTTTTTCCCCTTTACCACTGGGAGGGCCTGCCTCATATTTTGCTATTTGCTATGTGTGTTTGCTGTTGATAGCCACACTGCATGCAAAGACAAATTCCTCATTTGTAATTTACTCACTATGACTATTAAATTCATCTTGAATCTTGAATAATGTGTTTTGGCATAATGTAATAATCTCTGAGTTTCATTTGTGGTAATCTTCGAGGTATGAGATAAGACCTGTGAACACATTTATATATATATATTTTGATTTGTCTGTCAGTGGTACGCAACCAAGTTGCCCTATCAGGAGCCACATTGACAATAAATACATAAATAAATAAAAATAAATCAAACATCTTTATTTATTTAATTTATTTATATATTTTAAGTAGGACTGAAAAGAGCCACAACTACCCATAGGAGCCACATGTAAAGCGTCGGGTTGAGTATATGGGTGGATCATTGGATTTCCTTGTAAAAACTGTATATTAACACCACAGATGTAGTACTACAAATGATTTGAACAAGGATGTTTTTATATTATCATAAGAAACTGACATGCTAAAAAGGTTATGACTCCATTGCCAGATTGTTAATAACTACATTGATCGCCATGTCTTTCACAGGTGGAACCGACACACTGCTGCCGATGGGACCATGCTGTTTCTATTTCTCCACAACAAAGATCCCGAAAAACAAGATTACCGACATTGAGAGGACCGACAGCAGATGCAAGATGGGACAGGGATCATTTGTGTATGTCTGCTTCATTCTAACACTTGTCCAATCCATAAATTAATCATAAGACATTTTCAAGTAAATGTCTGTTATGCTGCTCTATTGCTAACTGATATAACACAATAACCATTCGACCTATAGGTGCAAAATTGCCTGCTCATGTAAAATTAAATAAATGTAATATTTCAGACAAAGATTACATACTAGCAATGTACCTGGCGTTGCCCGGGTTAAATAGGCACAAAGCAATACAACTGCACCTTCCTTTTGCTTAGCCAGAAGTGATGGTGGTTTCTAGGACTTTCCAGATGGTTTCCAGGACTTTACAACATGTCCATGACTTTAGCCAGATCATAACCCACCACCATGCAAAATGTCAGCCCAATCTGACCTGGTGTGTGGGCATGCATTAAAGAAACATGCACACACACACGCACACGCACACACACACACACACACACGTGTGGTTTCCAGACCAAAATTTCAATCCAGAAGGCCGCCATATTCGCATAACGTGATCAGCCGGTGACGTCAGTCAAGTTCAAGTATGATGTCAGTTATGACGTCAGTTCATCCTAGTACATATAGCGAGGGTTCTACGTCACCAGCTCCCTCTCTGGCGGATCATAGCAGTGGCTGGCATCACGGCTGTTCATCTCCTCTGAAGCTGTTGTTTTGCCCCACCCACCTGCAACACACACACACACACGCATGCAGGCACGCACGCAGGCACGCACGCACGCACACACACACACACACACACACACACACACACACAACTTCAACTTTATTATAGATCAGCATAATAACATTATCACAAGTATAACCATTATAAATACTAACCACAATAAACAATCATACACATATTTGCATCAGCATTTTCTTAGGTCCTGGATTAATAGCAACATATTGCTGTATAAAAATGAGATCAAATGAGTTTTAGCAGAGATCTAACTGTGATGTTGATGAATTTTCTCCCTTGTCTCTTTACTTTTTTAACCTCTGCAGGGTCCACACTGTCGCAGGCAAACAGGTCTGCTACAGCCCCCATGTGGTGTGGGTGCAGACACTTTACAACCAACAGCAACAGGCCTAGGACCATCAGCTGTCGTGTTTAACGGCCAAAATATCATGCATGATGTCTCTGTCTGACATTAGCTTATGCACTCTTTATTGATAGCATTTTATTAAAATTGAAACATTTGTATTTTAAAATGCATTATTATTGTAACAGTGTTATCCATTGAATGGATTGTTTTCATTTAATGAACAATCAATTATTGTAAAACTAGAATATAAACATCAATAGTGCCTTGTTTGGCTACATTCTGAATTATAGTCAGTTTTTCTCTGCTGTATCCTGTTACTATTTGCTGCTGCAATGACCAAAGTTCCTGATGGGGATCATTAAAGTTTCATCGCATCATAAAACATACTCATATATGCATTTATTACATGTGTGGTGACCTGGGAGAACCCTTCACATGTCACTGCTACACATTGTTGGTAATGAGCCAAAGAAGGTAGAAAATGAGTTTTGCAACTATTTGAGTGATTTGGTTACTTTCATCTCCGTAGTACATCATGGCAAATCATTATTTTCCTAAAACTAAAGGAAAAGTATAAATTGTTTATGTTTTTGGTGGAATGCCACTGTAGAAAATATGGTGTGGAATGTTTCAAGCTGGGGTGTCAAAGTCATTTTAGTTCACTGGTCACATGGGACCCAATTTGGTCTCAAGTGGGCGACAAAACCTGAAACTTTTCCTGTTTCCTTTAGTGTAATTAAGTAATTAAGCCTACAGGTACATTTTAAGAACACGGTTACACATACTGTAGGGTTATCAGCCACCATATGCCCATCATATCAAATCTACTGTCTGTGACTGCATTCCAATAGACCCTTCCATGATTGGGATTTGGAAACCCTCATTAGTGTTTTGCTTGCACCTGTGTTTACCCTGGCTTCTCGACACAAAATGGCCCCCGTGAGAAGGGTCTATTGATGGCAACACAGAGAACTATTATGTCTTTATCTCTCACTAAGTTGCAATGGCTTCCTATCAGCTTCAACAAGTTGGTGGAAATTTACTGCCATGTTTTATGATCATTAAATTAATCTTCATGGATTAGATTAGATTAATAATAATAAAATAATAATAATGGACAGATTTTGGACAGACGTTTCATCTCATCTTCACTCTGTCAGGTGGGCGGTGCCGTGTGTCCCATCCCTTCAAGCTGCCAACCCAAACTAGCAACACACTCTGCTAACTGCTAACTGGCTGCTGGGGGCTTCAAAAGGTGGAGACTTTTTCATGAATATGCATATTTGAGAGATACTGAGAGTATATGACTGTGAAGCAGCAGCTAGAAGGTGCTCAGAGATCAGAGGAAGACCTCAGAGGAACATCACACCATGAAGACTCTGTGCCTGACACTGGGACTGCTGCTGCTGCTCTCAGGCTGCTGCAATGCATCAACGCGTAAGTCTGCTGCTCCAGTCTCTGTACTCTGCTTTGTCCTGATATACTTACATGAATGAAATGATCATATACCTGCAGAATTCTACATTAAGACTCCATGCCAAGGTAGTGATCTCAAATAGCTTTTGATTCTCTTTGACTATATTAAGTCGCTCAGTTGGTCCACAAAAAGTTCACCACCCTTTGGCGGCCACAGTTTTCGCCCTATAGGAGGCTGAAATTTGGCATGGAGGTCAAGTGTGTGTGTGTGTGTGTGTGTGTGTGTGTGTGTGTGTGTGTTCATGCCAAATGGCTAAAAGGGGGCAGCAGTGGGGGTGCAAATTAAGAAATGCAGGGTAGCAGAACTACAGGCTGCACCTGCCATCCTGCATTCTATTCCATTATATTTGGAGTTGTCACCTGATGCCTGTATTTTGTGTTTTCCTTTACATAAGACATTTCTACCATAAATTGATGCAGAAAAGGCATAAATTGGTGTATGAAAAAATCACCACAATGCAGGAAATGAATTGTTTGAGGAGCCCCCAGACCCCCCACCTAATGTGTCCCCCTCAAATAATTGTGATAAAGAGCCAAGAGATAGGCCTGTGGAAAAACGTCCTCTATTTTCATACAGGATCATGAAGTGCTGTTTTTGGTTGTCTTCATTGTTATGTATTTTATCTTGTATTTGTCTTTATTGTCATACATTGCGTAAGCTATGGATGATTATATTGTATGACGGAAAAATAAAAATAAATAAAAGTATTATAATAAGGTAGCCGATATCCAATTTAACTTACAGGAGGTATAGGGCACCTTCATTCTGCATGTTTTTTTTTTTACGAATTATTTTATTTACTTTACAAAATTTTAAATAAATAAACAACAACACTCTCCCACCCGCACCCCCACCCAGCATCTCAGCAGCCACAAATATTGATAATAAAAGACAGATTTATTTCTATTATGTTTGATCAGCAGACATTATCCCACAGACACCTCCCCACCCCCCCTTGATACATCACTTAATGACTGGACATTTTACATAGACTTATTACATGAATATTTACATGGACTCGACTATATGTCACTTTAGAAGGTCTTTAACTTTGCACTTTATAATTTATAAATATAAGAAATATTAGAATATGAGTAGAATTACGGAACATTAATACTCATTGTATGTTTAGTAATGTAATGAGGTACACTATATTTATGTTAATGTAATGTACATTTATATTATATAACGCTTGCACTGTTCACTGTTGCTTTTGACCGTGCTCAAAGACACTTTACAAACACAGGATAAAACAACTTTAATAAAGAGAGAAAAATATTAAAATAGATGAGAGAGATCAAAAATTATAGGTCAAAAGCAACAGTGAAAAGGTGGGTTTTGAAGGCTTTTTCTTTGTGGAAAGATGACATATGAGTATGAAAGACAATGAGTTTTGCCCTGTCAGAGCCCGCCCCTGTCACAGCTTTAGCAAAGAGATACATACAGCACCTGTGATGAAAGTATAAATGTTATGATCATATTCAGACTGACAGTGACATAGAGATTTACAATGGTGAGCATTTTTTCCCCTTTACCACTGGGAGGGCCTGCTTCATATTTTGCTATTGAGCGCTGCGCTGCATATACTGCACAAAGACAAATTCCTCGTTTGTAACATATTTACTCACTATGAATATACTATCTTGAATCTTGAATAATGTGTTTTGGCATAATGTAATAATCTCTGAGTTTCATTTGTGGTAATCTTCGAGGTATGAAATAAGACCTGTGAACAAATTTATAATATATCAATTTGATGGTCTGTCAGTGGTACGCAACCAAGTTGCTCTACTCAGGAGCCACATTGACAATAAATACATAAATACATAAATAAAACATCTTTATTTATTTATTTTAAGTAGGACTGAAAAGAGCCACAAGTACCCATAGGAGCCACATGTCGCTCTAAAGCGTCGGGTTGAGTATCAATGGGTGGATTATTGGATTTCCTTGTAAAAATGGTATATTAACACCGTACTACAAATGATTTGAACAAGAATGTTTTTATATTATCATAAGAAATTTACATGCTAAAAAGGTTATGACTCCATTGCCAGATTGTTAATAACTACATTGATCGCCATGTCTTTCACAGATGCACCCAATACGATGGCAACATGCTGTTTCCAATTCTCCATAACAAGGATCCCGAAAGCCAGGGTTACCAACATTGAGAAGAGCGACAGCAGATGCCAGAACCCGGCATTTGTGTATGTCTGCTTCACTCTAACACTTGTCCAATCCATAAATTAATCATAAGACATTTTCAAGTAAATGTCTGTTATGCTGCTCTATTGCTAACTGATATAACACAATAACCATTCGACCTATAGGTGCAAAATTGCCTGCTCATGTAAAATTAAATAAATGTAATATTTCAGACAAAGATTACATACTAGCAATGTACCTGGCGTTGCCCGGGTTAAATAGGCACAAAGCAATACAACTGCACCTTCCTTTTGCTTAGCCAGAAGTGATGGTGGTTTCTAGGACTTTCCAGATGGTTTCCAGGACTTTACAACATGTCCATGACTTTAGCCAGATCATAACCCACCACCATGCAAAATGTCAGCCCAATCTGACCTGGTGTGTGGGCATGCATTAAAGAAACATGCACACACACACGCACACGCACACGCACACGCACACACACACACACACACACACACACACACGTGTGGTTTCCAGACCAAAATTTCAATCCAGAAGGCCGCCATATTCGCATAACGTGATCAGCCGGTGACGTCAGTCAAGTTCAAGTATGACGTCAGTTATGACGTCAGTTCATCCTAGTACTTATAGCGAGGGTTCTACGTCACTTCCCTCTCTGGCGGATCATAGCAGTGGCTGGCATCACGGCTGTTCATCTCCTCTGAAGCTGTTGTTTTGCCCCACCCACCTGCAACACACACACACACACGCATGCAGGCACGCACGCACGCACGCACGCACGCACACACACACACACACACACACACACACACACACACATGCACACAACCTCAACTTTATTATAGATCAGCATAATAACATTATCACAAGTATAACCATTATAACCACAATAAACAAACAATCATACACATATTCGCATCAGCATTTTCTTAGGTCCTGGATTAATAGCAACATATTGCTGTATAAAAATGAGATCAAATGAGTTTTAGCAGAGATCTAACTGTGATGTTGATGAATTTTCTCCCTTGTGTCTTTACTTTTTTAACCCCTGCAGGGTCCACACTGTCGCAGGCAAACAGTTCTGCTTCAGCCGCCTTGAGCAGTGGGTGCAGACACTTTACAACCAACAGCAACAGGCCCAGGCCTAGGACCAGCAGCTGTCGTGTTTAACAGCCAAAATATCATGCATGATGTCTCTGTCTGACATTAGCTTATGCACTCTTTATTGATAGCATTTTATTAAAATTGAAACATTTGTATTTTAAAATGCATTATTATTGTAACAGTGTTATCCATTGAATGGATTGTATTCATTTAATGAACAATCAATTATTGTAAAACTAGAATATAAACATCAATAGTGCCTTGTTTGGCTACATTCTGAATTATAGTCAGTTTTTCTCTGCTGTATCCTGTTACTATTTGCTGCTGCAGTGACCAAAGTTCCTAATGGGGATCATTAAAGTTTCATCGCATCATAAAACATACTCATATATGCATTTATTAAATGTGCGGTGGCCTGGGAGAACCCTTCACATGTCACTGCTACACATTGTTGGTAATGAGCCAAAGAAGGTAGAAAATGAGTTTTGCAACTATTTGAGTGATTTGGTTACTTTCATCTCCGTAGTACATCATGGCGAATCATTATTTTCCTAAAACTAAAGGAAAAGTATTTATGTTTATGTTTTTGGTGGAATGCCACTGTAGAAAATATGGTGTGGAATGTTTCAAGCTGGGGTGTCAAAGTCATTTTAGTTCACTGGTCACATGGGACACAATTTGGTCTCAAGTGGGCCAGACAAAGAAAACTAATGCATAATAACCATAGATATTTCAAGATTTCAAGATTATTTTATTTATCCCAAGGGAAATTTGTCTCGGACATACTGTACATACAGGCTGCTACATACAAAACAATAGTGCAAACCACAAGACAGTGCAAACATGTGCAAACATACAATTAAAGTGCAAGTGCATCATATCAATCAATCAACTCTTTATTGACAGATAAGGTCCAATATGAAGACACACAAGCAAAAAAAACAAAAAAACACTACATTTAAAACACAAAAATAAAACAATCAGAACACTAAAGTAAGGCACTATACCAGTGTTTCCATAGTTCCATAGTTACAGTAGATGCTTACTATGACCCGAGTTTAGGAGACTAACTGATATGGGGATGAAAGAGTTCTTGTATCTGTTGAGGTATCATTTTTTGTTTTTAATTGGGACTCTGTAGCGTCTACCAGATGGAAGCAGTTGGTATTCTATATGCGAGACATGGGAGGGGTCAGCAGTCATTTTCCTAGCTTGTCTAATTACAAAGCATTTGGAGGGTGGGATGGTTTCTCACCCCCATCACTTTCATTGCCGTGTTAACCAGTCTATTGATTTGTGATCTTGACTTAACTGATAAGTTGCCAAACCAAACAGATAGTTATAGATTATAACTATCTATAAAGATGATTATAGATAGTATATAATAAACCTACAAATAACAGTTCAATCAGGAGAGGCCAGTTGGTAGGATTAGACAAACTTTATTTAGCAATCGGCGTGCATGGCAAATGCTTTGGCGCTTGACTCCATTGGCCAGTGGCGCTGCTCTTGAGGCAGAGGAGGGCGCCTGCATGGGCTAGGAGATCCCCCCCCCGTCGGGGATCGGGAGTCAAGACTCGTTGGTGGTGGACTGGGGAGGTGGGTGGGGCAAAACAACGCTTCGGAGGCCAGCTTCAAGGGAGATGGACTGCCGTGGGCTGCTGCTGCTATGATCGGCCAGAGAGAGAGAGGTGACGTAGAACCCTTGCTATATATATGAGGATTAACTGACGTCATGTTTGACGTCATAGCAGACGTCATACTAGGATTTTTTTTGACCACGTTGAGATCGGATTACGCGTGAGTGGCCTTCTGCTTGAACTATGGTCTGGAGACCTCACTTCAATCAGGAGAGGCCAGTTGGTAGGATTAGACAAACTTTATTTAGCAATCGGCGTGCATGGCAAATGCTTTGGCGCTTGACTCCATTGGCCAGTGGCGCTGCTCTTGAGGCAGAGGAGGGCGCCTGCATGGGCTAGGAGATCCCCCAAAAGGAAGATCTGATTACCGGAGTTTAATTGAGATCTGCAGGCGCCAGTAGTTGATCGCACTATTCCGGCCTTCGACCTTTTTAGCGACTTACAGCTATTTGCGGCTGGCGCTCCCAACTCGGTCGGGCACCTCGCGATAGCGCTTCCCAGCTTGGCCTACCTGGCCGCCTTGGCGCTTCGCGATCGTACTTTCCGGCCTTCGACCTTTTTTAGCGACTTACAGCTATTTGCGGCTGGCGCTCCCAACTTGGTCGGGCCTTCGATCTTGCTTTTCCTGCCTTCGACCTTTTTAGCGACTTACAGCTATTTGCGGCTGGCGCTCCCAACTCGGTCGGGCACCTCGCGATAGCGCTTCCCAGCTTAGCCTACCTGGCCGCCTTGGCGCTTCACGATTGTACTTTTCCTACCTTCGACCTTTTTAGCGACTTACAGCTATTTGCGGCTGGCGCTCCCAACTTGGTCGGGCCTTCGATCTTGCTTTTCCTGCCTTCGACCTTTTTAGCGACTTACAGCTATTTGCGGCTGGCGCTCCCAACTCGGTCGGGCACCTCGCGATAGCGCTTCCCAGCTTAGCCTACCTGGCCGCCTTGGCGCTTCACGATTGTACTTTTCCTGCCTTCGACCTTTTTAGCGACTTACAGCTATTTGCGGCTGGCGCTCCCAACTCGGTCGGGCACCTCGCGATAGCGCTTCCCAGCTTAGCCTACCTGGCCGCCTTGGCGCTTCGCGATTGTACTTTTCCGGCCTTCGACCTTTTAGCGGCTAACGGCTATTTGCGGCCGGCGCTCCCAACTCGGTCGGGCCTTCGATCTTGGTACATTAGAATTTAGCTTGGCGCTTCCCGGCTTGGCCTACTTGGCTGCCTTGGCGCGACTACCCTGACTTTCTGCTCTCTCTTTCTCTTCCCCCCCCCAAAAATGAGCCGGGGAGTTTACTGCGCCTTGCTGGCGCCGTGCTTTCGGGGAGCCACCACCAACGAGACATTTTCTTCATCGGCACGGAAGTCCGGGACATTGTTTGTTGCCATGCTCACCGATTTAAGGGAGGAGGGTTCTTTGGGCCGCCAGTATGGCCGCCTGCTCCGGGCGGATGTAGCTGGAGAATGCCGATGACGACCAGCGGCCCATTTGCTGGAGGGAGGCGGAGGACACTCCTTGCTCGGCGGCCGAGGTGGCCGCTCCGATCCTGAAGGAGTGGCTGGAGTAGTTCTTTGTCGGGAGGTTGCATTGCTGGAGCGTTTGCTTGAGGTGCAGGGTGAACCAGGATCTTGTCATGTGGTGACAAGGTGCGATGAGGAACAGGGGGGCCGAGGGGCCGGTCCGAGGCCTGAGCCTGACGTAGTGAGCCATGGACGAGAAGGGGCAGAAGGGGGAATTGTTCCGGGCGATGACGATGTGCCGATGAGGGCCAGCGGCCCGTTTGCTGGAGGGAGGCGGAGGGCACTCCTTGCTCGGCGGCCGAGGTGGTCGCTCCGATCCTGAAGGAGTGGCTGGAGTAGTCCTTCGTCGGGGGTTGCATTGCTGGAGCGTCTGCTTGAGGTGCAGGGTGAACCGGGATCTTGTCGTGTGGTGACAGGGTGCGATGAGGAGCAGGGGAGCCGAGGGGCCGGTCCGAGGCCTGAGCTTGACGTAGTGAGCCATGAACGAGAAAGGGCAGAAGGGGGCTAGTGCCTTCCTGTATGCTATTGTGTGCTGGGGCAGCGGGGCTCTCTGGCTGCGGTGTCAGAGAAGGGAACGTTGTCCAGGCTACGCTCCATCGTGAACAATGACTCGCGCCCACTCCACGGCGTGCTAGTCGAACGCAGGAGTACGTTCAGTGAGAGACTGATTCCACCTAGATGCAGTACGGAGAGGCACAGGAAATCATTCCTGCCTGTGGCCATTAGTCTATTTAATGCCTCTCTTAAAGAGCACCTCGGAGACGCTCAGTCTCCCTGAGACTGAGCCAGCCGATAGGTTAACTGTGCCTGGCTGAGCCACGTGTGGCGTATAGGGCAAGCCGACTTAATATAGTCCAGGGTGCAATAATGATAATTGACACGGAATGTATACTTACCTGACGTGTTTTGTATTTTGCTACTTAGACATTCCACTTATTTTTGCTTCTAGCGCATTTACTAGTTATTGTATGCTATGTTGTGTTTTTTTTTTTTTTTTGCTTATTGCTTAATATTGTTATGCAGTAACACTCATTCTAGCTGATGCTCAGACAAGCTCCGTGGGCCAGGGGTGTTAGAATGGCCCCTTGCGTGGTTATTATTATTATTGTTGTAATTATTATTATTATAATTATTATTATTATTGTGACTCCCGCTGGCCATTTGCCAGAAGCGATTTCCGCTTAGGCGTCGGAGATAGGCAGGCTGAGATGCCCGCTGGGTAGAATAGTCAGATCACAGGCCAAATAACTTGTCAGTCAGCTTCGCTTTATTTAGTCAAAGCCCGAGGGACACCTACGGTACATGTGGTGTTTTCAGGGCAATGTAAGACAGTATTTCTGTTTGGTGGGGCGGGCCGTTGCGGGCAGACGGAGTATTAAAGAGATGAGAATACGTCTGATTATAGGCATTATAGGCAAAACACAGAGATCCCTAGTACAGTTTAGTGCACGAGTGCTCAAGAAGGCGCACGAGGTAATCAATGACTCCGCGCGTGTCCTTCATGTCTGTTTTGACTTAATGCCATCAGGAAAGCGCTTTAGACAGCCTGCCTGCGAAACAAGCAGGAGGAAGTTTGGTTTGGTTCCAGAGGCCATTCGACTGGTGAACAGCCACAGTACGAGAAGTGGTCAGTTTATCTAGACTAGGTCTGTACCTTGACCTTTTGATTTGAACCCTTGAACAAGTCTAATATGTACTTGGATTGTATTGGCTGAAATTAATTTGTATTGATCTGACACCTATATTCCTTTGTGGTGTTGGATACACTGTAATCAGGGATCTTGCTTTATCAGTGTCATTTATTGTATTTATTGTTTTGTATTTTTTTTTTTTTTTTTTTTTTTTGGATGTGTACAGAATACAGCTTGTTTGCAGTATTCATGCCTTAAATTGCCCTTTGCGGGACTGGACTGGTAGATTGCCCGTTTAAATGCTGAAGTACTGATACTTTCCTCATGGGTCCTTTCGCGTCCACGGGTGACTGGTCCTCCGGGGTATGCTCGGTGTGGTGTGGTCGTCAACCCCGTCCTTGGTAGAGCAGGTAGCTCTTGAGAGAGGCGGGCAGGGGCAGTCCGTGGATTCTGCTCAAGCGGTCCCTTCCTAGAGCCGCCCGCACGGAGCGCCTGCACAGGTCCATCAGAGGGAGGGGATCCGGATCGAGTCCGTTTATGTACCGGATTCGTATTTCGCAGTGTCCCCACACGGCGCTCACTGCGGGGTACACCTTCCTGCCCTTAAGTCCTCCGAACGCCACCCCTAGGTCGTGTCCGTCCACTATGAAACCTAACGTCCCCTCGTCCATGTCCAAGACGACTAACAGAGCGAGTCTGGTATTATGAAGGTGTCGTCGGGCTCCAGGAAGGGGGGTGATAGTGGAGTTGTTTTTTTAAGATTGTTGTTCAAATAAACCCCCTCAGATCGGCTGACGTTAAGAAATTATCATTGTCATCATCACAGAAGCTTCCTAATTTAATTTTATCAGTCACCATCAGTCACATGGGGTCACTGGGGACCCAGAGGTAGAAAATAAACAAACTCAGCTGCGTGTAACAGCAAAGATAATTGAGAATGAGAAGGCAAGAGTATATAGTGCCTTTTTGAAAACAGCGCTGCGGCCATTTTGGCCTGAAATACGGCTCCTTGCTGGGGCAGAAGCTTAGTCTCCAAAATGGCGGATTGGCTGTGTGCTGTCGCATCTTTACGATAAAAGGTCTCTGGTTACCGTGAACCTCCGTTTCACAAACAACAAGGAGAGAGACAGCTACTTTTCACACTCTGTTTTGGATTAAGAGGATGTCCTGAAGTGTGACGGTGGATTAAAGACTTGATGAAAAACGTCATGTGATCTGGTGGATTATAGTCTTCGTGACAGAAAGAACAGGACACCCGATGGATTAATGTTACATGGATGCGAGTTTTACTGCCGAGTGCGACTTTCTGCTTGACTGCATGTAACGTTAAACTTTTATCGTCCATGAATTCCTGGGAGTGCTTATTCTTTTCGTGAATGGATTATTTTACGTCGCTGGATTTGGAAGGGAAAGCAGGTTGCACTACATTTCAGCTGTTGCCGCCAGAATGAACCGTTCGCCCCATGGACCTTTCGGTCTGCCCAGAGTGCCCGAGATGCCACGGCGCTCCGGCTTCAGCGCTTCTCCAAGCCGCTTCCCGTCAATCACCGTGAATCTGCCCGGCGGCCTGGAGGTCAGTGCGACCAGGAAGTACGTGGCGTCTCGCGGCGGCCCCGCGGCCTGCATTTCCCCAGCGGCTCCCGGCTCTCGGGGCGGCTGCCTCTACTGGTCTTCGCCCGCGGCCTCTCGCACGTCCGCGCCGATCGGCCTCTCCCTCCGGCACGCTCGCACGCGTTCTTGGGCGTCCGCGGCGCGGCGCTTCGTCTTCTGCTCTCCTACCGGGGCCGTCGCAGTGGCGCGCGGGGGGCTATGCTGGCAGCCTGTGGTCCGGTCGCTTCGCCAACGTCTTCGTCAGACACCTCGGAAGGCAAGTACGCTCCGTGGCCGGTCCGGGACAGGGGACCGATGACTGAACTCGACATGCCAGGAATGGGAATATCCACGGGTAGAGAAGGCTTGTGGGTGCTGATTCGGTCTGCGGATCTGGTGCAAAACAACGCTTCGGAGGCCGGCTTCAAGGGAGATGGACTGCCGTGGGCTGCTGCTGCTATGATCGGCCAGAGAGAGAGAGGTGACGTAGAACCCTTGCTATATATATGAGGATTAACTGACGTCATGTTTGACGTCATAGCAGACGTCATACTAGGATTTTTTTTGACCACGTTGAGATCGGATTACGCGTGAGTGGCCTTCTGCTTGAACTATGGTCTGGAGACCTCACAACCTGAAACTTTTCCTGTTTCCTTTAGTGTACGTAATTAAGCCTACAGGTACATTTTAAGAACACGGTTACACATAGGGTTATCAGCCACCATATGCCCATCATATCAAATCTACTGTCTGTGACTGCATTCCTAACACAGATAACTATAGCCTATGTCTTTACCTCTCACTAAGTTGCAATGGCTTCCTATCAGCTTCAGCAAATTAATAACAGGGTTCCCGATAAGGAATCAAACCTTCACTTCACTCATCATGGCAGGTGCTGATGGTGCAGAAGCTGTGATATCATCTCAAGTGTTGAGCTCCTGAAACATCACACATTAGAATTCAGGCCTTGGGATTAAGCCCAGCATATTATGTTCCAACTCACTGAGCTGTCTTCAAACCATCTCTTCCATACAGATTATACTGTCTATTTACAATGTGTTTATGTTAAAATGTTAAAATAAATGATACTTGAATACTACTTGACTCACAGGAGCGTTACATAGCGTGCAAACAGATAGCATCAAGAGATGCTGCTGGTCTGTGGTATTGTGCAGGTTTATCTTCACATCTTGATTGTGGCGTGTCAACAGTCAGCCATATTGGTGATGAAAAGTTGGTGGAAATTTACTGCCATGTTTTATATGATCATGAAGTTAATCTTCATGGATTAGATTAGATTAGATGAATCTTTAATTGGTTAAGGGAAATTGGATAAGGCAGATATGAGCATATATGAGATATGAGCAGTACTTTTTTTTAGCACGAGTATATTTGAGCATTTTCTTTTTTGCATACATGCAACATACATACGTATCATGTGATCTACAGCAACCTCAAGAAATACTGAGGTCAGGTGTGACTTTGAAGATAGTGAGTACAGAAGAACATGGCAGAAGCAATGGACATGATTTTCATCTTAACTGTTTTGATATCTGCTGAAAGTAATAATAATAGACAGATTTAGTATTGGCTATGGACAGATTTTGGACAGATGTTTCATCTCATCTTCACTCTGTCAGGTGGGCGGTGCCGTGTGTCCCATCCCTTCAAGCTTCCTGCCAACCCAAACTAGCAACACGCTCTGCTAACTGCTAACTGGCTGCTGGTGGCATCAAAAGGTGGAGACTTCTTCATGAATATGCATATTGAGAGAAACTGAGAGTATATGACTGTGAAGCAGCAGCTAGAAGGTGCTCAGAGATCAGAGGAAGACCTCAGAGGAACATCATCACACCATGAAGACTCTGTGCCTGACACTGGGACTGCTGCTGCTGCTCTCAGGCTGCTGCAATGCCACGCGTAAGTCTGCTGCTCCAGTCTCTGTACTCTGCTTTGTCGTGATATACTTACATGAATGAAATGATCATATACCTGCAGAATTCTACATTAAGACTCCATGCCAAGATAGTGATCTCAAATAGCTTTTGATTCTATTTGACTATATTAAGTCGCTCAGTCGGTCCACAAAAAGTTCGCCACCCTTTGAAGGCCACAGTTTTCGCCCTAGGAGGCTGAAATTTGGCATGGAGGTCAGGTGTGTGTGTGTGTGTGTGTGTGTGTGTGTGTGTGTGTGTGTGTGTGTGTTCATGCCAAATGGATAAAAGGGGGCAGCAGTGGGGGTGCAAATTAAGAAATGCAGGGTAGCAGAGCTACAGGCTGCACCTGCCATCCTGCATTCTATTCCATTATATTTGGAGTTGTCACCTGATGAGATGAGATAAACTTTATTGTCACTACATGGTACAAGTATCACGAGCGAAATTCTGCTTGGTTCCCTCTCAGAGTCGGCGAGCAAAACCGGGACGCCATAGAACAGCGTCAGCAATTTGTTGACGCTGTTCTATGGCGTCGAGTTGTCACCTGATGCCTGTATTTTGTGTTTTCCTTTACATAAGACATTGTCCAAATAGTCAGTGACTGGAAGTCACGACTGGTGAGCACTCTCAAAAGTTTCAAAAAGTTACGGTGCACGGCGCAAAAAATAACAGAGGGACAAAAAACCAGCACTCAAAATAAATCCTTTTGGGTTATTTTATTACCTTCAAGCAGCAATGACAATGAACGTTTCGGCGTGAGCCTTCCTCAGCATTGTGATGCTCAGCAATGCTGAGGAAGGCTCACGCCGAAACGTTCATTGTCATTGCTGCTTGAAGGTAATAAAATAACCCAAAAGGATTGATTTTGAGTGCTGGTTTTTTGTCCCTCCGTTACATTTCTACCATAAATTGATGCAGAAAAGGCATAAATTGGTGTATGAAAAAAATCACCACAATGCAGGAAATGAATTGTTTGAGGAGCCCCCAGACCCCCCATCTAATGTGTCCACCTCAGAGAATTGTGATAAAGAGCCAAGAGATAGGCCTGTGGAAAAACATCCTCTATTTTCATACAGGATCATGAAGTGCTGTTTTTTGGTTGTCTTTATTGTTATGTATTTTATCTTGTATTTGTCTTTATTGTCATACATTGCGGAAGCTATGGATGATTATATTGTATAAATGAAAAAGAAAAAAAAGAAAAGAAAGTATTATATGAAAGGTAGCCGATATCCAATTTAACTTCCTGTGGCTCAGGAGGTGTAGGGCACATCCATTCTGCATGTTTTTTTTTGTTTGTTTTTTACGAATTATTTTATTTACTTTACAAAACTTAAAATAAAATACACAAGAGAAAACCTAACAGATGAGACTACTACCAAACACTACATTACTGTACATCGCAACAACACTCTCCCACCCGCACCCCCACCCAGCGTCTCAGCAGCCACAAATATTGATAATAAAAGGCAGGTTTATTTCTATTATGTTTGATCAGCAGACATTATCCCACAGACACCTCCCCACCCCCTTGATACATCACTTAATGACTGGACATTTTACATAGACTTATTACATGAATATTTACATGCACTCGACTATGTCACTTTAGAAGGTCTTTAACTTTGCACTTTATAATTTATAAATATAAGAAATATTAGAATATGAGAAGAATTACGGAACATTAATACTCATTGTATGTTTAGTAATGTAATGATGTACACTATATTTATGTTAATGTAATGTACATTTATATTATATAGCGCTTGCACTGTTCACTGTTGCTTTTGGCCGTGCTCAAAGACACTTTACAAACACAGGATAAAACAACTTTAATAAAGATAGAAAAATGTTAAAATAGATGAGAGAGAGATCAAATATTATAGGTCAAAAGCAACAGTGAAAAGGTGGGTTTTGAAGGCTTTTTCTTTGTGGAAAGATGACATATGAGTATGAAAGACAATGAGTTTTGCCCTGTCAGAGCCCACCCCTGTCACAGCTTTAGCAAAGAGATACATACAGCACCTGTGATGCTTGTCAAAGTATAAATGTTATGATCATATTCAGACTGACAGTGACATAGAGTTTTACAATGGTGAGCATTTTTTTTCCCTTTACCACTGGGAGGGCCTGCTTCATATTTTGCTATTTGCTATGTGTGTTTGCTGTTGATCGCCACACTGCATACAAAGACATATTCCTCATTTGTAATTTACTCACTATGACTATTAAATTCATCTTGAATCTTGAATAATGTGTTTTGGCATAATGTAATAATCTCTGAGTTTCATTTGTGGTAATCTTCGAGGTATAAGATAAGACCTGTGAACAAATTTATATATATATAATTTGATGTCTGTCAGTGGTACGCAACCAAGTTGCCCTATCAGGAGCCACATTGACAATAAATTTAAATTGTAAATAAATTGTAAATTGTAAATAAATAAATAAAACATCTTTATTTATTTATTTATTTATATATTTTAAGTAGGACTGAAAAGAGCCACAACTACCCATAGGAGCCACATGTGGCTCTAAAGCGTCGGGTTGAGTATATGGGTGGATTATTGGATTTCCTTGTAAAAACGGTATATTAACACCACAGATGTAGTACTACAAATGATTTGAACAAGGATGTTTTTATCTTATCATAAGAAACTGACATGCTAAAAGGTTATGACTCCATTGCCAGATTGTTAATAACTATACATTGATCGCCATGTCTTTCACAGGTGGAGCCGGTACAGTGCTGCAGATGGGACCATGCTGTTTCCAATTCTCCACAACAAAGATCCCGAAAATCAAGATTACCAACATTGAGGAGACCGACAGCAGATGCGAGGAACAGGGATTTGTGTATGTCTGCTTCACTCTAACACTTGTCCAATCCATACATTTATCATAAGACATTTTCAAGTAAACGTCTGTTATGCTGCTCTATTGCTAACTGATATAACACAATAACCATTCGACCTATAGGTGCAAAATTGCCTGCGCATGTAAAATTAAATAAATGTAATATTTCAGACATACTAGTTACTATAGCCTACTACTATACTAGATTACATACTAGCAATGTACCTGGCGTTGCCCGGGTTAAATAGGCACAAAGCAATACAAGCTTAGCCAGAAATGATCGTGGTTTCCAGGACTTTCCAGATGGTTTCCAGGACTTTACAACCTGTCCATGACTTTCGCCAGATCATAACCCACCACCATGCAATATGTCAGCCCAATCTGACCTGGGGTGTGGGCATGCATTAAAGAAACATGGAGACGCACACGCACACACGTGTGGTTTCCAGACCAAATTTCAATCAGGAGGCCGCCATATTCGCATAACCTGATCAGCCTGTGACGTCAGTCAAGTTCAAGTATGACATCAGTTATGACGTCAGTTGATGTTAGTTCATCCTAGTACATATAGCGAGGATTCTACATCACCTCCCTCTCTGGCAGATCATATCAGCAGCTGGCATCACAGCTGTTCATCTCCTCTGAAGCTGTTGTTTCGCCCTACTCACCTGCAACACACACACACACACACACACACAACTTCAACTTAATTATAGATCAGCATAATAACATTATAACAAGTATAACCATTATAAATACTAACCACAATAAACAATCATACACATATTCGCATCAGCTTTTTCTTAGGTCCTGGATTAATAGCAACATATTGCTGTATAAAAATGAGACCAAATGAGTTTTAGCAGAGATCTAACTTTGATGTTGATGAATTGGGGGCGGCTTTAGCTCAGGAGGTAGAGCGGGTCGGCCAATGACGCAAGGGTTGGCGGCTCGATCCCCGCTCCCTCCCAGCTGATGTCGTTGTGTCCTTGGGCAAGACACCTAACCCTCCTTGCTCCCAATGGTGTGTAGGCACCCTGCGTGGCAGCCTGCCGCCATCGGTGTATGAATGGGTGAATGTAGACTATCTACTCATTGTAAAGCGCTTTGGATAAAAGCGCTATATAAATGCAGGCCATTTACCATTTACCATTTACCAATTTCCTCCCTTGTGTCTTTACTTTTTGACTCCATGCAGGATCCACACTGTCTCAGGCAGACAGTTCTGCTACAGCCACCATGAGGTGTGGGTGAAGACACTTTTCAACCAACAGTAACAGGCCTAGGACCAGCAGCTGTTGTGTTTAACGACCAAAATGTCATGCATGATTTCTCTGTCTGACATTAGCTTATGCTTATGCATTGTTTTTCTAATGGTGTTATCCATTTTAATGAACAATGAATTATTGTTAAAAAATAGAATATAAACATCAATGCATTGTTTGGCTACATTCTGAGTTATAGTCAGTTTTTCTCTGCTGTATCCTGTTACTATTTGCTGCTGCAGTGACCAAAGTTCGTGATGGGGATCATTAAAGTTTAATTGCATCATAAAACATACTCATATATGCATTTATTACATGTGTGGTGGCCTGGGAGAACCCTTCACGTCACTGCTACACATTGTTGGCAATGAGCCACAGTGAGTAAGTAAAAATGTAAGTATTTTGAGTGATTTGGTTAAAACACGCCTTAAAGACCCCCCTCCAGTCAGTGTACCTGTTTAACGGTTGTTATTTTTAATTGCAGTTTTTTCAATAGCTTTGTCGTGTCATGTGACCCAGTCCATATCCAAAATCCATACCAGATATTACTGCTACACTGGATAAATGAGACACACCTCTTTTTATTTGATTTTAGTGCTGGTCATAGTGTAGTAATAATATCTTGTGTAGAATAGATACAGTATGGAGTCACTCGGTCACATGACATGGAAGCTATTGAACAAAATTATCTATTTTCCCATCAAAATATTATTAATTATTTGAAGCACTAAAATCCAATTGCCATCATATGCAAGATTCTAAATGAAAATGCCATTTAATATTTGATTTGTGGGACATTCAAAAGAACACTAGCACACCAAGGAAGATTAAGCATAACCTTCTCATCTTTAATATTAATCATTTACAGTTAGAGAGAGAACAGATGATAAAACAAAGGAGAGAAGTGGAAAACAGTGTACATATAAAAAAAAGAAAATAATAAAAAAAATCCACCAAAATTCATATCTATATCTATAGCTTAACCAGGAGTTATTGGAAGGGGGAGTGGTTCAATAACAGATTAAGGAACGGTCACAGATCTTTTTTTACTTGGACCATGGAATTAACTTGTCTCTGGACTGCAGAGAAGATCTAGCGTATAAGAGAGCGGTCCTGAGAAGGTATAACTGTACCGATTGGCATAGAGTTGTGTGTGTATACAAACATGTATCCATTGATTCCTCTGACGATATAGGTAGAATGAAACGTGCTGTTATTCTAGGTTATGACATATTCAGCACCGCCCCCTCCCCCAAAAAAAAACAGAGAGAAGAGGAGAAAGAAATGAATGTACAGGAACTGGCCATTGGGTAGGCTTTGTGTGTGTGCCATTCTACACATCCATACAGGAAATGTGTGCAGCTTGTTTGTGAGCAGGTGTACGTTTGATTTTGTCCCTTTAGCGGAGGGGTGTCAAAAATACAGTACGGCCTGGGGGGCAGAACCGGCCCGCCAGAGGTCCAATCCGACCCACAGGATGACTTTGCAAAATGTGAAAATTACGCTGAGAAGTCCTTCAATCCATTTTGATTCCAATTGTGAAGGCTAAGAGGTACCTGTACCAGGTTACAGGAGCAAGTTCAATATTAATTCGCCTATTCATGTTTTCTGTATCATCACTAATTTTCACGATCCTTGAAAATAGAGAATTGCACAGTTGCCATCAATTGCAATGCACAGTTACAGCCAGTAGATTTGATCATGTGTTTGATAGGCCTATGGTAGCTGAGATAACCCTATGTAGAAACATGTTATTAAAATGTACCTGTAATTCTTTACACTAAAAGAAACAGGAAGAGATTTAGGTGTTGTTATAGGTTATCATGCATTGATTTTCTTTGTCTGGCCCACCTTTCAGATCAAATTGGGTGGCATGAGGCCCGTGAACTAAAATGGGTTTGACACCGCTGCTTTAGCATCTTGGTTTAAATGAATCTTGAGACAAAGTTTGGAAAACTAATTCTATACTAAAATAAGATTAATCTGTGAGCCATTTATGAAAACTACTAGGGATTTAAAGAGACATAGTCCTTCAGCCGTACATACAGTATTATTATTATCATCGTCATTGTATGAAAATAAAACATAACTCTTGGATAGGTACATTAAAGGTTCAGATGTGTCACACAGCTGCTTCTGACAAAACTCACCACAGACTGAGACCCGGGACAAAATATATTCCATCTATCCTTCAAAAGAAAAAGAAAAAGAAAGACTTTTACTGAATTTTTGACTTCAGTCCGACACTAAAGCAGAAGGGTAAAGGTATGGGGTGCTGATTGTAAACTTGCGAACACTGAAATTAATAACAACCTTTTGCCACATTCAGTTACAAACGAGATAAAAAAAGATGATGTTTTTTAAAGTCACTTTTTTTAACCAGATTTACAGCAAGATTTGTGAATTTGTGATATTAAATGTTAAATGTGTACCGTAAATGTTAAATCTAAAATCTAAATGTTAACTCTTAAATCTAAATCTTAAATGTGTGCTTGTTGAAACTAAATATTTAGCTATATGCAAATTCACTTCAATTCACATTTATTTAATATTTTGAATATTTGAATATATTTTTTACAAGAAAAGTAAATATGACAAAGTTCACAATTATTGCTGTAAATCTGGTAAAAAGTGACCTAACAGCCACGCCACTTTTCTAAACATTGGAGGTAAATGTGGTGAAATGTTGGTTAATTTTCGCATGTACCACTTTACAATCAGCAGGTAAAGTTGTGTTTGGTTCTATTATGCCAAGGGAAAAGACAACAACAATAGAAAACACTGCAAAGTGTGTGGAAGGATTTGAAGAATATTTTGGAGATCAGTCTGAGACAAACATGTGTGAGCTGGCAAGACTTCTCTGTACAGTCTTTCTGGTAAAGGGAGGGGGAGAGGAATACAGCAACTCTTTGCTGGGTCAACTGACCTGTGATGAACACAGACACACCAGAATCATCTGTGCCCACGCCACGGTAAATCGCTGGCTGTGTTAAATGCTGACACTTTATCATACACTATACGAGGTGATCAGCCGTGCTGCATTTTGGTAAACAAACCGCATCACCGGGGGAAAACGGCTATGGGACCCTATGGAGCCAGCCTTGAGTGCTCACTCTAGCCCCGGCTGTGGGGTTTACATTTTAAAAACTGCGACAGTTCACACAACTTTAACACGATATGCATATATTATACATCAAACTCTTGAGCTACTTCTGCTCTCACTCAGAATGTCAAAATATAAGCGATGTCATGTATAGTTTTTGAGATATTAACGTTTGTTTGGCACAACTCATACTAGTTAACTGCTGCGGGCTTCCGCATTTCTGGGGGATTTGTTGTTGTGACATCACGCTGATTCGTCCTAGTGAGTGATAGCAGGGTTCATGCTAACACTTCTAGTTCAAAACAGTGTTATATTTGTATCATTTTGTGTACATTTAACCAAACTTGAGAGATAATAATTAGAGCTTACCATCACTCAACATAGTGTATGGTAAAGTGTTAGCATGGAGCCTACTGTATCACTAAACATACCGGTAGTGTATGCTAAACTGTTAGCATGGATTGAGCCTACAATCTTTCAACATAGTGTATGCTAAAGTGTTAGAATGGAGCCTACTACTATCACCCAACATAGTGTATGCTAAAGTGTTAGCATCGAGCCTACTACTATCACTCAACATATAGTATGCTAAAGTGTTAGCATGGAGCCTAGTCCTACTATCACTCAACATAGTGTATGCTAAAGTGTTAGCATCGAGCCTACTACTACCACTCAACATATTGTATGCTTAAGTGTTAGCATGGAGTCTATACTATCACTCAACATAGTGTATGCTAAAGTGTTAGCATGGAGCCTACTATGACTCAACATAGTGTATGCTAAAATGTTAGCATCGAGCCTACTACTACCACTCAACATATTGTATGCTTAAGTGTTAGCATGGAGCCTATACTATCACTCAACATAGTGTATGCTAAAGTGTTAGCATGGAGTCTATACTATCACTCAACATAGTGTATGCTAAAGTGTTAGCATGGAGCCTACTACAGTATCACTCAACATAGTGTATGCTAAAGTGTTAGCATGGAGCCTATTATCACTCAACATAGTGTATGCTAAAGTGTTAGCATGAGCCTATACTATGACTCAACATAGTGTATGCTAAAGTGTTAGCATGGAGCCTACTATCACTCAACATAGTGTATGCTAAAGTGTTAGCATGGCGCCTACTATCACTCAACATAGTGTATGCTAAAGTGTTAGCATGGAGCCTACTACTATCACTCAACATAGTGTATCCTAAAGTGTTAGCATGGAGCCTATACTATCACTCAACATAGTCTATGCTAAAGTGTTAGCATGGAGCCTACTATCACTCAACATAGTGTATGCTAAAGTGTTAGCATGAAGCTACTATCACCAATGGGACAGTCTATCAAATACTTGGTGTATTCCTCAGGTTTAAGGGCTTTGACAACACCCACCACTTCTATCACAATATAAAACATTGTAATCACAGCAGCCAAAGCTATAGACACCCATGCGGCTTTTGCATAACGTCATCATCTAGCCTACCGTAGTCAAATAGGAAAATGGTCATTTTTCTGGTAACTTAGGGAAAGAAAAAATTATGTTGCAATTAAACAGACAATGTTATGGTTACTGTGACACTGTTTATCTCTTATGTCGGTCTTCTGTTTAGTACAAATTGGTATGAAGGTTCTGAATACATTAACAGGCAATATATCTATGACCTCAAACACAGGGTTCGCTTATACACACATTCTGGTCTCTCTCTCTCTCTCTCACATACACACACGCGCACACACATGCTCACACATACACGCACACAATCAGAAACCCTGTAGCCTTTGACCATCTCCACTTAGCTTGTTACCATCTTCCCACCTCATCACACACACTCCTTTTGTTTTAGTGAGAACTCCCACCTGACTCACACACCTTCATTCACATACACTCCGCCCTCTCGTCACGCGCCGCCTCAAGGCGTCCATATGTGCGGGGTTTTCGCCATTGGGTGTTGTTGTTAATGCGTGTACGTAGTCGTACACTCATGTTTTTATGTCTTTATTGCGTTAAATGTGTGATTTGGACAGGAGGAAAAAAGAAAGAGCGCAGAGGAGAGGAATAGTACGTCTACCTGTAGATCTACAGAACATCTAGAGAACATACGATACGTCTACTATGAGTGTAGAAAATGGCTATGCATGGTCCCTGCCATGTTGTAACTCCATACTGTAGCTCGGAGGAACTCGGGCTTTTCCTCGTTGTCAGGAAACAGGAAGGTCATTTCACAAAACGCATGCAAATTCCCCAAGAAAAAAAAAAAAAAAAAATGGTTTGGACACACGCTCTGCAGAGAGCGTGTCTGTGTGTGCGTCTAACTTGAATGGCATGACCCCATGTCACACGTGCTGTATGTTAAAGTACCATATAACGGGAATGTATATGTCATGGAATGTGTTGAGTGTTACAATAATACGTATATGCGTGTGTAAGTGTGTGTGTGTGTGTGTGCCCGCGTGCGTGTGTGTTTTGACGGTCATAGATGCTGTGAACTTCAGAGGGGGACTGAGAGAAAAAGGAGTTTGTGGTCTTCTAAAAGCGAAGGAGCGGCTCATATCTCTTCAAAAGATTTTCCCCTTCTTCTTGTTCTTCTCCATGGTTCTGTGTGAGGAAGGAGTGAAGGGAAAGACTTCAGTATCATATCTATCCTGTTACCACACTTTATCTAGTTTGTCTCATAATAAGGTGTCATGAACACATTGAGTGCATTATAACCATCTCAACTAGCATGATCAAATATTTTATCACGCAAATACACAAAAACTTAGCAAAAGCTTATGCAAGCATATGTCTGACATTTCAAAGACTTGATACACATGATGGATTCTGTCAGGAACAAGGAGTAACATGGGGAAAATATTACTAGGTAATAAAGGGTAAGTTCTAAAGATCACAGGTTACTGAACGTTACTAATAGATACGAAAATGCCTTAAGATACATTTGAACTTTAAGCCTTAACTTCTTTTAAATAAATATGTTTTTCTCCTAAAGGAGCACTGATTGGACTTTGACTGACTGCCTTTCCCCCCTCAAATCAACCAATCAGCCACATTGGCAAATTATCAACCAACCAATCGGGTGTGTGTGTGTGTGTGTGTGTGCGCGCATGCATTTGTGTGTTACTGACTTGGATGCGTCCAGTTTCTGCTGCTCCAGGATTCTCTGCTGGGCCTCCCAGTTGGCCTTGTCATCCTCGAACACTCGCCTCTTCTCCTCCAGCTCTTTGTACTGAGCCTCAAGGTTCCGCTTCATCTGCTCGTGACGTCGCTCCAACTGAGGGCAGATGCGTCATGAAGATGTGTTTATTATTATTAATAATAATACAAATTATGTTTTCCTAATTATTAATTCAGTAGAGTTTTAGTGGCCTGTGATTCTGTTTCAGAAGCTTTACTGCTCTTATAATAATACAATCCTGGAAGAAAGGTTGAATACTTAGGGGATTTGGGCACAAATATGGTCAAACTTAAGATGGACTATTGGGAGAAATTGTTGGCTATTGGCAGCTTGGAGACAAAAATCGTATCAGCCTTGCAAAACCCACATTGGTCAAACAGTACATCAGTCTTCATCTCGTCACACCCAGACCCACCTCAGCCTCAGAGTCCTTCAGTTTCTGCTTCTTCTCTTTGACCTTCATTTCAAATACTTGTTCCATTTCTGTCTCCATCTTCTTCATCTTCATCACGTGCTCCCTCCGCTCCTCCTCCATCTGGGCTAGGGGACTCCTGTTGACCAAAGGTCAAAGGTCAATTCCAATTCCAAATTGCAAGCAGGCCTGGAATTAAGTCATTTTTAGGGCAGGGCCAAGGCCAAAAGCAAATGTTTACTAAAATATTTTTTTCAGTCCTTTTCCCTCAATGAAATAAATATCCCAATATACAAATTAAACGCTGCAGTGATACAGCACATAATGTTAAGATGGCTCAGACTGCAAAGTTAGTTACATGTTGAGCTGAAGGCCACCTAAAAACATGACCACAGAGGGGCGCTGTGGCATCATGATCATGACACAGTCTTTGGTGTCTGTACATGAACCTACTTGGTGAGCTGTCCCTTGGACTTGGAATTGTCCACTCCGTTGCAGGTGACTGCGGCCAGTTTCCTACTGCGGTAGTTCTCATAATGGACGTTATTGGTGACGTCCTTTAGGTCCTGCATATGGGTCCTGCAGAAGAGGAGGGACAAATAAGAGAGGAGCGGGAGAGGGGTACGGAAGGGACGGAGAAGAGATTCAATTTGATTTTTTTTTTTTTCTTTCCGATTTCCCCCTCATTTTCTCCCCAATTGTACTTGGCCGATTCCCCCTGCTGCCCCGGTCGCTGCCCCACCCCCTCTGCCGATCTGGGGAGAGCCGTAGACTAGCACCACGCTTCCTCTGCGACATGTGCGTTGCCAGCCGCTTCCTTATCACCCGACAGCGGGGAGCTTCACCGGCAGGACGTAGCACGTGGGAGGATCACGCTATTCCCACCAGTTCCCTTCCGCCCCGAACAGGCGCCGACCAGAGGAGGCGCTCGTAGTGCAGCGACCAGGACACATACCCTCATTCCGGCTTCCCACCCGCAGACACAGCCAATCGTGCCCGTACGGACGCCCGACCAAGCCGGAGGTAACACGGGGGCGTGAACCTGCGACCCTCGTGCTGGTAGGCAGGGAATCGACCGCTACACTACCCGGACGCCCTTCAATTGGAACATTTGATCTAACCCCTCATCTCTGTGCGAACCTGAAACAAGCCAAAAGGGGTGAGAGCTTAGTGGAAGCGAGTGAATCAATAGGGTTGGATTCCGTGACATAAGGAAAACTGCATGCATGCCTCACCTTATGAGCATGTTTCGTAGCACGGTGAAGTCGCAGTGCTCCCCGTTCTCCACTGAAACATAAACGTAAGAGAGGAGAGACAGGATAGATAGATAGAGAGAGAGACAAACACAGATATTAGAATCACACATCATAGTAATCCCATATCCGGTCTACAGCTGAACTGCACTAAAAGGTTCTACAGATGTTTGTAATGATCTTATAGATGCTATTGCTGCATGTACTACTGTATCAGGGCAGCCTTTGGGACTTTGGGTAAATGGCGGTTTATCTCTGGCGTGTTATCTATTCAGACAGAGATGGACGTGTTACTTGTGTTTTGGGTGAGTAAGACCAACACAACTGGATATTATTTACAACTCAAACAAACCTGATGGCAAACAAACAAAACAGCACACGGATATGAGAAATAGTTAATGCTGAATTAATCTCTATGGAGAGCTCACAGTACAAACGCATACAGACACACATCATATGATATCACATCACAGCACATACATTTCATTATTTGCATGTATACTTTTCCCAACCAGGTTTAGATGAAACCACGCCCCGAACTCATTTGATTGGTCGCCGCAAGCGCTTGCTTCTTCCTGAAAACGTGCGGCAAGTAAAAAAAGATGTGGTTAAGATTAGGGTTAGGGTTTTCTTATTTAACCATGACCACCTTAGCCATACCATAACCAAATTGTTGTACTTGCCTAACCCTAATGTTTTAAAATCAGAAAAATGCTTGTTACATTTTTTGGTGTTTTGACCGGGAATCGAACCCCGGTCGTCAGATTGGAAGGCAAGCATGTGACACATTAGGCCACGAGCCCAAGCACAACCTGAGCTGAACTTTTTTCACCCCCTAACCCTAATCTTAACGAATTCTCACACGTGTTCAGGAAGAAGTAGTTGCGCCGACCAATCAAATGAGTTCGGGGCGTGGTTTCATCTAAACTTGGTTGGGAAAAGTATACATGGGGGGGGGAGGGGGGGGGGACACACAGAGGGCTTTTTCAGGTATAAGGTATAAAGTAACAGCAAAGAGTACAAGAGTAGTATGTTGCACAGTTAAGTATAAAGAAAAACACAAGGAAAATTGAGGAAAAGTCAGAAAGATGTGATCATATAGGACACTTTTTGGAAAGTCTCCCTCTCCTCTCTCTGTACTGTGCGTTAGGTTAATGTCAGCGAAGAAATTTCAAAATGGACTCCTCTTCTTCATTAGCAAACGGAGCTATCACCAACTCTAATTAGAAATGCTAGTGAACTTCTGTTGCGTAACAAGAATCAGAATAATGTAACACTCCTATCGCTGATACTAACGAGCTTTGTGTTTGAGCAGGAGGAAAAGCGTCCTATCTGACCACAGCCTTCTTCCGCTGTTTAAACCTATACAAGCCAGACGGTTAGAGGGAGTGACAGCTCGGGGTCACACAGCAGCAAACAGAGAGGTGTGACTCCACACTGGGACGGTTAGGTGACTGTGAGCTTTCATCTCAACATCAAAGACATGGTTACACGGTCAGATGGGATTCTGGAAAAGGGCCGCAGATAAACTGCTGCTGAGAAGGATGTTGTGCGGTCGGTGTCGTAGGAAGATCTCTGCCCTTCTACCTCGTCAAAAACAATGCTCCTTATTGGTTGGCCTCCGCCCCAACGGTGGCCAATCAACATCAAGGGGAGCGAATAAGGAGGACACCTTACCATTGACGAAACTTAAGGAGTCCCGCCCCTTGGCATCCCAAGCCAGCCATTGAACTCCTGCCTCTTCTAGCTGAAGGGGGAGCTCTGACGGGAGGGGAGGGGGTACGGTTTTTCAGTTACTGGTCGACTCCCACAGCGGGGGCAAAATCTGGGTCTGGAGCAGCTGGGTTTTTATAGCTCAGAGTTGGCCTGGTTCTGACCCAGAATCGTCCCTCGTTTGGCCCAGATTTGGCCCGGATCAACAGCATAACCTGCATCTGTCCAAGCTGACTGGCTAAGGAGAAGTGGGCTTGTAGGGGGAAGTGTGTAGGAGGGCGTGTTATATGAGGGTCTATGGATGACCATTTGGGGGCGCTAGTGTCAATGAGGGGACAAGGAGAGGGGCTACGTGGGGTCATAGGAAACAACAGGGGTAGTAACTAACAGCATTACGGTACAAACCATATTTGTAGAGGGATGGCAGAAAATACCCGATGCATATGAGTCAAAATGGATCATAATTGTTTAATCCATGCCATTTCAGTTCTATTTGTCAATCAATGTGACATGGATGTGATTGGAAAAGCATCTCTGTCCATCAGGTGTTTTGAGCCTTGAGCGCTTAATCTACTGGTAATGTTTATTTAGGCCATGATGATGAACTGCATTGGTTTTATGAGTCAAGAGCCTTTGATTTGAAACATGTGTGTGTGTGTGTGTGTGTGTGTGTGTGTTTACTCTCCTCCTCCCAAATCAAGATTCATGTACGCTGCAGAGCCAGATCTCATGATGCCAAGCCACATGTTAACTTGATGATAACTTAAACAAGATACAATGTATCTTCTTACACACACAAAACAATCACTTGTCATAAACTGCTCATGACCCTATAAGCAATGAGTTAGAAGGGGTGGATCCCAGTCCTTGGTCCAGTGATACTGCTAGGCCTGCACACTGGTTCTCAGCCCGCACCCAACACAACCGATTCAACTCCAGCAGAAGAGTCAGTGAGCTGAAGCGCGTGTGGTAAAGCAGGGCTAGGACTAGAGCTGTCACTTTTTCCCAAAATAAAGTTCGAACAAACTTTAATTGCCCGCAAAATGTTCGAATATATTCGAACATTGGTTAATTTTGGTTGATAAAAAACAAAAAAACAAATTAGCAGGCCAGGCCACCGGGCATCGGCCCGACGTGCCCGATTATGCAGTCCACGCCAGCCGGTTACATCGTATAAATATATATAATATAATATAAAATATTAAAAGAATAAAAAAAAAAAATCCTCAGCTGTCCTCATGGTCCAGTCAGTCAGCTCCTCTCCGCTGCTGTGTTCGCTTGGACGCTCACAGTCACAACACTGCCTCACAAACTTGGCTGCATCCAACTCGAGACAACTTTTCAGACCCTCCTGGAGACAATATTTCTCAGAAGAGACTAACGCGACAAATCTGGAGACTTTTTCTGACATGGGATTAACATTACCAGCAAGCAGCAGTAAGCAGACAATGACGATAGCTGGGTAAGTCCCGCTAGCATCGATGCTAAGTTAGAAAACTTTTTTTTTTTTTTTTTATTAAAAAAAATTAATAATTCTAACAGGTCAATTACATTCGAACATGCCCCCCCCTCCCCCACATTCGAAGTTAAATTCGAATTTCGAATAAAAAGTGACAGCCCTAAGGACTACATGGTGCTACTCCATGTGATATCATAGGAGCAAAGAAGGGAACCACAGGTTAGGAAGTGATGTTTCTATTGCAGCAGTAGCATCAGCACCAAACGGCCTCTAATTTTCTCCATGACTATTTAGGGCATCAGACCTGGGACAAAACAAACAAACAAACAAACAAACAAAAGAAAACAAAATAGCTCAGAAATACCAAACTACTTCAGGTGTGAAAGGCGTAAACCTGCTGGGAACACCCGGCATGGTGGGATTTCAAATTCTGCAATGTTTGAAGGAGAATATTTAAGCACGCCTTAAATGAATACACCAAGTTTGTGAGAGATTGTCCCATTTGTCAACTTAGCTGTATATAAACACCAAAATCATGTGTCCCTAAGAGTAGTGTTCTAGTACCCGAGAGCGCTCTCGACATTTTGATGGTCTGGGACTCGTCTCGGACTCGCCCTCCCTCGGTCAAGCCGGAATTTGGATTTTATTTCAAGACCGGTTGAGACTACAACTGCAGTGACATCTTTACCTGCCTTAAGTTTTTTTTTTACTGTGATTGGGTGTAAAAATTCTCCCTTCAATTGCAACCAATAACTTTGCAGTTTGAAGGTTTTACCACTGAAACCAGTCCCCTCACGCACCAAGGAAGACAACACTAGGACACAAGGCATGGGAGAACAGAGCAGTTCCTGCAATGATGTCATCCTTCATCAGTCGTACGATTTGCGTTATGACCACAAAGAGTTTCTTTGCAAAACAAATGGGAAGAGAAAAACACTCAAGTAACCTTCATCAAGACGGATCATTAGAGTCATGGTCTTGAAAATGGTCTCGCATTGGTCTGCTCTTGGTCATGGAGCTTACTATCACTCAACATAGTGTATGCTTAAGTGTTAGCATGGAGCCTACTATCACTCAACATAGTGTATGCTAAAGTGTTAGCATGTAGCCTACTATCACTAAACATAGTCTATGCTAAAGTGTTAGCATGGAGCTACTATCACTCAACATAGTGTATGCTGTATTGCTAGCAACTTAGCATGGAGCCTACTATCACTAAGCATAGTGTATGCTGTGTTGTTAGCATGGAGCTACTATCACTCAACATAGTGTATGCTGTGTTGTTAGCCCCACCCCAATGGTGGAACGAGCTTCCACCTTCAGTCAGGACTGCTGAATCACTGCCGATCTTTCGGAAAAGACTAAAGACTCACCTTTTCAGGCTCCATCTGGGCCCTTATTGATCTAACTTCTTTCTCTCTCTTTCTAAAAAACAAACAAAAACAAACTACTAACCTAAACTAAACTCGTACCACTGTTCCTTCAGAATTTGTAGTTGTCATAAACTGTGCTCCATAGTTGATTGCTCTATTGCTGACAAAAATGTGTTATTGTAAGTCGCGTTGGATAAAAGCGTCTGCCAAATGACGTAATGTAATGTAATGTTAGCAACTTAGCATGGAGCCTACTATCACTAAGCATAGTGTATGCTGTGTTGTTAGCATGGAGCTAGTATCACTAAACATAGTGTATGCTAAAGTGTTAGCATGGAGCTACTATCACTCAACATAGTGTATGCTAAAGTGTTGGCATGGAGCTACTATCACTCAACATAGTGTATGCTGTGTTGTTAGCATGGAGCTACTATCACTAAACAGTGTACGCTAAAGTGTTAGCATGGAGCTACTATCACTCAACATCGTGTATGCTGTGTTAGCATGGAGCCTACTATCACTCAACATAGTGTATGCTAAAGTGTTGGCATGGAGCTACTATCACTCAACATAGTGTATGCTGTGTTGTTAGCATGGAGCTACTATCACTAAACAGTGTACGCTAAAGTGTTAGCATGGAGCTACTATCACTCAACATCGTGTATGCTGTGTTAGCATGGAGCCTACTATCACTAAGCATAGTGTATGCTGTGTTGTTAGCATGGAGCGCCAGAGCCATCTACTGGGGGACACGTGGATGATTTTGGTGTCTCAAACAGGCATATTGACCCAACAGGACAATCTACCAACTTGGCATTAAGTATTTGATTCTATTCTATTCTAGTCCGTTTTTAGCCCAAGTCTGATAGAGCATGGGTTTGACCATCAGGCTAAAGATGAGACAGCACAGCAACAGAAAGGTGGAGAGGACAGGATGGTGGAGGATTCTCTGAGGGAGCGGGAGGAGGGCGGTGTAGATGAGGTCTGAAAAGGTCAAAGATGGTTTGGTTTACCAAAAACGCCCTCTGTCAGTCATGGAAAAGAACAGACAGAAAGGAAAAAAGGAAAAAAGAGAAAAAAGAAAGAATGAAAACGTGAAAGGCTAACGGTCAACCACAGAGTAACAAAGATATGTTTTTTTTATATAGAGATTATATGCTGTATATTGTCTTTTAAAAACAAATGAAAACACCAACAACAACAATTCATTGCGGCTAAAGAAGGTGACAATCCAGGAGTCACTCTCTGATGACTACTTCAACATAACCCATCAAACACTGTCTGTCCTCCTTTTCCAGAATCCCTGTCGGTGTCGGACACACACTACCTGGAGGGTGTGTGTGTGTGTTGAGGTCGGACACACACTACCTGGAGGGTGTGTGTGTGTGTTGGGGGGGAAGGAGGGTGGGTGTAGGTGATGAGGTAATAACTGCCAAATAACAAGAAATTATCAAAATGTAAAAAAAACTGTTTAACAGGTTTTTATTAGGGATGCACGTATATTTATGGCAATCTTGAGAATATAGGCTATATAGCCTGCTATCAATTAGCCAATTGGATACATGTGGTGATATGTATGAATTATGTGTAGATATATTTTATACTACAAAATGTACTTTGTATTTTATTGTATTGTTGTATTATTTGTGCTGTATTTCATGGCAACTCGCCCTGGGACTGCAGAGGGAAATTAGCAAATTGCTATAATCTGGTGCAGAGCATCTTGTCTCTATGAGATCAATGTTCTTTTCCACATGGTCCCTGACAAATGAACTTAATAAACTAAACTAAATAAGATCAATAAACACAGATCTAATATTTGACCCGAATTTATTCCATTTGGCCGGGAGACAGATCTGGCGGACACGTTGACACGTTTTTTTGCCGAGTGAACGTGTACATATTGAAAATAATTGTATTCATGTCTGCATCTACCAGTGGGCTATCATCACGATAAGAGTAGGAATAATAATGTGTTAATCCACTACAGGAGAGACTTGATGTTCTCTGACATTAGGTGGAAACAAATGTGGGCATATATCTGCATCGGCAATCGGCCAAAATAGTTAGAATATCGGCATATTGGATATCGGCGAAAAAAGAAAAAGAGAAATCCAATATGGTGGATCCCTTTATGACATTTTCAACCCATTGACAACAGAGGGACATTTTGACAAGGTGTTATATTATCCGGCAGTTATGACATCATCAGCTGATGAAAGGGGGGATCTTCTTGGAGAACATGCACCGTGTCCCACACTCTCAGGAATATCATGCTCCATCCATTACTGTCGAGACGTTACAATGACGGTCCTCAACATCAACCTCCAAACACCGACATGCGTCAGCCTCCGGCTCACAACTGTCATTGTCTGACCATGGTGCACAACAACAACAACGTACAGTATGAAGTCACAAATGTTTTCCTGGAGAACTAATGTGTCCAAACTTCTTTACCATTAATTTCCCAATACAGCCTTTGCAGCTTGGCCATATCATGGAAACCCTGTCCTTCCGTTTGGAATGCTGGCTCTGGACCTGGGTGAACCTACCTTCTGCCACGCCCCACGGGTACTGCCGACCTCGGACCTTCCTGCCGTTCACCTCGATCACCACGTTGCTGCCGACCACCGCCAGCGGCATCTTCTCCTGGATCGGGAAAACACACATGCAATTCTTTTACGTGGTACAATAAGATGGTCCCACCGTGCTATTTCAATAGCAGACTCTATGACGTGTATAACATTGTTACACGTATCTAGAAACATGATATGCGATGTACCTTTGGTTCAGAAATGTGATATTCTACGTATCCGTGGATTGGAGAAATGCACAATGTCAGCATTTATATTCTGGTGACCAGTTCCTCTACCTTTTATTAATAATAATACTATTATTAATAATAATAATAATAATAAAAATAATAATTCATTCATTTTATATAGCGCTTTTCAATGACATTTGATTTGGAATACCTCAAAGAACTGTGCCCGGCCTCACTGTTATAACTGGGTTATTATGCTTACACTAATTATCACTTTGCTCTAATTAAAGCTACACTAGGTAACTCTGCATGCTGGGTGTCTCCGAATGGCAGCGAGATGTGATCATGTGATGCTTTATGTCCAAGGTAGCGAAGGGACGAGACAGGTAAAAGAGCTAATGTGGTTGAGTCCAGCTTTCTCTGGATGGAGTGCTGCTCACTGCTGTTTAGGATCTCTGGATGGAGTGCTGCTCACTGCTGTTTAGGATGAGTCCAGCTTTCTCTGGATGGAGTGCTGCTCACTGCTGTTTAGGAGGCACTTTGGATTTCACTTGGAAGTTTTGACTCATCTCTTCCTGTGTGGAGAAGAAGTAGTCCCACCAGTGACCAATGATATGACACCACAACCTAATTTGGGCTACAGCGTCTCTATTAGTAGGTATGACGCAGGCTTTTCTACTGCAGACCCACTTTGTGATTTAGGCTGAAGAGACAGGACGCAGTTTTACAGACAGTACAAATCTCCCCTTTAAGATCATCTGACTAAGGGATTCAGATGTCAGGGTTGCGTTAAACGTCAAATTTATTTTAATCGTGTAAATCAGTCAGTGACTGTGGAGAAAATTGTCAACATAGGCATTAGTTAATTGGGGCAGTTAATGTTTTCATGTAATGTAAAATTACATGTATTCCATTACTACCCAACATGGCAAAGAGGCAGAACTATCTGCCAAGGTTAGCCCAGACACACCGACAAGAGTCATTCAAGAGACATTCAGGCTAAATAAGTGTGCAGATCAATTTCAGACTAGGAGGCCAAATCTGATTTGTGAACTTTAGTGACCTATTAACTCATTGAGTGCCAGCCACTTTTGGAGAACGGATGCTCCCAGTGCCAGAGTTTCAGAGCGTTTTCAGTGATTTCTCGAGGCCCACAGAATATTGTGTGATATTACTATGTAAACACTGAACATGCACAAAGAACGATGAGACTCTATTCTATCATCTGCAAAAAAAAGTTTATTGATCCCATTTTCCGTTCTTTAGTTATGAGCCGGAGAAGATAGCTTGATTCATCCAAAAACAGCAATTTTTTTCTAGAAACTGAGATAATTGGCCTTTTGTGAAATTAAACATTTCAAGCACATCACTGACTCTGAAGCTAATCTTTTCTAATGTAGTCACACCTCAAAAATAATTTCCTTCAATAAAACAGTGAAGGCCAGGGAATTCTGTTTGGCAGAATAATATTTTTTAGCTACAACCAGCAGCGCTGGCCCCTGCGTGCGCTGCTGGTTGCAGCTTCTTGCTGGTCTTGATTTGCTGCTGGTGGGCATCGGATATTCTGGCTTGCGTTTGTCAATCCTGTCCTGCTGCCTGGGTCTGTCTGGGTGTTGCGCGCTGCTCTGCGTGCCCCCCCCCCCCCCCCCCCCCGCCCCGCCCCGCCTCGCCTCAACTGCACACTCCTCCTCCTGTCTGTGGTGGCTCTCTGCTGAGTTTGCTGTGCGCACAGTGAAGGGACATCGACATCCTGCTTTTTTACAGCGTTCCGCGTGTGTTTGTCACCGGCAACGATGCTTCCAGTTGAGAATAATAACAACTCCACGGTGTGGATGTGCGGATGTGCTGTCCGGCTCAATTGTGGGAGCAGATTGGCTGCTGCAGGCACAGCTGCAGTAACGTGCTTCAGCATATCGATGCATACGGATGCGATGCGATTTCCGTTTCCATAACGACTTCTTCTTTGTTTTTTCCTTGCCTTTCTGTTATGTGGAGAGCACTGTCGCCACCTAAGGGTTCTGTAAAATAGGTTAGACACATCCAATAGCTATAATATTTGTACATCAGAGGCAGAAGGCTTTGATCGACGCCCCACCGTCAAAAAACGCAATTGACGAACATGTCCGTCCTTGGCACTCTACGTTACTATTTGAAATGACGAACATGTCCGTCCTTGGCACTCAATGAGTTAATGACTTTATCCAGATTGATTTTAGTCTGATTTATGTCACTTGTCCCAAACCACATATGGAGGTAGTTTCCAATCTGCTTTCGACTGATGTGTCTTCAGTGCGGGCGCGCAGATCCCCCAAATCTGATTTGAACGTCACTCGCAACTCGTCATCAAATGCTTCTGCGTAGGAAAACCACGTCACCCACGTACGTATTTACTGATGCCCACGTCGTTACCATAGCAACCCATGCAGATAGGCTGTTTAGGTCTGGACACACAGATCCGACTTGAGAATCAGATTTGTGGCAGTGCGGACACACTCCCAAATCAGATTTGGGAAACCAATCAAGATAATGATGATTAATGACTTTATCAGCAAATCAGATTTGCAACATTTTCTGGGGCAGATAGTCACCACTGATGACAGTTACCAGGAGGAAGGTTATTCAGATGTGCTTGTAGCTAGTATTGATAGTCAGTTATGTAATGGGACAGGCCGGCATGGGTAAATGGGACATAGGCTGCTTCAGGGGACAGATATTGACCAACGGACACACAGACTTTTAGCTGTTTGTCCTCTCTCCTCCTCAGGGAGATCGATCATAACGTGTGTGATTGCTTCGTCGTCCATAACTAGCGATGCCGTCTGCTCCACTACCTTGATCTTGCGGATGAGCTTGCTGTCCTCGTCGTCCTCTGTGTCGGGGAACTCGTAAATCTTAATCTTGTGTTCCTGAATCTCCTTCATAATCTGAGGAATAGAGGGAACAAATTAAATTAGGTGTAGCACACACAACTAGCTTCTATAGAATTCCACTAGCACTGGTAAGGATTTTCCAATAACGTACCACCCCTGCCAAGTCAAGTTTATTTATTTTTATTTTATTTATTTATTTTATTTTTTATTGCCACCATGTTTGGATGGGTACATATTATAATAGCCCCGCCTCTCAGCGAAGCAATGAGACACACACACCTGTTTTTTAAACAGCTGGCACTCCTCGGGGGTGAGCGTGTCTGCCTTGGCGATGAGAGGGATGACGTTGACTTTGTCATGGAGCCTCTTCATGAACTCAATGTCCAGCGGCTTCAGACTGAAAGGAAAACAGGACAACTGAGAAACCACAACACACTGCAAGCAGCACTAGTCACAGGAGGAGTCACAGTCATTTCCAATTGAGCCGTCATCGGCCGTCACAAGGTTTCTGCGCTTGACGTGATTTCCCCGCAGAGTAGTTCCACCCAGAGCAATTTTGAGAGAGAGTGGCGTCAGCGGAGGACCAAAATGCGTGGAAGGGATCTCGCGCTACTTTTGAATGCTAAAATAAAGCTGATAATATACAATTTGATTCTAAAAAAAAAAGGTACAACACAAACTGTCCATTTTGCTGCAACTCGACAGTGCTGCTTAATCCAGAACCTTACTTCCTGGAACTCTTGAGAGTAAAAAAACTGGTCCATTGGAGTGAATGGAGATGTCACGACTCTTCTATATACACGGCTCTGGTTCCGCCTAGCAGGCGTGAAACGGACGAGAAGTCGTTTCCAATGGAATTCCTTCAGGTGGGTCGGAGGCTCCTGAAGGCAGGTCGAACAACAACCATAACCATAAACTACAGTGTATGAAAAGAATACAGTTTCGTGCATGTTTTACAGTATGAACACCCCTGAAGCTGTGGAGTAAAATACCCCTACGCCACGCCGGAATGATCTCTCTGCTCAGACATCTGACATAGAAATATACATATTAACACATTCACTGCCAGCTGTTTTTTTTTTTTTACTGTAGGTAGGTTCTGCCAGAGGGTTTTTTTGAGGATTCTGGCTCATCTTTCAAGACCTGAGGATTCTTTTCTGCTAAGATTTTGTGAACACAAAATATCTAAAAAGAACTAATAGAATGTGTGCTTTCTCTGTCTAAAAGAGTTAGTTTGTAGAGTTAGCAGTTATGTAGGCATTAGCACTTGAATACAGCATGGTTTCAGCGTCTGAAAATTTATTCTGAGATAAATGGCTTTTTGTGAAATTCGATAGAACAGTCACTTTAACCATTCATTTTTGGCATCAGTAAGACGTCAGACATCTAAACAATAGTTTTGAACAGTAATTTCCTCCATAACAGCAGGAAACACCCCTCTCCTTCAAACTCCTCCCTCCGTGTGTGTTCTTCTTGGCTGCAGCGGGCGTGTCACAAGCTCGTTTCTGCTGCTGTAACCTCGCGTCACCAGGCTCACTGCTTTGCTGCTGCTCCTGTCTGCTGGCGGCCGCTGTGCAAGTCTGGATGGGCTCGCTCGTTTCGGTTGAGAGCTTTGATGAAGCTTTTGCGATTCTGGTCTTATTTATGCTGCGTGTTTCAAAGTGTGTTCCACCCGTAATATATTATGCAAATTTGCAATCCCTCACCGCCAGCAATCAGCGTGAAAGCGAAAGCGTTTTCGCCAATCCATTCTACAGTATGAGAATGGTTTCATCGCGCGTTCCCCTGCAGTTTTGGCTGCTTTTTCTAGTCTGGGAGAGCACTGTCGCCACTTAGTGGGTCGGTGGAATGGGTTGTACACGTTCGGTGGCTCCAATATTTATATAAGAGATGTAAAAGGGTTAGATGCACATCCCACGGTCAAAAAAAAAAAATCATTTTTTTGACGTATTAACACGTCATTGGCAGTCAACCGTTGGATTTTTTTTGACGTATTAACACGTCATTGGCAGTGAACGTGTTAAGTAGTGATCAGTGGAGAACCACCGTCATGGCCTTCCTCACTACTGTCTTACTGCTGAAACAAGAGTGTCATTCATCGGGTGGCCAGGAGAGGGCCAAACAACACCCTAAATGCAGCCAAAAGAAAAACAATGGAGAATGAAGAAGCCGACTTCTCGTCTAATGTATTCTTCTTCTCCTCTGGCGACGACGGATCCTCGTGTGTCATGGTGGGCTGATGAGGGATTGTCTTTGTCACGCTCCCATGGGCGCTCCATCTCTGTCTGGAGCACAAAGGGGGCTTCTTCTTCTTCTTCTTGGGGCTGCGCTGGCCAGAGACAGCCAGCTCTGTCCAGGCTGCGGGGTGCTCGGGTGTCAGGGGGAGGGGCCAGCTCTGTCCAGGCTGCGGGGTGCTGGGGTGTCAGGGGGAGGGGCCAGCTCTGTCCAGGCTGCGGGGGTGTCAGGGGGAGGGGCCGGAGGTGTGGGCTGCATGTGTGTCTGTTTGAATGTTGATGTGCAGTACATGCAAAATACACACCTACATGTGTGTGTGTGTGGGTGGGTGTGTGTGTGTGTGTGTGTGTGTGTGTGTGTGTGTGTGCGTGTGTGTAGGATGGGTAGGAAGGCTACCCATCCCAGGAATGCAGAAACATGAAGAGAACAACGAAACAGCTGTTCACCTGTCAGAGGGGGCGTACGAGGTAGAGAGCAACAGCGAGAGACAGAGAGAGAGAGAGAGAGAGAGACAGTCTGATCCTACATGTACTAACAACTCAGCAAGAATGGGGTCAGTGCCGAGTTTGCTCCCATGCTTTTGTGTGCTAACACGACTTTGAAAATACCTACAGTACTGGACTGATTCGATGGATTTGTACCATCCTATATGTGGTAAAACCTGCACTGACCTAGGTTACGTAAATATTAGTAACTATGTGGCCAAGGCCTGGGTCTTAAACCTTTTACAGCCTATGGTGGACATGAGCCCTAGGGCCAGTAGGAGCCAGTGGTGCTACACCAGCAACTTGATGAAAAGGGACTCAAGGATGGGGGTTGGGATTGCTGAAGGAACTGAACATTATTTAATTAAAGTACTTAATTTGTGTGTTTCTGTAAAGCGACTTTGAGTATCTAGAAAAGCGCTATATAAGATAAATGTATTATTATTATTATTATTATTAACATAACATAAGATGTTAAAACACTCTTTTTGGTGGTGCACCTTGCATTCCCCCCTACCACTTAAAAATCACACAATAACAGCTTAAGGAGGGGATTTTTTTTGGGGGGGGGGATTGATAATTTAAAGCCATTTCATTTCAGTGAGATGGCTTTATGTGTTAAGAATCACATCCAGTAATTAGTCATTCTTTGAACACTGTAGAGTAGACATCTTGGTACAGCACAATATGGCTCCTCTGCATCGTTGCAACCTAATCAGAGAGAGAGGATTGTGTGATCTTCCACTGGGCCTATGTTGACAGGTGTTCTGTGAGGTACCGGAGCTAATGGCAGCTCAGTATGGAGTGTGGGGGAGTGTTTGCGTTGCGGTGACGCGGAGTGACCGCACAGCATCTGAGTGACCGCACACCATCTGAGAGACTGGGAGATGATGGGAGATGAGGAGGGAAGACAGAGTGTGTGTTTGTCTGAGAGGAGAGATGACTGCCTCCGTGCAGCCTGGATTGTGATTGGTCAGCTTGGCGATGGAGAGCAGCGCTCTACTGGGCATGTGCAGAACGAGCAGAGCGTTATGTAACCTTTGTGGGTCACACACACACACACACACGCTGGGCTGGCAGCCTCCTCGTCTTTGGCACGGACACACAGAGGCACCTCTGCTTTAACGTGCTGCACCCTTCATTCCCCTCCACAGGAAGCTGTAGAGACATCGGGCTCTATCTTGCCAAAAGCACTAATTTAGCATTTGTGCTCGTTTAACGCCGCGCTCAATGCAAATTGGGGGCGGACACAAGCACATGCGTTTGATAATTGTACTGGGCATTGGCTGCCACAAGCCAAAGCAGGCGTTTCAGCGATAAAATGTGGTGATAGATGGCATTATGCTATCGTCAGCAGCGCACAATTACTTTGCGCTAAGAGCTTAGAAAAGGACCTCTTACGCGCAAATACCTCGCGCTCTCGGAGTGCACCCGTAATCTCCGTCTAGTGCAGGGCAGTGCAAAGTAGAGTTCCTTTTGGAGATGTCATTACGCACAGCCTAGACATCAAATTATGCTGCTAAAATTGGGTATTAGCAGATAATTCAGTGAGGCAATCAACTATAACTCACTGAGAAACTTTTATCACATTGCAAAGAGGGAAATGAATTGAGAAAACTTGTTGGACAATGGACATAGGCTATTTACCTCCATAACCCGAAGGGTCGTTGGCACCACAGACGATCTGTCAATAAGCTCCCTCTGTCCTCGCACGAGTGAGTACACTATTACGCATGGAGAGAATTACAGCATATTGCATGCCTCGGTGAGGCAGCCTAGCGCAAACAGGCATTGCGAGGCGGGAATCTGATTGGTTTTGATTGACGTAATGCCCAGCCTTGCCTGGTCACGCCTGTGAATAATTCTGGTAGTTAAGACCGCCCAAATCCCGTTTGCGCAGGCATTTTGGGGCGCAGATGATTTTTGGCAGAATTGGCACGGCTCTAATTTGCGCTTGCGACACGTGCCGTGAACCTTTCTGCATCCCGGCCGAGAATTGCATCCCCAACATATTTCGGGGCTGTTTTAACTTAGAAATCAGGGAGGTCACATCTACCAGACAATTATATCATTTTTAAACAGTTACATTTCTGTATAGATCATTACAAGTAGCTCCCGTGAGGTGGGGATGCTTTTTTTTGCTGCTCGGCGGGGGAGAAAAACTCGGCAGAACACCTGGCGGACGGCGCAAGGCGGAATGCTATCTTCCGTGCCTTAAGGCACGCGCAAACAGGTGCGCAAGCGCTATTAGGGGATAGCGCCTGTCGGAAGATAGAGCCCATTATCTCATCCTACCTCATCTCAATTCATCTCATTATACCTGCTGTAGGGCTGGGTGATACGGACAAAATCAAATGCTGTATCACAATATTTTTGACTGAATACCTCGATATTTTTGCTTGATCATTTTCAAAATTGGATTCATGGCCCAGCCCTAGCGTGAGACCAGCATTGTCTGATGTGATCTCATGCAGT